>NC_090183.1:34327176-34689676 GCF_024679245.1 Pseudorasbora parva | reverse complement strand
TACTATTTGGATTGTGTAGTAATTAAATACTTTTTTGCACATAATTTTACACTGGCTTATAAACTTACATTTTTTGAAAATATTGATTTATAAAGAAAACAGATATGTTCCTAATTCTGAGTATCTGAATTTTTGTGACGGCTAATATGAAGTGGCTCATACAGTGGTGGCTAGAACATTTACATTTACATTTAATCATTTAGCAGACGCTTTTATCCAAAGCGACTTACAAAAAAGGGGAGAGTAATAGAAGCAACGGAAAAGACAAGGCCAAAAACCTGTAAGAGCTGTAAGAAATCTCAATTAATTAGCACAATTAATTTTTATTAAATTTTTTTTTTTTTTTTTTTTTTTTTTTTTAAAGACAGACATCTACAACAAAAACTCACGTACGCAAAGTGCCGAACACTGGATTTTGATAGCTATGATAACAACCCATTAGGACTAAGGCTGTTGCCCCAGCTGTTGTCGTTAATGCAGATTCAGTGGCCCAATGGGTTGGTTTTGTATTCTAGCTAAACGCGCAGCAATAGCCATCTACAACAAAAACTCACGTACGCAATATACAGAACACTGGATTCTGATAGTTATGATAACTATGTAACATACCCGCCTGAAGGCGCAAATCCGGATGAGAGACGTAGATATGATCCAGGAGTGTGCGCTTTTGGTCGTTGCTGTGGTGATCAGTAAGTGCTATTCTGTATTGGTCAAGTGCAATTGGAAAAGATGTGTCTTAAGATGTTTTTTAAGAATGGCTACAGACTCGGCAGCACGAATTGAGATCGGCAGGTCATTCCACCAGGTGGGAACGGTCCAGGAAAATGTCCGTGAGAGCGATTTCATGCCTCTTTGGGATGGAACCACGAGGCGCCGCTCACTCGCAGAACGCAAGCTTCTGGAGGGTGTGTAAGTCTGAACAAGTGAATTTAGGTATATTGGTGCAGAGCCAGTGGTTGTTTTGTAGGCGATAACTAGTGCCTTGAATTTGATGCGAGCAGCCATTGGCAACCAGTGCAGTTTGATGAAGAGAGGCGTAACATGCGTTCTCTTCGGCTCATTAGAGACCACTCTCGCCGCTGCATTCTGGATCAGCTGCAAGGGTTTGATAGTGCATGCTGGAAGCCCAGCCAGAAGAGCATTACAATAATCCAGTCTGGAGAGAACAAGAGCTTGAACCAGGAGTTGTGCAGCCTGTTCTGATAGGAAGGGTCTAATCTTTCTAATGTTGTATAAAGCAAATCTGCAGGACCGGGCTGTTGCAGTAATGTGGTCAGTGAAGTTTAACTGGTCATCAATCACAACTCCAAGGTTTCTTGCTGTCCTTGATGGAGTTATGGTCGATGAACCAAGCTGAATGGATAAATTTTGATGAAGTGCTGGGTTGGTTGAGAAAACAAGTAATTCTGTCTTTGCAAGATTGAGTTTAAGATGATGCTCTTTCATCCAGTCAGAAATGTCTGTCAGACAGGCAGCGATACGAACACTGACTGTAGGATCATCTGGTTGAAATGAGAAGTAGAGTTGAGTGTCATCAGCATAGCATGTGATAGGAGAAGCCGTGTTTCTGAATGACAGAACCTAATGATGACATGTAGATGGAGAAGAGAAGTGGTCCAAGGACTGAGCCCTGTGGAACCCCAGTAGCTAGATGATGTGACTTAGACACTTCACCTCTCCATGACACCCTGTAGGACCTACCAGAGAGGTAAGACCTGAACCACTGGAGAGCAGATCCTGAGATCCCCGTCCTCTTAAGTGTTGACAGGAGGATCTGGTGGTTAACTGTGTCAAAAGCAGCAGACAGATCCAGCAGAATGAGCACTGAGGATTTGGAAGCTGCTTTTGCCAGTCTCAGTGCCTCAATTACCGAGAGCAAGGCAGTCTTGGTCGAATGGCCGCTTTTGAAGCCGGATTGGTTGTTGTCTAGGAGGTTGTCCCGTTCAAGAAATATAGAGAGTTGATTAAACACAACTCGCTCAAGGGTCTTTGCGATGAAAGGCAGAAGGGATACCGGTCGGTAGTTTTCTAAAAGTGCTGGATTCAGAGAGGGTTTCTTACGCAGTGGGGTTACCCGAGCCTGCTTAAATGCTGTGGGAAAGGTGCCCGTGTGAAGAGAAGTGTTGACAATGTGAGTGAGTGCAGGAGTGATTGAAGAAGAAATAGCCTGAAGGAGGTGAGTGGGAATAGGATCAAGTGGACAGGTAGTAGGGTGATTGGAAAGGATGAGTTTAGAAATATCTGCCTCGGAGAGCGGAGAGAAGGATGGAAGCGTGTTCGTGTTAGTTGTTGAGATGTGCGTGTCAGTTAGTGATGAGGAGAACTGTTTGCTAATGAGAGTTTTTTTGTTGGTGAAAAATGATGCAAAGTCATCAGCTGTAAGAGTTGATGAAGGAGGGGGAGGAGGTGGACAAAGGAGAGAGGAGAATTTTTTAAAGAGTTGGCGAGAGTCAGAGCAATTGTTGATTTTGTTGTGGTAGTATGTTGTTTTAGCATACTGACGTTTTGTATCAGGAGTCAGTATGAGGTTAAGAGTGATGAGAAAGTGGTCTGAGGTGTGTAATGGAGTAACTAAAGTGTTGTCTGTGGAGCAGTTGCGTGTGTAGACCAGGTCTAATTGGTTACCTGATCTGTGAGTAGCCGTAGTAGATACTAACTTAAGGTCAAATGAAGTCAGTAGAGTGCTGAAGTCTGCAGCTTGGTGTTTATCAAGATGGATGTTGAAGTCACCAAGCAGAATCAGTGGAGTGCCATCCTCAGGGAAGCTAGAAAGTAACACATCCAACTCCTCCACAAAGTTACCGAGGTGACCTGGAGGACGATAGACCACTACCACATGGATTTTAACAGGGTGAGTAATAGTGATTGAGTGCGATTCAAATGAATTGGCCGGTAGAGACGGTAATGGATCAAATTTCCAATCATTTGAGATAAGCAAACCAGTACCCCCACCCCTCCCAATAGGGCGAGGAGTGTGTGAAAAAGTATAATTGCTTGAGAGGGCTGCAGGAGTGGCAGTGTCCTCTGGTTTGATCCAGGTCTCAGTTAGGGCCATGAGGCTAAGCTGAGAATGAGTCCCAATAGATGAAATAAAGTCTGCTTTGTTTACAGCCGACTGGCAATTCCAGAGACCAATTGGAATAAAGAGTAAAGTAGCAGAGGATGTTAGGATATAGCGCAAATTATTAGGATTACGGCGTCTCGTGCGTACAGAGCGTGATTTACGAGTGCTAGTAGTTATAGTTGAGATTTGAAAGCACATGGTGAATACAGATCAGAGAAAAGGCCAGATAGGAATTAGAGCCGAACACAAAAAATGAAAAGGAAGATGATACTCAAGTGCCTTGCCGGGGTCCTTGCTCGGGCGGAGTTGCACTGGGAAGAGTTGAAGTCTTTACACTCGTAGGTCTTCACACAAGGAGGGCTTCACACTGCCGCTTCTGCTGCCGCGGACTATCACGCTATTTATACTCACTTGAGAATCGTTATTGAAAGCAGCTGGGAACGCCCCCAACAAACTCACTCCCAACGTGGCAATGACCAAACAAATGCTAACTCAACAAATGCTAACTCCCACACACACCGAGAGAATATACCAAAACTAATAATACACACCTCTGCACTACACAGACACACTTATCCAACAACAAATGAACAAACAATCAAATGAGAAAAGTTACAAACACTTACAGAGTAGTTGTCTATCAGTCAATTTAATTGCTCCTCTCTAGAAGGCTACATAGGAATTTACTCTTTCTTTGTCATTGGCATGATTTTCCAGCAATCTATCTATATTTTTTTCACTGTTATACAGTAGGGGGTGTTATTAGGCATCTTCTGAAATAGTACAGAATCTCCAGATTAAAAAACAGGTCAAGAAGCAAAAACAAGTGATAGACGATTAAATGTAAAATAATGTGATGTACAAAAGTATAAAAATGTACTAATTTTGAATGTAATTAAGTATTAAAGGTACGAAAACAACAAATTGTATTTATGAAATGCAGTGCAGTAAAAAGTATGATATTATATATTATGCTTTGGAATGTAGTGAAGTCCAAGTTTTCCAAAGAAAAACACTGCTGAAAGTATATACTTGAAAAATTGACTTAAGTAGAAAAATATTCCACTACACACAGAAAAATAGGGTGTCAAAATTGTACCTTTAGGGGTACAACAGCTTGTCCCTGGGGCAGGACCCTTAAAAGGACATCTTTGTTCCTTTTTTACTCCTAAAAGTTGCATAGTAGTACCTTTGAATACAAATGCGTATCTTAAGGTACTACTATGAACCTTTTAGAGTGTTTTAGGACTAATATATTTCAGTGAAAGTGTAATATGTACATGCTGCAGATAAAGGGAATTAAATAAACGATAGATGTGAGCTCAAATGCATTTGAGGCTTTTGCACTGATGAGTCATTTTATGTATACAATACAATATATTTTTGTTTCGTAAGGGTAGACTGTTGGGTAATTTTTGTTGGTTTATTTGATCACATTTTAAACACCATTGGGTAGTTTCAAATTTCCAGTCGTTGGGTCAAACCTGCTGGGTTGCAATGCTTGGTTGATTACCCAGCGCTTGGTTGTTTCACGTGCTTCCCGCCTTGATTCGTTTAAATTTGCTCCCAAACTGTCATTTTGAAAGGACAATGCAAGCCACTGGTTGCAGATGTTTTAAGATAAGTTCATATATTTTCATTAATAATAATTTTAATTAGCATAATTATAGTTTTTCTTCTTCTTAGCGGCAACAATTCTTAAGCTTACATGATGTCAAGACGACAAAAGCTTTACCTCAGAATCTGATGCAATGTACTGACTCGTGTTAGTTTAGGTAGGCATGTTAGACGATAGATTAATACAGTTTGTGATTACACAGAACCATGATCCCCTAATGAAAAATAAACATGGTGGTACTTCGGTAACTTAGCAAGTACATACTGAAATGTTAAAAATGTGAGGATAGCATCTGTATAGCATCGACTCACAAATAGACTATATTCAGTCCCGCAGCTGCGTTCAGTCCCGTCACGCAGGGCTCCAGACTGTAGCTGAATACGAGTTAGGGCTGGAGATCGATTCCAAAAATTTGGGAATCGATCAGCGAGTGTCTGTGTATATTATTACTCTTCCATGTTTTGCGTCTCTGTGTGAATGACGTCATGTGCATGTCATATCATGAACACATGGACTCAAAAGTAAAAAAAAAAAAAAAGACTCAAAAGTCACGTCAACCCGTCAAAATAAAAGTTTGATTTAAACGTGAATAAATTGACAGAATATATTAGGTTTGTAGTTGTCATTGTTGCCAATTTTAATACATTTGTGTGTTGCACAATTTGTCAAGCAATAAAAAGGATTGTTTTAACAGTCTAAACATGTATTCTTCATTTGTTCTTTCATGAATGTAGTTTTACAGTAGGCTAATACACAGGAGATTTTTTAAGAACAACCCAGCAAGAATAACCCAGAATAGCAAATCCATTAATGGTAAAAAATTGACTACATTTTGGGTTTTCTCAACAGCCCAGCCTGCTGGGTTAAAATGCCACTGGGTTAATTTAACCCAGCGTGTGTTCTGTCCAATATTTACCCAGCGCTGGCTTGCCATTTGGGTTGTTTTTAACCTAGCCATTTTTAGAGTGTATGAGATGGGATTTTATGGCAACATGATGCACAAAGAGGTCTATAGAGGTCAAATTTGCGGTTCCCCAATAGTGTCAGGAAAACGAAAACAGTAAAACAATCATGAAATATATATCTAGTGCTTTCCTCGTCACTGCGTCCATGTGATCGTGTTGGAACTGAGGATTCCCTCTTGTTAAGAACTTGTTCAGCTACATTGGTAAAACATGATCTCAGCAGCATCACCTCTGCTGATTAATACATTTATTAAACAACACCAGTCACATGTGCCAGTAACATTAGTCATGTTTATGATACCTTTATGTCAAACTCAGTCTGCTAGACAGAAGCAGGCAGCTGGTATACAGTACGATCGTCTGATTTGGAATTTGAGATTGAGTTTGATGTTTTTATTGACTTTGAGAACAATGTCCTGCTGATTTTTAGTTTTGCTCTACTTTTTTGTTTGTTTCATTTTTCTCTTTTTTTTCTTTAGTTCCTGCTGTTCTAATCTCAAAGTTCCTAACAAAGTTCAAACCCAATAAAGTAAGCTTGAGTTTGTATTCAGAGTTATTATTCCTCTCATACTGCCTTTGCATTACTATTAAATTGAATGCATGATGTAGTGTTTTGCTCAGGATTTGCAAACTTGATGCAAGTTTGTCCAATATGCCATTTCAAAACACCTGATAAAGTGTTATTGTGATAAAATATACAGGGGTTGGACAATCAAACTGAAACACTGGCCAATATGGTGTTGGAAGTTTCACATCTTATGTGTATGTGGCCAATCTTCACTGATTTTACAGTCCAATTGTAATAGCAAAGTGTTGAATTGGCAGAGCAATAGCAAAGCTGCATAAAATATTGCAATCCACACAACATAATGTGAAGCATATCAGGAAAAAAACAAGGACAAATTGTTGGTGTGCGTTGTGCTGGTTTATCTGTGACGAGGACAGCAAGTCTTGGTGTATCGAGAGCTATGGTATCCAGGGTAATGTCAGCATACCAATATGTAGGATAACCCACATCCAACAGGAGTAACTGTCAACGCAAGAGAAAGCTTTCTGAAAGGGACGACCAGGTACTAACCCTGATTGTATCCAAAAAAACATAAAAACATTGCCCAACTCACTGCAGAATTAAATGCACACCTTGACTCTCCTATTTCCACCAAAACTAGCACTTCAATAAGCCGACAGAAAGCAGGTTAATACGTTTGCATGCCACGCAAAATTGGGGTAAGATGCAAAAAAATACCTGTCTCAACTGGTTTATGCTTAAACCATTTATGATCTTACTCCGATTAAAGAAAATGGGTTACCGCGTTTAAATGACCATGTTCCATGCTTATTAGGCATAATCGGCTTAAAGCTACACTGTGTAACTTTTTTAGTTTATTCTTAGCTAAAAACACTTAGTTCTTTCAAAAATATATGTGCTCATTAATTTATATTTACTTTATTCAAGTAATAAAGTATTCTCGTAAGTTTATAATATGCCATTGAAAATACATACGGGTGAGGGGTTCGAATGCTGGTCGCCATGTTGCTCCTACATCTTGAAACTACATTAGCCAAAGAGGGACATACCCGTAAAATCAAGCTTCGCCTTACGCGTTTTAACACTCGATGGCACCGTCTCGAATGTGAAGAGGGGGATTGCAATGTTAATCTTGGACTAAATTGGCCACCGTAGGAGTTGAAACGAAATCAGAATTGAGAGGAACAGAAACTAATATTCACTGAATGGTCATATACCTTTTCCCCGCTAGATGGGGGAAAATATCACACTGTGTAGCTTTAAGAACGTGCATGTAAACGCACCCATTGTTAGCATACCTGCCTCTGACGCCAAAGACATCGGTTTGAATCCCGCTATTGAGCGGGACAAAAACCGGATACATTTGGTGTTGTGACCCGGATGGGAGTGAGGTTTAGGAGAGAGTGTAACAGATGGAGGCCAGTAAGAGCTGTGCATGTAAACCTCACTCCCCTGGTCTCGAGGCTCGTTGGCAGCTGCTGTCTTTAGTGTCCTTGTTCGCACACACGCCTCCCACAAGAGACTCCAGTGTGAATCCTGCTCAGAGCGGATTGAGTAGGACTAGTTACATTTGGTGCCGTGACCCGAGGGGAGTAAGGTTTAGGCCAGTAAGAGCTGTGCATATAAACCTCACTCCCCTGGCCTTAAGAGGCGAGCTAGCGGCTGCGATCTTTAGCATAGTTGTTAGCGCCTAGTTCGCATCCTGCTCAGAGTGGGTCGAGTAGGACCGGTAACACGTGCACCTAATGGTTCCAACTTTGTACTCTGAAGGAGGTGCCATGTATTGGCATAATAATGCACACATACACACAGCAAGACTTGTGACAGAATAGTTTGATGAACATGAAAGTTAAGCTAAACAACCCACACAGTCACCAGCTCTAAATATTTCAGAGCCACTTTTAGAGAAGCAAGTCTAGATTTCTAGGCTAGGAGTTTTAAGCTATGCGTAATGAAACAAAGTCTCAGTTTTACACACTCAAAAATGACTTGCTGAATTTACTAAAAACACAGCGTCTACATTGAGTCATTTTTACAAATAACAATTTAATTATATGAACAAAAGAAATTCAAGTAAAGCTGACTGTTACATAATATTTATATGTGCAGTTTACTTAATAATGTTATGTTAAATTTATAAAAGTGCATTATGTAAGGTGAACATTTATCTATTTAATTTACCTTATTAAATTTACTATTTGCTCTACAAGTGTAAGTGGAAAACTATTAAATAACAAGCATATTATTAGGAACAAAATGCAAAAGTAACTCATTGGACAAATTAAATGTACTTGTGGGTAGGCATTCCATCCAATAAATATGTGCATATAGTGCCCACAGAGTAAACACAGGCACCACTCTTCTGCATAATGATAACAAAAAAATTACAGAAACTCCTATAAATGTCCAACATAACATTAAACACTAATATCATTCCCTTTACTTGAAAACACATAAAATAACATTTATCCCTGATGTACTCTTCTAATGCAGTCCCCTACGAAGCATGCTGGGAAATACAGATCTACTGCCCAGTTTGTTCATTTCACTCAGCTTAACCGAGTTAACCGAACAAACACTTATTGAGTAAAGATGATAATACAAATTTTTTGTAATAATAACTCAGTAAATTTAAGTTCATGTAGTTACATGAACTTTTTAAGTAATGTGAACAAGGATGATTTGAGTGAAACTAACAACAGTGAAAGTTTATTTTTTGAGTGCACGTCCAACTTCATTACTAAATCCAGACAATAAATGTTGCTTAGATGCTCTTGTGTTCCATTCAAACGTTATAACAAGATCATGCATGGCTGTAATTATGCCCTCTTTATTAGTTATAGCCTGAAAAACCCAAGAATGAACATCAGGTTTGTTGAATGATAAGAGTACCTTTGTAATCACCCAATCAGTGTGCCCCCCCCCCCCCCCCAAGTCAATAAAACAGCTTGCGAACATAAGTTCTGATGTTACCTCTCATTCAAATGTCCATAGCTCTTGGTTTCCAGGTATGTGCAACAAAAGTATCCCAAAAATATGAAAAGTAGCCCAAAAATAGCCCAATGCGATTTTCTCCATGGGGCGGCCGAATTCCCCACTGAAGTGCCGTAATCGTACTTGCAGTATCGCCAGTTACAGCTAGAAAAATTAACTCTACAGAAGAGCATATCACTAAAATGATATCACATATCATTACACTATATTAAAAAAGAGCATTATATCTTCTTATTTAGTGCATTTAATTCAAAATGGGTTTCTAGGTCAAAACGGCTTAAAATGATGACGCAGATTAAATTATGCATGATGTTGATAATGCCAATAATTCAAATATATTAAAAAGCCCTAATTAGAATTTGAAATAAGGCAAAACCAATTACTTGAAAGAGTAAAATTTATTCCATTTCCTTATTGTCCACTGGACATTCACCCCTCAATTATCTAATCATTTAAACACATTTCATAAATAGAGATCTGCTCATTTGTGAGGTGGACTACTGTACAGAATAAAACCTCAAAAGTGAATATTAGAAAAAAAAGGAAAGAAAGAAATGGGTCACACATGTGGAATGTGGGTTATATATTTACAACATACAATATAAGAGAAAAGGAAAGTAATTCAAGAATTAATGAGCATCTACTGACACAATGCAACTGCAAAGCAACCTGTTGAAATGACGCGTCAACAGGACATACGGGATATTTTAATGAGATTCATAAATATATTTAGATGGTTTGCAAGCATGGGTATACAACGTTACTCTCTAACCAGACAGCAGTTTTCGGCCCCTGAAATAGTGTGAGTGCATATGACCGGTGGTAAAGAAATCTGACGAAACAAAATCAGATACAATCAATGTAGAATCTCTAAATGCAAACAATATCATGCTGTCTAAATCTGCTATGTATTAATTGTTGCTGTACACAAAGATATAATACAAATGAATCACAACAAATATGATGTGAATACTGGCAATCAGAAAAATACGGACCATTATCATGTTGGAAGAGAACCTGAGACAAGTTGTGTATTGGTGCCAACATACAATTCCCTCAAATGCATTAAGAGCTTGTCCATTTACCTTAAATAAAATTCCCTTAAATAGCCCTAACCGGAAAGGAAAGAAAAGAAAGTGATGTGTTGTAAATGGGCCATACGATGTTTACATAAGGCCTAGAACGATATCGGAAATGACTCAGGCATTCTTTAAAAAATGGAGGGGAATAAAACACCCAAACCCACTCTCACTTCAAAATCAGAAATTAATTGCTACACGTCTACTAACAAAAAGCAAAATACAATGTTAGGATTGTCCGTCTACTTATATTTGATGTTCATGATGGCATCATGGAAATCCTTTGCAGGCCCTGATTTAAATATTCCACATTTGCAGTTCTTTTTCCTCATTTTTGATATCCTTAAAATGAGATAAGTGTACAATTATTATCTTATCTTACATGTACTGAAGCACTTTACATGATGATTGCAAAAAGTGGTGTATAATCATATCAACCCAAGGCGGATGGAAATCATGTTCCAAAAGCATACCATAACATGATTATATACAAACTTTGTCTAAATAAGATCATAACGGCAATGTTTAGTACAGATGTTGTTTACTCAGCAAGCTCTGGAACCGAAGACGTGATTTGACCAACAATCTCGTTATAGTGCATTTCCACAACAATATAATCTTCTTTTAATATTGATCACCTGCGCTCTGACGATAAAGACTTATTGGCATGAAACATTTGCAATTAGCATCTTTCAATGTTAATAACATTTCAACATGTACAAATTAAAGACAGCTCTGAGTGCATCATGCGGAAGTCCCGTGGCTTCAAAAATTGCAACGTATGTACAGAGATAGTCTTTAGAAAACTGATCTTGTGTGTATGTGAATGGGTATGTTTTTTTTCCCAGTACATATGTACTGTATGTGATGGGCATATGATGAGACGGCCGTTTTAGTGCAGGTAGCATTTGATCAGAACCCTCTGCAACAACATAAGGGTTCAAATGTAGAAAAACCTTGGTTTATATGGCGTGTAAGTACGTCCCTTAAGTACGTCAGAGCAAAAAAACAAAAAAACAAAAAAAAGTTTAATTTTCCACTTGGCAACATGAAAAAATTGTGAAGGGGCAAAAAAGCCCATTGACGTCTGAGGCCTAATTCACATAATACAGCCAGTAGATCAAATTGAAAAGGGAGAACGCTGAGGGAAATATTATCCGTGACCATCGATCGATGGCGTTCACGTCTGTGAGGTCAGGGATTTTGATTTTGAGCTGGGAAGAGCGTCTGCGTAGCCGCGGTTTCTTCGACTGCGCGTTCCTGTCCATGCTGTGACGGCCCTCGGGCCGCGCTGTGCTCTGTTTGCGATACTGGATCCCTGAGTTATCGAACACCATTGAAGTGGAGTTTCGGGCTTCGCTGACGCTGGTGGTGATCTCGTTCCCGGCCACCTCATTGTGAATCTCCAGGGTGGTCAGAAGGATATTTCCCTGGGAATCCATCTGCAAGCAGAGACAGTCCGTGTTACCAAGTTTATCTCTAGAATATCTACTATTAAAGGGGTGGTTCACCCAAAATTGTACTCAACCTCACTTTGTTCCAAACGTGTATGAATTACTGTATTCTGCTGAACACAAAAGAGGACACTTTAAAGAGTTTCTCTAACCAAACAGGTTTGGAACAACCTGAGGGTGAGTAAATAATGACAGAAAACTTTTCCTTTAAGAACAAAAAACACATATGAATATATATATATATATATATATATATATATATATATATATATATATATATATATATATATACACATACATATTTACATATGTAAATATATATATATATATATATATATATATATATATATATATATATATATATATATATATATATATATATATATATATATATATATATATATATATATATATATATATATATATATATATATATATAGATTGAATAAACTATTCCATTTAAAAAGCAATTAGATTTTTGGTAACACTTTACAATGAGGTCTCGTTAACACTAGTTAACTCTTTCCCTGGCATTGATGGAAATTTCCATCATTTGTAAGAATGCTATTTCCGGCCATTGACAGAATTTCATATTTTCATCATTATATGGGAGGTGGCGCTATGGCACATCTTCTAAAAGAGTACTAAATCTCATTGAAAACATAGTTGAAAACACAAGAGAAGAAGATACAGTAACATGCGATGTCATATGTAATCATATGCATTTGTAAAATAACGCGATCATCAACATTAAACAGCATATAAATCAAAACTGCCTAATGTTAATGAAATGTCAACCCAGGACGAGCTGTGCAAAACACTGGCGGGAAAAGAGTTAGCATAATGAATAACATGAACTAACAATGAGTGATACATTTGTTACAATACAATGCAATATTACTTATTTGTTAATATATTTAATAAAAAATACAGTCATACATTGTATTAGTTCATTGTAAAAAAAGTATTAGTAAATGTTGACGGGAGCATTAATTCTTAGTTAACATCATTCTTAGTTCATGCTAACTAAAGTTTTTAACTAATGAAAACTTATTGTAAGTAATGACTATTATTTAATATTTCAGACTTTACAGGGCAAAAAAAAAAAACTGTGATATGAAAGTCAATTACACAATAAACCCCCCAAAACTACTAAGACATTATCAAAGTACTTTTTTCTCTGCAAGGGAAAGGGGAAGTGTTTTTGAAAAGTGAGGATTTTGTGGTTAGTTAGACAGTAAAACAAGACAGTTAGACAGTTAGACAAGCTACAATGGAGGCGTTCACATGACACATAAAAAATGAAAGAGCCTTCAATGGGAAGAGTCAAGTGTGCTATATTCTTCAAAACAGTTCTTTGCACAAAAATGAAAGACAACTAGATTTATGTGGCCATGTTTTATCATGTCACTTTAAATAAGATTCACGATTATTCAGTTACATTATGTATCCACTACGTTGGAATGCTCACAAGAAAATAATAATGGTATACATGTAAAGCACTGCCATAGGCACATGACACAGAGTTTAATTAATGCTGAAGTGCTGCTCTCCAGTACCACATACAGAATTCAACAGCATACTCCATACTGTATATATGGTACTACAAAACATCAACACGCTAATGCATAATTGCAGTAACAATATAACAGTGAAGTGCTCTAAACAAACCACAAATTTCAAAAAGTAATAATCTGTATAAACGTTGTACAATTGTAATGTCAAATCATATTTAGGTTATAAATGGATGTTTTGTTAATGAGCAGAATCAGAGCAAGTGTAAATAAGAACAAGTTGGGAAAGTTGTTAACCTCACAAGAATCATATTTCGAAAGCAACATTTCTCATCTATTACACTTTAATGTAACCTAGGCGGCATGAGGGAGTCCTGAAAAGCAATATATTTGTCTCTTTGTTATTTTTATCAACAACAAAAGCTTGTTTATTATACGGCACATACACATAACACAATTCATAAGGAAACAGCGAAAGGAAATTACACACAAATTTACATTTAATAAAATATACACACTAGCTGATTTCAATAATTAAAAAAACAACACAGTTCAGGGTTCCAACTCAGCGATTATTTTCCAGGACTTTTCCAGGATATTTGAAATTTTACTACGACTGGAATTCATGCCAAATAGTGCCAAAGTCTAGCCTAGAAATCTAGATGCACCCTAGCGGCAGCAAATCTGATTTGCAGCGAGTGTTGTCTAGGAACTCTCCATAGACTTTTGAGCTGGAAAAAACAAACTCTGGTCAGGCCAATCACATCGTGTATAGAGTCGGTGGGGGGGCTAAACATAATGATGGCCGAGTTGCGGAGGTTCTGCGTGCTTCTTGTAAACACAGAAACTGGCGAACGGCGGTCTTTATAATAAGCTTTGACCGCGACTCTGGAACATGTGAATTTAAGCTTTTCTTTGAGAAAAGAACAAAGAATGGCACTGAAGCCTAAGAAGGGAAGATGTGTACAGAGTTGCGTGTATATGGCGAAAGTTTAAATCTATCAATAGCTCTGCTTCACCTTCGTTGCTCTGGTTGGTTGTAGCGCTATCCTATCGCGTGCAGAGGGAGTTTGAAAGACAATCGTTTATCCCGCCCCTCGGATTGAGCCCTGTCAATGGAGACCAAACCAATGGAGGTTTGGTCTCCAATGTTTGGTTCCAGACCAAACATCTTGATGTGGGTCTGGCTTGCCAGGCAAGCCAAAGTATTTAAAAGGCATACAGTTTATTGCCATGTCTTAACTATAAAAACTGTATTTAATAGGAGCTCTTAATCATACATTATGACTACGGAAGCTTGTTTCTGCCACAAAATAAAAAGTAAAGGTAATTACAAAACAGTTTTTGTTCTTCGACTTTTATATCACTATTCTGACGTTTTAACACAATTGCACAAAAAAAGGTCAGAATTGCGAGATATAAACTCACAAATGTAAGAAAAAAGAATTCCAAGGTCATGTCACAATTTTGACTATATCTCGCCATTCTGACTTTATAACACACAATTGAAAGTTTATTTCTTGCAAATTTGACTTTATAACACAACTGCAACTTTATATCATGCAATTCTGACTTTATAACACACAATTGCATATTAAGCTGCTAACCAGTTAACAATTACTGACTACCGCAGTTAATAGCATTAGCTGACTGCTGCAAATGGCAAAAAATCACTGAACATCATCACTGAAAATACTACACTTACATGTCAAAACTCAGCTTTCCTGAACATCACAAACTGCAACTAGCGCTAAATGTTTGGGCCAGTGATAAACTATTTGTACTCAGCTAAAAAGAAAAAACGAATAAACGTTAAAAAACAAATTTCAGGACAAGATTTTACATTTTCTCAAATTGTCCATGTGTTTTCCAGGACTGGACAATTTGTCATTAATATTCCAGTATGAGTGGGAACCCTGACAGTTTTACTTAAAACAAAAAACGAAACTAGAATGCGTCACATGACCTGCAAAAACGTTTGAGCAAAAATAAAAAATTCACAAAACCTTTTTTCTCTAAGAAATTAATTAAAATAGCAGTTCGAAACAAGGAGAGAGAGAGAGAGAGAGAGAGAGAGAGAGAGAGAGAGAGAGAGAGAGAGAGAGAGAGAGAGAGAGAGAGAGAGAGAGAGAGAGAGAGAGAGAAACTCCCATTGCTAAATGACAGAAGTAATTGCTATTTTGTTGAACAACAAACTCAGGTTATTTCTCAAGAGGAGGTCTCTCCATGATATATTGTTTATTTACTGCTACCTCTGAGTCTCTGCAGTAATAAATAATTCAGAAATACATTCTTGTAAAAATATCTTGCAAGCTCACTTCATAATCTTGATCAGTGTTTGTGATGGGGCAAATGAGAAAACAGCAATAGAACTCGAGTACGGTGGGTATATTGTGTTATGAGGTACTGAAGCAGAATATTCAACTGAATGAAGGACACATGACAAGTGAATTTTATGATAATCTGGCCGACATTTTAACTGGACCACAAATCACACCATTACATATGGAGGAAGAAAAAAGCAAGATGAACAAAATAAGTTTTTTAGTCTTTTCGGTGGTTCTCAACTGGTTTAGAATCAGGACCCACATTTCACATTGAACATCAAGTAGCGACCCAACTAAATTTTGTACAAAATAAATGTCTGTAATGTGTTAAGAAAAAACAAAACAAAACAATTTTGTGTGTGTGTGTGTGCATATATATGCACACACACACACAAGCACAATTATACACAGTACATACACAATGATTCGCAAAGTTTGTTTACATATGTACTGTGTATAATAAATATGTATATATTATATATAAATACACACACATGCATGTGTATATATATATATATATATATATATATATATATATATATATATATAACTTAAATACATTAATATAAGATAAATTATATAAATATACAGTATACATGCAAATATTTATTAAATATATACATGCACTTGTGTGTATTTATATATACAGAATAATTATACACAGTACACACATATATTGTGTAAATACAAACTTTTATTTTGGGTGCAATTAATCATGATTAATCGATTACCCAGCACACACACGCACGCACGCACGCACGCACGCACGCACGCACGCACGCACGCACGCCCGCACTCACGCACGCACGCACACACACACACACACACACACACACACACACACACACACGTATTTTGATGTTTCATGCTCTACAGTAAAAATATAGATCTATTTAATCTGTCTATATTCTACAAAGTGAGAGGTACAAAGAGTCTGATTGAAAACCGCCTTGAACATTAATAATACAACACATTTTAAAGCATTTTCTCCTCCCCTTTAAAAGTTAATATAAGCCTATTTTCCGCTGCTGTGAAACAGACTGACGTCCCACCAGTTGAGAAACACTGTTTGCACTAAATGAGAGGGAAATTGCTAGGAGGTGTTCAGGACGAAGCTTACAAACGTTGACAAAACATCCAGCAATACACACACTCACCCCTCGTGAGTGACGGTGGCCTTGTACCTGATTGGACTGTTTAACAGATGATGGCTTGCAGTTGCCTCCCTCTTGAACAGACTGGTCAGAAAAGCACAAACAAGAGTTTGTCCTCCATCTGAACTTCAGCACAAATGCTTTAACCTCAAAAAACTCAACTTGAGTCTGGAATTTGTCTTTTGATTCAAGGAAAAAAAATGACATATTTCAGGACATTGTTGTTGTTGCTGCACAACTATTCACACCTAAATGTCAGTGGCCATATTTCTGACACAATATTCCAGGGTTAAACAACTGCAAGAAGAATACTGACATTCACAAGGACTGGGAGTGTCTTAAATAAAGTAAACTAAGATGTCAAAGTAATAAAGAACACAGCATCTAAGTCTAACATGGAAATGGCTTACAGTTTAGCAAAATTGTTGCTTAAATTTTTTTTAATAATAAAAGAACACTCAACTGTTTTTAGAAATAGGGTTTATTCAACTTCTTTCCTACATTTAGATGTGTGGGCAAATGCAATTTTTGCATTTTTGACTTGGGACTATATTATGGGGAAGCACACTGCTACTTGGGTGCAGAGTTATCACGTCTTTCATCCTCACGTCCTCTGGCTGTTCAGCGATCACAATGTGTGGCGTGATATCTCTGCGCAAAAGTAGAAGTGCTTCGCCTGTGCTTCCCCATAATATAGTCCCAAGTCAATATCTGCCTAGGAAATGGCCTAGTCTTAATCTGCATCGCTATTTGTACTGCATTTGCCACATATCTAAATGTAGGAAAAAAGTTGAATAAGCCCTATTTCTAAAAACGGTGGAGTGTTCCTTTAAGGATTATTTTAATTATTTTAGTGCCAGCAAGTCTAACACAAGCTCTTGAAGCTCCGCCCTCTTTCTGAAAGGGGGCTGGGAGCAGCAGCTCATTTGCATTTAAAAGGGCACACACAAAAAAGCCCATTTTCCTAACCCTTAAAAAAAGTGATTTTGAAAATTTTGAAGTGAAAATTTTAACATGCTATAAAAATGATCCGTGGGTATTTTGAGCTATAACTTCACATACACATTCTGGGGACACCAGAGACTTAATTTACATTTTGTAAAAAGTGGCATAATAGGACCTCTTTCATTTTATCAGGTAGCAACCAGTGTAGCATGACCCAAGTTTGTCCAAAGCATTTTAAGAGATTTTACAAATGTTATTTTCTTTTATTTTTGTAGTGGTGTCAGTTAATGATGTTGCATTGTTACTTAATTCTGTAAGAAATGCATTGCTTTTTGAATAAGCATTATCATAAACTTTATTACTGTTACTTAGAAAAGTCCCATTCTAGTTTTTTCCCCATTTTGCCTTTGTATTGTCTCCCCCAGGATGACCATACCACAACCTTTTATAAAAAAAAATAATAAAAAAGAGAGGGGGAAAAGAAAAGAAAATCTAACACTCAATTCTTTAGCACACAAAACAGTCATTCTTCACACTGGCATTGCGCCAGATAAAAATGACTTTTACCTTGTTGCCGTCATACTTGCTGCGGTCGTTATTGGCTTTCTCAGCTTTCTCAGCCAATTTCTTTTGCATCTGAGGCCCTCGTCCAAAGAAAATGTAGTTGACAAAAGCATATTCCAGCAGAGCCAAGAAGACAAAGACGAAGCAGCCCATCAGATACATGTCTATGGCTTTGACATACGGGATCTTCGGCAGTGTTTCCCTCAGGTGGGTGTTGATGGTGGTCATGGTCAGCACAGTGGTAATACCTGTATGGGAAATATTTGATTTATTATTAATTATATTTAAGTAATATTAACCCTTTCCCTTCCATTGATAATATTTTTTCTGTAATTTTAGGACACAATGCTTCCCTACCGTTGACAAGTTTTTCCAGTATTGTTGTTTAACTAGTGACCGTGTTAAAGGGTTAGTTCACCCAAAATGAAATGGATGTCATTATTGACTCACCCTAATGTCGTTTCACACCCGTAAGATCTCCGTTCATCTTCAGAACACATTTTAAGATATTTTATATTTAGTCCGACAGCATATCTAAGTGTATGCACACTTTACTGTCCATGTCCAGAAAGGGAATAAAAACATCATCAGAGTAGTCCATATGTGACATCCGTTGGTTAATTACAATCTCTTGAAGCATCGAAAATACATTTTTGTTCAAAAATAACAAAAACTACGACTTTATTCAGCATTGTCTTCTTTCCGCGTTTGTTTTCAATCCTCAAATAAAGATTAGAACGGTTATGAATCAACGTATTGATTAATACTTCGGATCGTGTGTCAAACTGCTGAAATCACATGACATTGGCAATCCGAATCATGAATCAATGCGCTGATTCAAAGCCGTTCAAATCTTTATTTGAGGATTGAAAACAAACCTGGAAGAGAAGACAATGCTGAATAAAGTCGTAGCTTTTGCTATTTTTGGACCAAAATGTATTTTCCATGCTTCAAGAGATTCTAAATAAACTATCCGATGTCACATATGGACTACTGTGATGATGTTTTTATTCCCTTCCTGGACATGGACAGTATAGTGTGCAGACACTTAGATATGCTCTCGGACTAAATATAAAATATCTTAAAATGTGTTCCGAAGATGACCGGAGGTCTTACGGGTGTGGAACGACATTAGGGTGAGTCATTAATGACATCAATTTCATTTTTGGGTGAACTAAACTTTTAAGTTGTGACTTCACGCAAAGTGTGAACAATCGACCACAGAATAATCAATTTGAAAAAAAAAAAAACTTACACTTTCTTACTACTTCTGCAAGTTGCTTGATAACATAACTGCAATAAAGTAGTAAGAAAGTCCAACTAACTTTAACATTTTTTTAAAGTGAAATTAAGTTACTGTTGTACTTGCCAGTTTTGCGCACAGAAACAAGAAACAAGTGATAGAAGATTGCTTACATACATATAAGCTAACCTTAACTAAGCTAAGCTAACCAAATCTGCCTAACATTACCGAATGAAATGTTGAACTGTGAAGCTTTGGCGGTGTTGATGGATTCAATCTACTCTATCTATGTTTTGAACATCGTTCTAAATCCCATCCGAATTAAGTCTTTGACAAAAATGTAATTTTATTTGTGCAAAATATTGTTACCCACATTCAAGTGCGGACTAAAAAGAATGCATGAAGCTAGAATAAGAGGCTCTGTCATTGTTTCTTTTGTTATATTCATATAACAAAATATTAAAGTCAGCATAAAAGTTTTGTTAATATGATGAAAAATGTTGGCGCTGGCTGGCAACGGGCGGGGTAAGAATTTAGTTAAAATATTAATTTAATTTTGCAACAAAAATAGAAAATGTTTTTTTTTGTTACAGAAAAAAAGGGTTGATAGTATTTTCACTTTCGGGTGATCTATCCCTTTAAACAGTCACAATGTATGGTCTTTCAAGGTTTACACAGACGCACAGTCTCAGTACAACCAAGTGTAAGCAATTTGAAAGTACCAACTTATGGAAGGCAGAACACACTGACTGAAATTTCAGGGAAGGACGGAGCCAGGGATGAAAGCGCTCTCATTTGACACCTCTGTTCCAACGCCCACCATGAATCTGGACTCTGAGAATGGGCGCTACAGATTGAGTGCTGTCACAATGTTTAAAATGCCAGATCCGAGCCCTGCTTAGTAAACGGAATTACACAACACTGATAAATCTAGCTTTGAATAATCCACTTATGATGGCAGAAGCCTGGTTAACTTCATAATTGATTGCAATACCAAATAAAATGCTGTTTTATCACATAACTGACAGTCTCTGAACCTTTAATTGCCACTACAAAGCCTCAGCACTGCACCCTTTTGTATATTATGCATTTTGTGAGTACTGACCTAATTAGCCGACTAGATTGGATTCATTTGTACCGAGGCCAGATCTGGGAAATCGAGAATAACATACAGGGTATAAAACAGCATGACTGATCAACTTGGCCACAGCTGAAGAGAATAACCCAGCACTGTTGTTTTTTTTCTTCCCTTTAGTGTCTTCCTCTGTTTCCGCAAGCTTTCCCACACGCGATTCATATTTAAAAGAATGTCTTATAATATAGATTATATTATATAAATAGAAAAGTCAATAGCGTTTCTTCTATTTTCGATGCATTTTATTGATTCTATTCTGTGATACTCTATTCTGTTTATACTGAGTCAATCCTGAGTCAGTATCACTGTGAGTTCAAAGAGGAGCGATACTCCAACTGCTCAAACAAACACCCACTCGAATATGTACAAACAAACACACACACACACACACACACACACACACACACACACACATAGAAGATAACACATATACTGTTCAAACTCCCACTCTATAAAATAGCTCTTATTTTTCCAAACTTCTTCCAAACACCAGCAATCTGCCATTATTCAGAGTTCTCACAAGCGATGGCATTCATGTGTGGTGAATTGTGGGGAATGATGGCCAAAGATAAAATTGTTTTTTTCCTTAAACAGACTATACCACAATAACAAACTGGCATGAAAAAGGATGATTTTTTTTTTGTAGAGACACTAAAAATAGCATTAAATGTGTAATCAGAAAGTTTATACACATTTTAACTCAAAAAACACTGTAGTTTGTAGTTATACATCTAGCCTGTTTATTACTTGATACTATAACAAAACACTGAATATTTTTTTTTTCATTTGATGCCACTAACCAGGATTATTTTATTGTTATAAGCGCTTTTATCAACCTAGTAACTTGTAAACATGGTTGTTTCCAGGCAGACTGATAAAAAAATAATAAATAAAAAACCTGCAGGCTTGCACTCCCACAACTTGTGTGAAGTCAGCCAATCAGATTGGAACTTGCCAATGCTTTCCAGTTTTTTGAGCAATATGTATCAGTCAGATGGTCAGTGAACAGACTGTGGGCGGTCTGAGGACATGCTGTCTGAAACTGAGATTAGTTGTGACATACTGTATCTTGATGTTACTTATAGCTGTTTTTAAGGAGATTTGTCCTTATAAATGGCCTTGATGTAGAAACAAAAGTCACTGTCAGTATGCAAACAATGTCAAAAGCACTATTCCCACAGGATTAGTACTATCTGGGTGCCTTGTGTGATTTATAAATGACCCTATAAATGATTATTTGTGAAAGATGCATAAAGTCACGCAGGAAACAAAAAACAACTAAATGCATATTTTGAGGATATGTTTTGAAAAATGTATTTTTGTCCAAACATTAAATGAGGTTCGAAGTAGTTTGGACCGCAAATTTGATCAAAATATCTTCCTTTGTGATCTTAAAATGAAAGTGACTTTTGGTTTGGCATGATGGGAGTGATGACAATACTTCTTTTTAGATGGACCATCCCTTAACATTTGTAGGGATTTTTCAGCCTTTACTCTGCATATTTAGTAGTTTTACCTTTCTGCAAATCTCATTTTCAGATTAGACATAAATCTACTTCATGAACATCGGCTCCCGGGTAGCGCTGCCACTCAAATCAGTATGTTTGTTGCTGACTCTGCTGTAGCTGTGGTGGGACTTAAGTGTGAATATGTCTGGAGCAAGAAATGGAACTGTCAATATTTCTGTTGCCCTGCAAAGAACTAACCTCTTCCACAACAAACACAGCAAGACTCCATCATATATGAGCTAATTTCTCAAACAAACTGCCAACTTCTGCCCCAAATCGCAATGCAAAACTACTTGAAGACCTCTCTACAGAGGAAGTGATGAGAGTACATCCCGACTATGACAAGTCTGATCTCAGCTTAGATCTCGAGCACTAAAGTTACTGTTACTTTGGGTTTTTCCTCTAATTAAAGTGTAATTAGTGCAGGGCAGTGTGCTTTACAGGGGACCTTGCCTCCGTCACATTCACACTCCCCAAGGAATGCCGTTACCTCGTTAACGAGAAAAGGGTCTCGTCAACTGACTGCAAAGCAGTCATGTCCTAGTTTCTACCCTGAGCAGCATCACATTAACATTTAAAGTTACATTTAGCAGAATTCCTGGAATTACAATTCAGGCACTTTGCTCAGTGACTTGACTGCCCAGAACATCTCAGACATTGTATTTTAAAAGAATGTACATGCTTTTCTTATTTTCTCTTGTCTCCTGACTATTTAAATGGCTTTAATAATTTAGTGTTCACTCTAATGCTGCAGTGAATGGGTTTCCCACTGAATAAAGTGATTTCTGTACAGGATTATGAGGTGAAAAATCTTTTCTTGGATTTTGGCAGTAAGTCTTAAAGGAAAACTCCGGTGAAAAATTTACCTAGGGGTAAATAACAAATGGTTACTGAATAGATTGTTCTCTGGGATGCGTTTTAATGAAAATCGAATGTAAAGAGTTTTATTTTTAAAAACAGATTGGCTTATAATGATTGTATATGGGGCATAGGACAAGTAAAATGAAATCGCTAGTTAATACCACTAACAAGGCTCAAAATAGCCTCACACTAACACTGTAGCATAATGAGTGTCCCTACATGCAAACCGAAGCATTGAGAACTTCGTAAGTGTACAAACAGCTTAATAAGAAGATACTTTATAAAGACAGTACACCACACGTAAACAGACAGTAGCCATCTTAGCCACTCGACCAGTCGAGCCACGAACGCTGTGCTAAGTGAGCTGGTCGATTGGAATTAAGTTTGTGAGCTCTAATTACATGGAAATGCATGAATTATATCTGTTTATTAAAATATATGGTTGACTAACTTTCTTCCGGAAACAACAGACCATATGAGATACGTTTTCTTTCATCACAGTTTATCAGTTCACAGTTCATCACTTAGCACAGCGTTCGTGGCTCGACTGGTCCAAGATGGCTCTTGTCTGTAAATGCGTAATGTACTGTCTTTGTAAAGTAAAGAAGAACCAAAAAAAGAGAAAAAAAGAAACTGTTACTTTTTTTTACTGCACTTATTATGCCTATAGCATCATTAGTCAAATAAAGTCATGCACTACCTTTGCCTATCTTGGTAACACTTTACAATAAGGTCTCATTGGTAACTCTTTATTTCACAGTGTCATTTTTGCTGAATTATCCTGCTGAAACAGCCGCAGCCACCACCAGGGACCATGAAAGGGTGTGCATGGTCTGCAATAATGCTAAGGTGGTACGTGCCAAAGTAACTTCCACATGGATTGCAGGACCGACGGTTTCCCAGCAGAACATTGCCCAAAGCATCACTGCCTCCGACGGCTTGCCTTCTTCCCATAGTACATCCTGGTGCCATGTGTTCCCCAGGTAAGCAACACACACGCACCCAGCCATCCACGTTGGACATGGGTCAGCATGGGCACCCTGACTGGTCTGCGGTTATGCAGCCCCATAAAACAAACTGTGTATTCTGACATCTTTCTGTAAGAACCAGTATTAACTTCTGAGCAATTTGAGCTACATTAGCTCGTCTGTTTGATCGGACCACACGAGCCCGCCTTCACTTCCCACATGGATCAATGAGCCCTGGCCACCCATGACCCTATCGCCGGTTCACCACTGTTCCTTCCTTGGACCACTTTTGATAGATCCTGACCACTGCAGACTGGGAACACCCCACAAGAGCTGCAGTTTTGGAGATGCTCTGACTCAGTAGTATAACCATCCAAATTTGCCGCTTATCAAACTCACACAAATCCTTATGCTTGCTCATTTTTCTGTTTCTAACACATCAACTTTGAGGACAAAATGTTTACTTGCTGCCTAATATCTCACCCACTAACAGGTGCCGTGATGATGAAATAATCAGTGTTATTCACTTCTCCGGTCATAATGTTATGCCTGATCGGTGTAAGTTATATACATTTTGCGTAATTACATGAAACTACCCCAAAACCAAACCAAACCCTAATCCTGCAATAAGTACATGTAGTTACTTTTATATTACTCAGTACTTAAATGTATAGTTACACTGTAATTAACTCATTTGTTAACATTAATTAATGTATTAACTAACATAAACTAACAATAAACAATACATTTTCTACAGTATTTATTAATAACAGTCCATCTGCGTTACTGATGCCTTTATATAGGCTAAATATACATATATTTATCTTAATTTATATACAGTTTGCTTTCTTGCTTTATAAATTAATTTAATGTGTATACAAAAAGACAAAATGTTTTATTGTTTAAAAAAAAAGAGTCACTTATGCTCATAAAGGCTGCATTTATTTAGTCAAAAACAGTAATATTGCGACCTATTACAACTTAAAATAACGATTTTCTATTTTAATTTGTTTTAAAATGAAGCTGAATTTTCAGTACCCATCATGCCAGTCTTTAGTGTCATATTTTTGATGGATCAAACACTCAATCAATATCTTTCCTGTCCCTTTAAAAAAAAAAAAAAATCAATTTACTGTTCTTGTTGAATAAAAAATAAAAAAGGTTACTGACCCTAAATAAATGACTAAACAAAGCATATAAGAATTAAATTCATTTTATTTTATTATATATTATTCTATTTTAATTTGTAATTTAAAAAGAGCAATAATGAAATCTACCTACTGCTGAAGAGCTTGGTTGGGAATAGCTGTTCTATTTTAAATGACCAGTCTGTCATAAATTCCTATAAGCTGACAGAATTGTCACAGAAGTCTACAGAGCATCGACAAATGTCCTGAAAAAAGGTGAGCTATCATAGAAATGCATAAGTTCAACTAAAATTAGCATGTCTAGTCTTTCAGACCTTTTACGGGCAAGCTTTATTACAAGAGTTGAATATTAGAACGTAGAATACAATTTAACAACCATACAGATCAAAGAAAATGGTTGGCACTTCACTCCCACTGTGTGCTCACTGTAAAGGCCTGAGTCCCCAGAGTGAGAGAGGACATGTGTGGGCAGATGGATGCCTGTCCTAGCTTACATAAACTCAAAAGCAGCTTTCTGGTGTGAAGAAGAGGGCTGCACATGGAGCACATTGCATTGATTTGTGCATGACCAGGTCACAGCAAGGGAGGATCAAACTCAGCTCGGCACAGAGAGTTCAACGCAGACTTACCTAACCAGAACAAGCATACCTTCACACAGACCTGTCTGCAGTGAATAGTGTGGGATGCTGTTCTTTTGAGTTAGACTTTTAAAAGTGAAATGCACAGCATCGACAAACACTCAAGATCTGTATCAGAGTTCTTTCAGGTTCTTTGACCAGACGTGTTAAGCCAAAGTTCCATTTAAGTAATAATTCACCCAAAAACGAAAAAGTTATCTTTATATTACTTCATGTCATTCCAAACTGGCATCTGTTGTACAAAAGGGGATGCAAAAGAACATCATGGCCACTTTTCAGTACATTGAAAGTGAAGATGGTCAATATCCAAAATGCCAAAAGGTAACATTAAAAAGTAGTTAAATGACTTTCATATTATGCTTATGCTAAATCTTGACACCCGTCCTGGCTCCCGCTGGTGTTTTCATGAGAGTTTACACAAGTAGCAGCTCATAGATGAGTTCTTCTTTTGAGTCCAATCTGTTCAGTCAATCTGTTGATCAGTGTAAAAACCTTTCAGAACGGTTTAAGAATCTGACTTCGCCACATATATCAATAGTATGATTTCAGAAGACTTTGTTACATTGACTTCAAAGTTCAAGTTTGGTGAACTCTGACCTGTGAATTCACATCATGTGATGACGTGTGACCACACTGTAAAAAAATATTTTTGGTTTAACTTAAAAAAAGTAAGTAATCTGGTTGAGATTGGTTTAAAATTTGAGTTGATACAATGAATATAATTTGTTTAATAAATAGAAA
This sequence comes from Pseudorasbora parva, assembly GCF_024679245.1. Lineage (NCBI taxonomy): Eukaryota > Metazoa > Chordata > Actinopteri > Cypriniformes > Gobionidae > Pseudorasbora > Pseudorasbora parva. The sequence continues at coordinate 34,663,227 of NC_090183.1, read as the reverse complement.
TTAAATATTATTGTAACTGAACCACATAAAAAATTTGATAAATCATGAAAATAGCACAAATTTCACTGCGTCGTCACAAATAAAACACACACAATTATCCAATATGCTTAAAACCTCTTTTAATACTATTTAAATAAAGGTTGTCAGTTCTCAAAAGTGTTCATTGTATTAAAGGGATAGTTCACCCAACATTTTAATGTGATGTTTATCTGCTAACCCCCAGGGCATCCAAGTTGTAGGTGTGTTTGTTTCTTCAGTAGAACACAAATGAACATTTTTAAATTCAAGCGTTGCTCGTATAATGCATGTCAATGGGTTTTTTTCTATGAGAGCCACAAAGAGAGTAAAAAAAAAAAAAAAAAAAAAACCATACATACAAATCCAAATTAAACCCTGCAGCTCGTGATGATACATTGATGTCTTAAAACACAAACGATCGGTTTCTGCTAAAGATGAAGATAATTTATGTTATATTTTTAACATATTGAATCTCATCTAGTATTCCCAACGCCATTACTTCCGCATTACTTTCCGCAAAACCCAGCGCTATCAAAGACATATATAGAATTCCTCATTAGTGCATGCAGGGATCGTTCGAATGAGGCATCTATGAACACATTTCTATGATTGCGCCGGGTTTTGACCTTCTTCGGTGGAAGTAATGGCGTTTGGAATACTAGATGAGATTCGCCTGCTACTCATAGAAAAAAATCCACTGACATGCATTATACGAGCAACGGTTGAATATAAAAATCTTCATTTGTGTCTACTAAAGAAACAAAGACACCTACATCTTGGATTATTATTATATTTTATTTTTTTGGTCAACAAGCAAATGCCCTGGGGGTAAGCAGATAAACATCAAATTTAAATTTTTGGGTGAACTATCCCTTTAACTCAAATTTTTAATTTTAATTAACTCAAAATTTTAAGGCAAACAGGTAACTTATTTAGTTAAATATTGTTTTTACAGTGCAGTAGAAGGTCGATACGTCATGTTGGGAACTCTTGGCTGAATTAAAATAATATTTTTGCTGTGAAGTCGAGATGCTGCAGAGTGTGATGTCATATCATGTCCGTTGCAGTGACCGAAGAAATTTTCCATGCTCAAAGTCATGTGACCGCTGGCTCCAAAATGGAGCCAGACTCATATGCAAAAGTTTCACAAATGTAACTGCTTCAGTCATTAACCAGTCTTAAGACCTTACAATAACCTCCACAGAAAAGATGTACACGTCTGATCACGTCAGCAAAACAATCGGAAGACATCAATGAAACATCATCCACATCATTTGATATGTTTGCTTCTTGCATCATTTGATAACTTCCTTTCTGAAGTGAAAGGAAGTCTTTAAGTGTGCTGCAGTAATGGAGTGCACGATATAAGGCCGGGGCTGGCCGGATGTGGCTGCAGAGAATGGATGGAGTCAGCGAGGCAGTGGGAGGTGGCGAGACAGAGGCATTTAAGGCAGAGATTCATCTGTGCTGCAGCATGCCTTGGGACTGAAATGGAAGTTAGATGTAATTGTTTTCTAGCTACACTGATCCCTTTGTTTTCATTTGGCTGCATGGCTGTGGGAGGGCAGCAGAAAAAGACAAAAAAAAGGAATAGAAAGAGCGAAGAGAGAGAGAGAGAGAGAGAGAGAGAGAGAGAGAGAGAGAGAGAGAGAGAGAGAGAGAGAGAGAGCTCTAAAATAGTTGGACGGGGATGGGGGGGAGGGGGGGGGGGGCTTGTAATGATGCGTAGAGGCAGGTGAGATGGGTGGTATATGTGTGGGGGACCCAGGAGACTCTTCCCTCCCAGTGTAAAGTGTTCTCATTTCTCCGCTTAACATGGTTAATGAGGACAATTTCCCTAAAGAAGGCCCATCTCCAACATATCACATCCATCTCAAAGAGCTGCACCTGGGTGCATGAACAAACACACTCTCACGCACATTAAACATGTAATTAAAAAGATATTGTACTGCACTCTGTGATCTATCTGTGTGATTTAAAAATGCCCAGATGATAATTTTGTACATGCATAAAAGACTCTATAGTAGAAGCTTTTGTAAATTCGAGCTCATACGCTCCTAGTTTGGTGTCCACACAGGCAGTGAGTAGGCTGGAGGCAGTGAGACTGAAGTTTCGTTTAAAAGGAGCGCACAGTAGCTCTGTTTCACAACCAAGTAAGCTGCCCTGCTGTCAACTGTCTAAAAAGGCAGGGTGCTCCTGGGCAGCATCCTGACTGAAATGGAAATAGCTGAGTAAAGTAGTTCAGCTATAGCTTTTGGTAAAAAAGGTAGTAAGCAATACCACAAGCAAATAATAAAACATAGTCAACTACATAAAAGCTATTTTGCAGTCCAATGCAGTCCATTTATTTTAATAAGCATGGCTAAATTACAATGATATATACCAGTATGCTATTAATAAATTATATCATATACACCGTTCAAAAGCTGGGATCAGTACGATTTAAAAATATATATATTATAAAACTTTTAATTAGTTTCTATATAAATACATTTTAAAATGTAATTTATTACTGTGATGGAAATGGTGAATTTTGCATTAATCAATTAATCCAGTCTTCAGTGCCACATGATTCTTCAGAAATCATTGTAATATGCTGATTTAGAGCTAAAAACATTGTTTTATTACTATCAATTTTGAAAAAAGTTATGCTGCTTAATATTTTTGTTTATTATTTTTTTTAAACTTTTGATCAATTTAATTAATCAATTTATTCAATTTAATAAAACAAATAGAAAAGAAAAAAAAACACTGACCCCAAACTTTGGAACGGTAGTGAATGTATTTAATTCTACATATAAAATGGGATATTCTTCCATTTTAAAACTCTTTTTCAGTACAGTGTGTTTCTGCATTTTTGTTACTCAAAAAGTAGCATGAAAAGCTATAACATTTTTGTAACTTCTTCCCTAGTGAAAAAAACTTATACCAAAATGCATTTAAAATATGTTTATAATACTGGTATAAATATTACAATTAAAAATTATTTAGAGTACTGCGTTATTACACAATGCACATTTCTTTATATTAAGGCTAAAATTTAAGTTTTTATATCACTATTAGTAATGATATCATGATCACTGTATAATATCAGTCTTTAAATGCAAGACATCTAAAATATATTTCCAATGGTTCCACTTTAACACAATCAAATATGCTTAAGTATATCTTTAGTTGGCCTCAGCATTATTTCCGGATAACTAAAGTGCATTAAGTACAAAATTAGTTGTTCCAGTTTAGCAGATATATCAATTTAGTATACCAAAATTAAAATTGCAGGGTATTAATAAAGTACAGTTAAGAAAGTATATTAATAAATATTAATTATATACATAATATGTAATGTATTGGTAACGTACTTAGTATAAAATAAATGTATTTCAAATACATTTTGCTATATTTATTTTTTCATGAGGGTCGCAACTAACTATAGTAGTCAGACTTATAGCACTCCTTACATGAAGAGCACAGGATACTTGACACAATTGATATCAATGTGATACTCTAACAAGTATAAAAATACTTTGCTCAGGTTTTTGCCGCCAAAAAGATTCCTTAAAATTTGGCAATGGGCTGTGTTTAGGCTGGTTTTGGTGTCCTGTGACTCGCTGCAGCTGGAGAGATTCAGTAGCCTTTGGGGCAAACTGAGTCACTCCTCATTCTGGGATAACAACATCAGAGCGAAGGCAAACACTGAGAACTGTCTCTCTCTGTGAGCAGTCGCTGTAGTGTGTCAAAAGCAATGGGTTGTGGCTACCTGGGTCTACCCTGTTCCTTGTTAAATGATGCATGCACCTCTACAATATCTGTCTGTGTATGTGTCTGAGCTAGTGTATGTGTGTGTGCCGGTGTCTGTCTGGAGGCAAGATCCAAGAAAAAGTAAACCAAAGGGAGGGTGAGGACTCCGAGGAGACCTGGAGTGTGTATAGAAAAAGTTACAATTCAAACAGAATACAGAATGCTGGCATTCTAGTTATTGGAACAGCCAACAATGTGCTGTGCTGTTAAATAAAGCATGCACTTCCAAAGTAGAAACGACAGAGGACCTACATCCTGTCAGATGCATACAGGACATGCTGATGAATAAATAGCGTACCTAATGCCACTCTGGCTGCTGAGGCATCATAGTTGATCCAGAAGGAGACCCAGGACAAGATGGTGATCAGGATTGAGGGCATGTAGGTCTGCAGGATGAAGTAGCCGATGTTTCTTTTTAACTTGAAGCTCAAAGATAGTCGAGGGTAGGCACCTGTTAAAGAAATGAGAAAGATGGTTAAAGAGAAAAAGAAAAGAAAGAGAAGCAAAGACTGCAAGGAAAAGATAATAGGGTGACACGAGAGAGAGAGAGAGAGAGAGAGAGAGAGAGAGAGAGAGAGAGAGAGAGAGAGAGAGAGAGAGAGCAGATGGATATTTATTTCAAAGAGCTTTGGAGCAATTCTTTACATTTTACATCAGCAGCATTGGCAGCATGGGTAGCTTTTGTTGCTATGGCAACAAGCAAGCGTGGACAAAAAAAAAAAATCTAATAAAAAAATCTGTGATTTGTTGTAGCTTAGCCTTGAACACAAACACCACCGTGTGAACAGAGACAAAAAAGAGATTGAAATAGTGAGTAAATATTAAATGTTAAAGCCCCATATGAAATCAAAACTCGACTATTATGGCTTGTAGTTCAAGTATATTAGTTCTTAAGCCATCTGCAATTGGAAAAAAACACACAAAGACTACACAGATTTTTGTCCAATCAAATGCTCTCTAAACAGTGCATGTACACTGCCCACTGCTACAGAATAATATCCTATTCAAACATCCCATCTCAAATAGAAATGTGCCAACACAAAATTTACTTTAAGCAGCAATATCCCACCCCATGAAATTGATCTTAATCCGCATTTTTTAATAAGGCCATATTTATTTTAACTACATATAAAATGTGCTGTCATGTTTTTATGTCAAATACTTTCTTACTCAATTTGATTCATACTTCAAATAATGTCAGATAAATATATATAAGCAAACTATCTTTTATACTTACAGATTAAATGAAAATCAACAAATTGAAAATAAAAACATCATACAAAGGCAATTTTGCACTCATACTTAGAATTCCAGGAGTATTTTTGTAATATTTAGTAGCATTTTTGGCCTAATCCCCAAGACAGGACAGGAACATGTGCTTTTCACGAGATTTACTGAAGGTGCCGTCACATTTACAGTTTTATTGTCTGGCTATCACCAGACCAAGCTCAATTTAATATTAAACACTGGTCTGTGGAGTCTGCTCTGTATGTTCACCTGCACAAGAGGCGTGATCAATGAGCATTACTTGAATGACTCTGTACGCAATTGGATAGTCCTTCAACCAATCAGACCACAATTGGATAGTCCTTCAACCAATCAGACCACAAGAGGCGTGATCAATGGGCAACGACCCATCATTTCTCTATCGGTCATTGTGTTAAACCTGCCAATAGCGCGCCAGGTGGATAAGCCAGTCTGGGATTTTTTTCCTGCAAAAGTGTAACAGAAGCAATAGAAATGAATGTACGGGTTTCCAGATTGAGTTGCTGGGCGAAATCAAATCGCTGGTAGATCAGGCTGGGTTTACCCAGTCTAACAGTTACATGGAAAAAAATCCATAGTCATTTCAACAGGAATCCAGACTAAGACTTTTCCCTATGCAGATTCCACAACGTGAAGCCCACAGAAAGCTGCTTGGTTTGAAAGTAACTCCTGTGTGAGCTGAGCTTTAATACATTGCTACACTATTGACAATAGTCAATGGACCTTAGATATTTATGGTGGTGAAAAGAAAAAAAAATTAACTAACAAGCATTCAGCCTAGATACACATACACACCCAAACATGCACACAACCTATGAATAAATCACACATCCTACACACATATAACACAACCTACAGATTCACATTATGCAACCTGTACTCACATCACAGTCTATAAAAACATGTAACCTACGTGATTAACTTGAGCTACCTACACATTTCAGACTAATTACTTATGTGATTTGTGTGGAAGGGTTCTGTGAGGTGTTAGATACGTTCAAACACCAACACCTAACATTCCCCTATCCTCTTCTGGTCAGAGAAACAGATAGTCCTGCACCTAAACTCATGGTTAAAGGGTTAGTCACCCAAAAATGAAAATTCTGTCATTAATGACTCACCCTCATGTTGTTCGAAACCCGTAAGACCTTTGCTTATCTTCGGAACACAAATGAAGATATTTTTGTTGAAATCCGATGGCTCAGACAGGCCTTCATTGATACCAATGTCATTTCCTCTCTCAAGACCATAAAAAGCACTAAAGACAAAGCCCATCGCTACAGTGGCTCTCCAATAAATGTATGAAGTGATGAGAATAGTTTATGTGCGCAAAAAAACAACAACTAAATAACAACTTATATAGTGATGGGCCGATTTTAAAACACTACTTCCTGAAACTTCAAAGCATTATGAATCAGCGTATTGATTCATGATTTGGATCGCGTGTCAAACCGCCAAACTGCTGAAATCACGTGACTTTGCCGATCCGAATCATGAATCGATATGCTGATTCACAATGCTTAAAAAAATGATTAAACATGAACAAAGGCCTTACGAGTGTCGAACGACGTAAGGGTGAGTAACTAATGACAGAATTTTCATTTTTGGTTGAACTAACCCTTTAATACTGTGTTAAGTTGGATATGTTAAATGGTTAGTTCACTTAAAAATTATAATTCTTTCATCATTTACTCACTTTCATGTTTCAAACCCATAAGAACTTTGTTCAACTTTGATATTTTTAAAGAAAAGTCTATTCACTCAAAACTCAGACGCTATAAAACGTTCATAAAGAGATTTAAAAAAAATTAATCCATGTGAATCGAGCATTTTAATTCAAGTCTACTAAAAACACACAAACGCTTTAAATAATGAACATGACTTAATTTATGCTTTTATTCACATATACATGAACGTATATACACCATATGCTCAAGCATGCTTGCTTTACGTGTGAGAACCAATGAGGTTCATTCTCACGTGTCCTGCCAGCAGTTTTGCAACAAGAACAAAATATTTTTTTTCTTGTGCGTTACACGAGTAAGGTTAAGCTTGATCTGTGTTTGTAAAAGTCTAAATTAAATCTATTCATTATAAGACTTGGATTAAACCTTTCATCTATCAAACCTATCTCTTGAATGTTTTGATCCATCAAGAGTTTTGGTAGATTGGGTAAACCCAGCCTTATCTGCCGGCGATTTGATTTCGACCTGCAACTCAGGGTGCGTTCACACTTGTAGTTCGGTTCGTTTGGTTAGTTTGGTCCGGACCAAAAAACAAAAACAAACATAATAGTCCTGGTCCACTTAGCGTTCACACGGGCATTTTTAACAGCGCACCTAAAGTTACCGAACCAAAGGCACAGGGAGACGCTCACAACCTGATTGGTCGGTTTATATGACGTAGAAGCTCGTTTACCGAACATGCAAAACAATGCTGTGTGCGGATTACACGCGCGGGCATTTTATGCGTGTACATATGGCATTATTTTTTACCAGAGAACTCATGAAGAGCTCATGAAATGTTCACAACATTCAAAACAACGCTGTGTGCTGGATTAAACGCGATCATTTTATGCGTGTAACACATATGGCATTATTTTTTTTACCAGAGAACTCATGAAGAGCTCATGAAATGTTCAAAACAACGCTGTGTGCTGGATTAAACGCGATCATTTTATGCGTGTACATGTGGCATTATTTTTACCCACTGAGAACTCATGAAGAGCTCATAAAATGTTCAAAACAGCAGCAGGATTTCCTCCGTTGTGCAAAAGAGACGGCCGTTCTGTCGTCTGTACCTGCTAATACTGGGCAACACAGGAACTTTGATGAGAAGAGCCAGGTATGCTTTTTGTGTGTTTTTTCTAGCATTTTCGAAACATGCTCGTCAGACCAAATATTGATGAGGCTCTTCCTCGTTGCTCTACGTTTGCCCTCTAACGTTAAAGTTACTCATTTTGGATAACGTACACCGATCTTTCCGCGTCGTCAAATCAGCTGCATTATGCGTGGCATCTTGTGACATTATACGTCCGGTTTTTGGTCCGTTTACATGTCTTTGGTCCGTGTTGCGTTCATATATCAATCGAACCGCACCAGAGTTCGTTTGGAAGCGGACCGAGACCCATCTTTTTAGCGGTCTCGGTCCGCTTGTTTGGTGCGCACCAGAGTTCGGGTGGCAGCGTTCACATATGTTCAAATGAACCGCACTAACCGAGCAATCGCACCAGGGTTCGTTTTAATCGAACCAAACATGACAAGTGTGAACGCACCCTCAGTCTAGAAACCTGTACATTCATTTCAACTACTTCTGTTACACTTTTGCGGGAACCAATCACAGACTGGCTTATCAACTTGGCTCACTATTGGCGGGTTTAACATGATGACGGATAGAGAAGCGATGGGTCTGATTGGTTGAAGGACTATCCAATTACGTACAGAGTCATTTGAACTATGCTCGTTGATCACACCTCTTGTGCAGTACAAAATACAGAGAAGACTCCCCAGACCATGTTTAATTTTAAATTGAGCTTGGTCTGGTGATAACCAGACAATGGATTTGGGTAAAAACACTTTAAATCCAGGGAAATCTCTCCGATTTCATTAAAATATCTTAATTTGTTGTTTTGTAGATGCACGAAAGCCTTATTAGTTTGCAATGGCATGAGAGCGAGACATTGATGACGGGATTTTCTTTTTTGGGTGAACTATCCCTTTAAGAGTTAATTTTACGGTGTTGGGCTGGTCAATGTTATGCTGATTAGCCTGGATCTACTATACACAATTTTCACCCAACGTGTTTTCCCCTTTTTTTTCTCTATCTCATCATGGCATCAGCAATATAGTCACACTCACGATTCCCATAATCCTTTTCACTATGTGCAGAAGATAGCCAGTCTCTTTCTATGTATCATTAATTTAGGGTGGGGAATAATCATTACAGCGCTGCCTCTATGAATGCCTCAGTTTTAGAAGAGAATAATTTATGCAATGGGTCTTCTACCTCATGAATATGTGATGGTTTGTATCAAGTGGCTGTTTTTTCCCTCTCTGACTCCATCTCTCACCCCCCACCCACCCCTCCCTTCCATCTCTGTTCTTCTCTTTAGAAGCTTGAGGAAATAGAGTGGTAATTGCTCCTTCATTATTACTGGTCTGTTCTATCATGAGGAAGAAAGATATCTGATGCACAGGCCCCAATTAGGCAGCTTTTCAAATAAGTGGTACATGGGAATATCAATCTCGTGAGAGCCAGTGCAGAAAACAGGACAGCCAGAAAAACTTTACAAAAAAAAAAAAAAGAAGAAAAGAAGAAAGAAGTAAACCTGTAGTGTTCATCAATTTTCTGTGCCATAAATCCACTTGATTAAAAACATTCATCTTGATCAGAGCTTACATTTTTTTTACGAACACCGCTATTCTAGAGTTACGGCGTGTTTTATGCAGATAGACTTCTTGGAACCTTGCATAAGCCTATATTTCAGATCTAAGCTGTACACTTTCTCAGAGGCGTAATTACATGACTAGAAAATTACACTCTTAAAACAACACATTTCACCATTTCAGTATTTAATCAATTATATTGTTATTGACTATGTAACAAGAACTATAAAAAATGATTCGGGCAGCCCTTTACTGACCATCCTGACACAAACAGGTATTCTGAAACCTGCCTTGTACAAATAATAAAAAATAAGTGCTAGCAAACAGTTCTAAGATTCATAGCCATGTTTTCCTGCACAATAAAATACCTAACAAGGATGCAGAGTAGTAGATAAATTGAGTACATTTTTTGGTTTCAGGTTATGATGTAGACATTTTACGCAATATTCTAAGCACAAGAGAATCAACTTACTGTAATAATATAAAGATGCAACTTACAGATTTGTAATGCTCAAAAAATCCTTCTGCGTCTTAAAGGGTTAGTTCACCCAAAAATGAAAAATCTCTCATTAATTACTACCCTAATGTCGTTCGACACCCGTAAGACCTCCGTTCATCTTCGGAACACAAATTAAGATATTTTTGTTGAAATCCGATGGCTCAGAAAGGCCTTCATTGACACCAATGTCATTTCCTCTCTCAAGACCAATAAAAGGCACTAAAGACGTCGTTACAAAGTCCATCTCACTACAGCGGCTCTACAATAATTTTATGAAGTGACGAGATTATTTTTTTGCGCCAAAAAAATGAAATAACGACATATAGTGATGGGCCAATTTCAAAACAAAATTTTGAACGTTATGAATCAGTTTATCGAATCATGATTCGGATTGCCAATGTCACATGATTTCAGCAGTTTGACAAGCGATCCGAATCATGAATCAATCCACTGATTCATAATGGTTCAAAACTTTGTTTTGAAATCGGCCCGTTATTTAGTTTTTTTGCACACAAAAACTATTCTCGTCGCTTTATAAAATTATTGTAGAGCCGCTGTGAGATGGACTTTGTATCGACATCTTTAGCGCCTTTTATGGGTCTTGAGAGAAATGACATTGGTGTCAATGAATGCCTTTCTCAGCCATCGGATTTCAACAAAAATATCTTCATTTGTGTTCCGAAGATGAACAGAGGTTTCGTGGGTGTTGAACAACATTAGGGTAAGTAATTAATGAGAGAATTTTCATTTTTGAATGAACTAACCCTTTAAGGAGTTACAACTTCAAGGTAGCAAATATATGGTTATGCAAGTTTAAAGATGCTAAAAAAAGCTTGCTGAATGAGCAAGACTAAAATTGAAGTGTGGTGGAAAAAAAAAATTAAATGGCTATTTTACCTGTGGAAAAGACAACATTTCTGGACACAAGTTTGTAGTCCACAATGGAGAACTGTGGGAGCTCGATGCGTGCCACACCAGTAACTGCGTTTTCTCCTCCCTTCCAGTAAAACTCGATGTCATCTGTTGTGTATCCATCTACAAGAAAAAAATTAATCAGTTTGGTCTAAGAGTAAAATATATGACTGAGCCAAAGTAAATATCAGATCACAAATCATGTTTTAGTGAGAGATTTACTGAGCTTAATTATTTGATATTATATGATATATTTTTATACATAGCCCTATTACTGATTCTTGCTCCCTTTTCTTCATCTCACTAATCACAGCAACCCTGTCCAAATTATGTTGAATAAACATCTTTTTTTTAAACTACAACTTTTTCCTCATTTACAATTATAAGGATGCAGTCCCTGGAAATAGCATTTCTTTTCCATAATTGGTATGTGTAACATATGCTGGGAAAAAAAGACAGCGCAAGTGCATTGTTAGCATAATCATGCATATGAGCATCTGTTTTGAGTGGGGAGCTGTTAGGGGTCAGACTTCCCACTGTGACACAGACCGCTCCATTTCATACCAGTCTTGCTTTGTTTGTAAACCATAATGAGCTAGGTGGTTTTATTAGTGTGCATGAAGCACTGCGTACACTTAAAAGTTTGGTTATTACTGAAGTTAAAGTTTGGTTACTACTAACGGTGAATAACTAGATGTTAAAGAAGTGATGGTTCAGAGAGAATTGATTGCTTAAATGCAATTTAAGGAGAATAAACGCTTCTGTTAACAGAAGTTTACGAACAATCACAGGTTTCATGCAAGATTCAAGAGTCGAAAATCCTACTATATACAGTAGGCTGATAATTTGTCTTAAATCTTAAAAAAGTAATAAAATGTCTTATTTTTGGTTTCAGTTAGTCTGCCAGCTGATTAACAAGGTAAGCTAAAATTTCATTTTGCATTAAGTTCTAAATAAACCTGCTGAAATAAAATATTCAGCAAAAACGACATACTCATTTAATTGAAAATGTTCAATTAAAATTTAAGCAACACTATGTTTAAGTTTGGGGTCAGTAAGATTTTTTAAAATTAAATTAATACTTTTATTCACGAAGGAAGCATTCAATTGATCAAGTGACAATGAAGTCATGTTAAAGGAAAAAAAGAGTATGTTCTGTTCTTTTGAACTTCTTTCTACTTATTAAAGAATCCTGAAAAAAAATTACTTCACGGCACAAATATTTTCAACACTGATAAATAAAAACTGCAAATCAGCATATCTGAATGATTTCTGAAGGATCATGTGTATCACTGAAGAGTAATGGAATAATGGCTGCTTAGCTTTGCCTTTGCTTTCAGGAATAAATTACATAATAAAATATATTACAAAAAGATTTTATAAATATTCCACAATAATAAATATTCCACAATAGGCCTGTTTTACTGTATTTTTGATCAAATGAATGCCTTGCTGATCAGAGGAGACTTTATTAAAAACATTAAACATTTTAAACGGTAGAGTATTAATGCAATGCATATGGTCATACAATATGTTCTATTCAAACCCTAAACGGAAGTTGAATTGTCAAGGGGTAAACATTTATTACTACAGCAGAAAGATACATTATATTCAGTAATACTGTACATTTTACTTTATTTTTAATGAAAGACTATGCTGACTTATCAGTGGGAAAAGCACCAAACTAGCACTGACTAGTATAAACCAGCATGGTAATGTATGCTGGTCTTTGCAGCAGGGTGTGTGTAAATGAGTGAGGACAGAGAACACTTACAACTCTCTATCTCCAGAGTGCAGTTCTGTTCATCTAATGGATACCTTCTCAGATCCATCATGCAAGCGGCAGTGGTGGTGATTCTAGAAACACAGAAACACACACACACACACACACACACACACACACACACACACACACACACACACACACACACACACACACACACACACACACACACACACACACACACACACACACACACACACACACACACACACACACACACACACACACACACACAGGTCACAGAAAAATCAAAGCCACAATTCTCTACATTCAGGAGCTCACACAGCTCTTCTACACTAGTATATAGCTTGTAACCACAATGAAAAACTTTTGTGTATCTCTTCGTAAACAGGATAAGCAAGATGGAACAAATTAAAATATGGATCCCCCCCTGCCCTTCAAAAGGCTTTTGAACCAAAAATAGCACAGAACATGCATATGCATTAGTGGACATGAACAAATAGTGCAGATTTGAATATATGAAAATGCAGTTTTGTCCCATAAAAGTGACTACTGATTAGTGGTACTTCAAGCAAGCTCAAGGAAAGTCTATATCACATCTAACCCTTATTCATCATGTAACTTTGCTACAAATGTGAGCTTAGACTAAAATGTGATGACAAATGTTCTTTGTGAGTCAATATCAATGAACATTTAAAGTGAGGTCTGGTTTCTCATCCAGGTAACAATACCATCCATCCAGGTATCGATTTAACTTCCTGGTAACAATTGAAATAGGCATATCTTAAGTGGAAGATCATGTTCAATCCTTCTAATCTTATTTCGATAACTACAGAATTGTAGACCTGGGTACAACCAAGGGGGTCTCACTAAGTTACTCTTATGGAAGAGAGTTTCATTTCTTTTATTGGTCCCACTTTATATTAGGTGGCCTTAAAGGAACACTCCTCCGTTTTTAGAAATAGGGCTTTAACTTCTTTTCTGCATTTAGATATGTGGACAAATGCATTTTTGTCGCAATGCATACATTGTTTTAATCTGTCAGGGTCGCCGCTAACTTAGCTTAGCATAATGAATGGAATCCTATGTTGCCAGCTAGCCTGTCCCGAGTAAAAGTGATCAAAAAAACAAAACAAAAAACCCACCTAATTACTTACGCAGAAATATCACGGCTCTCATCCTCCATCCTCTGGCTGTTGAGCGATCGCAATATGTTCCGTGATATCTCTGTTTTTTTGGATCACTTTTACTCTGGACATGCTAGCTGGCAACATAGGAATCCATTCATTATGCTAAGCTTAGCTAGTGGCGAACCTGCAAAACTAAAGCAATGCATGCACTGAGACAAAAATGCATTTGCCCACATATCTAAATTTAGGAAAGAAGTTGAATAAGCCCTATTTCTAAAAACGGTGGAGTGTTCCTTTAACTATTGAGTACTTGCATCAAAAAATGTGTACAATGTACTTACTGTATTCATATTGTATTGCAAAACTATTTGCTGATATTGAGATGGGATACGGGTAAAGTTAGGGACAGGTGTGGTGGTAATGGTAATGGGTAAGTTTAAGAGTAAATGTGACTTCCAAAATTAATTATAGATGTAATTACATGCAGGCAATTTTTAAAAATGTTAGTGCATTGTATCAAATTATTAATTTCAATATCAAATGTTAGTATATTGTAGTTAAGACCACTAATAAGTGGGTCCCTTTTATTCATTTTTGTCCCAGGCTCTGTAAATTTAAAGTCCTATTGAACCGGATGTTGCAACTGATTTGATTTTAGTGCTGTGACGTATTTCCAAGTGAAATGGAATATTGAACACAGGGCAGGGTTTTACTTCAGCGCTCCTCTTCTCCATCTCTGGCTCATAGCAGACTAACGGTTGGAGAGGAGTGGTTAAGCATATTCAAACTCAAGCTGTCAAACTCACATTTAAGTTACTTTTCAGATTTTAATTAAAGATTACAACGGCAAACTATTTTTGTTTCTGTGTATTAACTTGTACGGATTAATTGTTCACCCTAAGACCTGTAATGTGTGCTAAATAGGATCAATTTCGATTTCATGAAGACTTTAAGCTATGGCCCTGGAAATGCATCTTTACTTAAGATGAGATAAGGTCTAACGTTGTTCAGCGAATTTTATTGGGGCAAAAGTCTTTTTAACATGTGATTTGCCATTTTGAGTAAGGGTTTAAATTTCCCAATGCAGATATTGCTTCCCGCATTGACCAAAATCTTGGTTTGGTTAATATAATGTTACATTATTGAGAAGAGACAACACTATGGCAAAATTTTGCTAAAGTAACCATACCTTAAACTGTGTTTTATGCATCGCTACACTATTGTTAATGGACAACAGACCATTTTAGCTCAAAATTTGGACAGATCATTTGAGAGTTAATAAACCTCTTCCACACACTAAATTTGACTGTTAACTCATTTTCTTTTCGCCTCCAGTAAAACATTCCAACAACATACAAAAGCAGTTATTACACTTTTTTTTCTCTGTATTACTGCATGTTCTACCTCAATTTAGATTTAAGGATCACCACAAATAAGAATATTGACATTTAAGCACATAACATTGCTTTAGAGTGGATTGTTACTATGTTTCAGAGGTCCTTCCTTCCTAGAGCGGGTAAATTAAAGAGGAAACTCAGTGTCTTCATTCCATCTTTAATGAGAGCACACTCAAATGCCTTACCATAAATATGCAAGCTCTTCTTTCTTTAATGGAACCCAGCTCAGGCAAACAAATAAAAGCCCTCTATCCACACTATCGCTTCGTCAAAAAGCCAGGGAACTCCCTAGATGAACTGTAAAATGATGTTCAATGGATTGCTGATGTTACATTCGAGCGCAAGGAGATAAATCACAAAGGGACAGAAGTGGTTCAATAAAATTTATAAGCAAGAACCATTTGTTAGCATATGGCTGCGTTAGTCCACGGGATCTCATTTGGAACGAAATGAAAAGCTAAATTAGGCTACGGTAACTGGTCCATAGTGCACTCCAGCTGGTAGAGAGGATAAAGGCATACCCATGCGCTTCCGCATGGGAACGAGCAAAGCAGCTCACCAGACTCTGATAACACTGAAGGGTTTTAACAAGATAAAGGCACACATTAGCACTTATGTGATTTAGTAGGTGAGTGCACTGACCAAAAAAAGGGCACGCTCCCACGATCTGTTTGTTCGCTGAAGCTGCGCACTGTCATGCCCTTCCCTCATGTCAAATCTAAACAAAGTAGGTGATTTTTTAAAATGAAAATTACATTTTAATATAAATTAATATATTTTATTTATTTATTTACAATTGATTACATTTTGTGAATTAAAATATATTAAAATTTATTTTATTTAAACAAAAAAATAAAAAAGTACATCTTTAACATTTGATTGTAATTTAGGATGTTTTCATGTGTATATGTGTATTGTGTATGTGCCCTCTATGTAGTGAGCAAATCCCTATTATAATTATTTAAAAAAATGTAGAATGGAAATTTACAGCCAAGACAAGCAATAATAAAATTGTGCTCATTTTCAGTTGTAGTCTCAATGTGAAATGTTACTCATGTCACCCACCCCCCATCCAATTACAAAACTAGCAACAACCCTCCCAATATTTATAGTATGGTTAATGGAGACATTTATATGATAATAACTTTTATTATTGCTAAGTTCCCATAGAACTTGAACAGACAAATTATCTGAGCAACATGACTGAAGCCTAATTATTAAACTTTGCATGAGTGCAGTGTGCATAACCGTATATCGTGTCTGTAAAATAAACCCATTTGAAATCTATTGAGAATTTACCGCTTTTCACTGCTATGGAAAAAGTCAAACATGATCCATCTTCCACTAGACCGCCTTCCGCATTTATCTTTTTTGAATACGGAAGGTGGTCTGGGAAATAGATTTTATTATATTAAGTTTTAAAAATGGATATTTTTCTTACAAAACCCCATTGATTTGCTTCAGAAGGCCGTTATTAACCCCCTGGAGCAGTGTGGAGTACATTTATGATTGATGGATGTGCTTTTTAAGCTTCAAACTCGTGGGCCATGTTCACTGCCATTATAAGGCTTGGAAGCGTCAGGATATTTATTAAAGGAACTGTATGTAAGAAATATATTTCAATGAATCATAAAATGGCCCTGATATGTCTCTAGACATTAATTAATCGTGTTAATTTCAAATACTTATATCACTGACAACAGTAGTCTGGCCAGGATATTGTCATTTAAAAGTTGTTGTAGCAGCCCTCAACTGATGTTGATGTTGACATGTTGTGTTTTGGCCTGAAGCTCCACCCTCCACCTATCTACCTATCACAAAGTCAGTAGTGTTTCGGCATCCGGGTTGCCAGCTCTGCTCTAGTTAACACAGCTGCAGCTACAAACGTTCCTGCTGGATCCTGCAGCCTATCTGGCAACCTCAAGTCAGAGGGAGGGGGAGGGGGGATACACCGCTCTACAGTCATTTGAAAGTGATTGCAGTACCAGTTTTGGCCACAATCTTACATACACTTCCTTTAATATAACTCTGATTGTGTTCATTAGAAAGAAGAAAGTCATATACACCTAGGATGGTTTAAGGGTGAGTAAATCCTTGGATAATTTTCATTTTAAAGTGAACTAGTCCTTTAAGTAAAGTTAGTATAGTTGGCACTTTCTGTCAAACCGATAAGGCTTCAGGTGCTTAAATAGTATAAAATGCATATGCTCTGTAAACAAGTAAAGGTGGGCGTACACGGTGCGATTTTTGCTGTCGTACGAACTCGCAGACGATTTTTTTTTCTCGGGAGAAATCGCGTGGACATCGTGGATGCTCGTATGGTCGCGGCTCGCACCGTGTGAGAGGAAATACGAGACGAGCCGAGCATGTTAAGAGCACCTCCCGACCTTACGATCATTTTTAAACATGTTTAAAAAGTTCGGGGAGTCGGCCCGATTTTTACCAGCATATGGCTGTCCCCTATTGCCAAATCATGCACAAGCACGTCACATACGCTCAATCTATGACTATTATTAGCTCAGTGGCTGCCACATACTGCGTTCACACACACACACACACACACACTTTCTCTCTCTCACGTGCACTCTTCTCTCTCCCTCTGGTTGTTTCGGTTAAAAGGAATGGCTTTTCAACAAATCATTTTCACACCTTTTTTCTTTATTTTTTGTATCTGAAGCTATAGCAGCAACATTGAAAGCCGGTGTCTGTGTTACATGAAAACTTGTGTGATCGCGGCTGGCTCGCGATGCAAACAGTCGTGCCGTGTACCAGCTGATTTGATGCGATGATCAAATTAAATGACTCGTAGCGTCTGCAATATCTCACGACCTTCCGAGTGTCCGAATTCGCACAGTGTACGCCCGCCTTAATTGTTAACTAGGTTATTACTTTTGTCACGATTCACCAGTAAGAGTGCGCCAATTACCACAAGAGGGCACTCCAACCCGTACTGTCATTCTATCATAGACTACATTACCCACAATCCTTTGTCTGGACTCATTAGCACTCACCGTTTACACCAGTGTCTCGTTACCTCATTATCTCTGCCTATATACACCATGTTCACTCTGTTATTCACTGTGAAGTCTTGTTTGTGGTAATACTGTATATCTGAGCGTTTTCCATTTTTTCTTGTCTCTTGGTATTGGATTACTTGTCTGTTCCATGGATTACCTAGTCTGACGTAGTCATACTCAATTCTAGTCAGAATATGAGTCTGAAACTGCTCCATTGGGCTGTGATTATGGGGTGTGTTTCAACTGACCCAGGAAAGACATCAATTGGATAGACCTACAACCAATCAGAGCAACGAAGTGACACATTACGTTGACAGAGCTCAACTGCACTGTGTTGCCAAGTCCATGTTTTTTTCCGCGGGTTGTTTTCCATGTCCGCGGGTTGAATCGACTATTATGTAATATATAGACACATGAATGCAAATTTTAGCAAGCAACCTTGCCAAAATAACAAACACTTTACCCCGCAAACGCCATTTTTTCCCAGAGAACCCCCCCGAGAAGCTATTGTTTAGGGCTAGTAGTATGCGGGTTTTGTTGTAAAACTTGGCAACCCTGTCTGCACACACGCTGAAATAAACGATATTTGCCGGTGTTGTAAAAAAAGAAAAGAATTTAAGGACACACAGAGTACTTACCAACATGATCATCATTTCAGAGAGAAATTGTGAAGGTGACTGCATAAAAACAAGCTCTCCGTTTAGGATTTGAACAAATATAATCCAAGCCCCTTTCATGACGTGCATGATTACGTTACTGTTTATCATCTGTCCATCATCGTCTAAAGCCCTGATGATTTCATTGGTCTGAACAGTTTCTGTTCGGGCATAATCACTCCTCTATGGATCGAGACCGAACTGCCCAAGCTCAAATGTTGTTGGCGGGGCTGAGTTCGGCTGTCATCCAGGCAATGGATTACCCTTTTGCTGTCTCTGTGGTCTTGTTTGCCTGTTTAGACTGCTTGCATGTGTATGACCTAATGCCTAGTTTTGACTATGATTGTGGATTACCCTCTGAATAAATACTGCATTTGGATCGTACCTTCTGTCTCAGAGCAGTTACGTTACAACATTATTGCAGTTATGTTATCAACCAACATTGCATGTGTGGAACATAGGTAGGATCCTAAAAAAGACCATTTTGCTAAAATAAATAAACAAACAAACAACCAAATCAATCAATCAACCAACCAACCAAACAATCAATCAATCTCGTGAGGGATGTCTAAAACAGTTCACAATTCAGCCATGCACCCAATGTTCAAACCAAAACGACACCCTTGCTAAGTTACAGGCAAGGCTTAGTGGTTCCTGGTTGTCCCTATCCTGTTTTTAACCCTGGTTAAGTGGTTAAAGAAGTTAGTTCTCACCTTAATCCATAAAGAACTGTGCCGTCTGGATGCAAGCGGATCATGCGGTTCTTCACTGTGACACCGTGGACGAAAGACTTCTTGTCATTTAGGAAATAAGTGTCAGGAACCCAGAGTTGGTCAGCTACCCGGTTGTCTAGAGTAAGATTGAGAGGGATTCCAGTATATGCTAGCCGCTTGTCCCTCCAATACTGCTGGAAATACATTGTCAATGTGTAGTCCTGTAGGAAAGTGAAAGAGAAACATTAGCAGTTCATTTTATCACACAAAATGATCAGAAAAAAGCATCCACAGCATTTAGCCATAACATTTCAATTGCAATTTGTTCACCAAGTGTTTATAGAAAGAAGAGAACTATATTGTTCACAATTGTACTTATTTTGACACTGGACCACAAAACCACTCATGAGTCGCTTGGGTATATTTGCGGCAATAGCCAACAATACATTCAAAACTCAAAATTATCCATTTTTCTTTTATGCCAAAATAAATGTTCAAATAGTTGTATATCAGCCAAATATTGTCCTATCCTAACAAATGCATACATCCACACATCAATGGAAAGCGTTCAGATGATATATAAATGACCCTTATGACTGTTTTTTGTGGCCCAGGGTCACAATTATTATTTATTTTTTTTTATTCTATGATTGTGTATCATGAAATTTGAATTTATTCATTTTACAGATGCATTTATCCAACACGACTTACACATGAGGAATACAGGAAGTGATTCTTTGTGAAAAAAGTGCTCAAAATACACAATTTCAGTTTTTTCTTAGCATAGCATAAGCTAGAATAGGGAGCTAGAATTTTAATGATGAGGTTAAGTGCTCATGGAAGAGAGAAACAAGGAATATAGATAGTTGCTCAAAATACATAAAACAATATGTGTCAAATATTGTGTCTGTGCCATTTCATGTGACACAAGGTAACAAAAAATAAATGTAATCTTTTTTTTAACACAATAAATTGTAAGGATGCATGATCTATTTAAGACCATGTGATCATAAATGACAAAATGACTTCTTCAAAGTGACCATCATATGCACCCTTAGCTAACAGCCTTGTAAAAAGGCCTCAGGTTCAGCTCCTCACTTTTGCTCTGGAATGACCTTTCTAGTTATGTCCTCTTCTTGTAGTGTCGATAAAAGGACGCAAAAAATGCTATTCTGAATTCACCCTAGATTTTGGAACAGTGTTCACACACTCAGTTTTTCCTAAAGGGTTGAAAGTGTCACGGTCAGAAATAGAAATCTAAAGCCTGTGGCCTCCAGAAAATAGATTTTCTGTTGTCTGAGTAATATTTATAGAAACATCAAAAGTTGGATTGGAAACAAGCTGCCTTCGGCCTCTATCTTTCAAGTCTGTCTGCCACGAAGATGCTGCGTGGCCATCTCTGCGAGGCACTCGTCTGCGCTGCGCGGACTATGGATTTCCATTACCATTGCCATATAGTCTCAGTAGTCCACTCGACATCAGCTCGTAGAGCTATACTATATGACCTCAGCGACTCACAGTATAGAAATTCAATCAAACTAAAGCATTGGCATGATAGGCCTTATTTGGGCCGCCTCTGAAACTCAATGAATTTTAAAAGGGCTGAAATCACAAAATTTATGGACCTCATTTGTCCCCTGGGCCAGAGTTGAACCTGGTTGAAATCCAGTAGGAAGCCCGGGTGTGGGTATGTGTGTGTGTACTATGTGTGTCTGCTATTAGGTTCTTGTGGATAAAATGAAGGCCTCACATGCTGTCCACCACAATGTGCACAACCTGTTGATGTAATAAGAAGTAATTCACTTAGAAACATATGTTAGAATGGGTTTAGGTCCCTGGGGCTGACTTCAGACTGTGCCAGCAGATCTGTGAAAGCAGAGGCTGTGCAAGAGAGCGTGTAAGCTGAGTTCATTAGCTAACGAGATGAGGGGGGACGACATGACAGGGACACCTTCTTTATGATTACTAATGTCTGTGATTCCCTTGCTTTCTCAGACTTCCATTCTTTCCACACCTATCCTTCTTCCTACTTCTTATTCTCCTCCATTCTCCCTTCATCTCTTTCTATAAGGCTTTTGTTTTAATTAATCCACTAAATGGCACTGATGGATACAAATCTTTCTCACAATACATTATCCCCTACATTACCAGAAGTAGTACTAATGCTAATTATAATTAAAAAGGCTTCATACCCCCGTCAATATTGGGTAGCAGCAACACAGTAGTGAAGATTTAAAGGTATAGTTTGCCGAAAAATGAAAATTTTATAATTTACTTATCATTTGAACCTGTATTTTCTTTTGAAACTCATGGAATGATTCAATGTTCAAAAATAATATATTTTGTGAGTGTGAGTGTGAGTGTGAGTGTGAGTGTGAGTGTGAGTGTGAGTGTGAGGGTGAGTGTGAGTGTGCGTGTGTGTGGGCATGTTTTTGTGACATATGAGGACACAAATGTGTATAATGACATGGGTATGACACAGGTATTACAAGGAGAGTGTGAAATATGAGGACATTGGCCATGTCCCCACTTTTCAAAATGCTTATAAATCATACAGGATGAGTTTTTTTAGAAAGTAAAAATGCAGAATGTTTCCTTACTTTTGGAACCAGCATACCTCGAGTAAGCGAGGTCTGAGTTAATCAACCGAAAGATCAAGGTAAATGTGACGGTGAGTTAACCTTGCTTTTTGGAATCCACCCTGGTAGCTTCTTACTATGTTCTCTGCTAACAGTATACACATGTACCCATTATATTGTATGTCTCAGTGGAGAGGATGCAAAGTATATTCATCTCTCAAATACTTGCATGTAGGGCCATTTGTGTCTGGTAATGTTTTCTTCACTGCTGGTATTTTACATACAATATTATCAACACCACTGCACAGAGACACTCCCATCACAAACATAATGTTTAGTTATGAATGATTATATATAATAATGTACTGTATTCACACACAGTACATTAGTCAAACATGATCCAGACAACACAGCAAAGCCAGAGGTGCTCTGAAAAGGAGCGAAAACAGTGTTATTTTCGTGTATATTTAATAATGGAGTAAACAGATGCAGTCTTGCCAGCTGAGCGATTTGATACTTTTGATATCTGGGGAACTGTGCTGCTGTGGTCACACAAAAGTAAAGGCATCAATCATTCATTACTGGGTAAAATGTTATAGTAGTACATTCAAGCTGCAAGTAGAAAACAGCTCAAAATAAAGTCATCTTAAGATGCTGCTCACTACATCTCAGGGTATGACTCCTCAGTAAATCATTGTTGTTGTTCTCCACTGAGAGGGATTCCCTCATGATAAAGTGACACCACATTCTGACATATACACTACTTCCCCTGTCCCACAGATAAAAATAACAGATGAAAAGCAAGAGAAACAAACAGAGAGACATTATTTCAAATCTGAAACTGACAATCTATTAATGTAGGCGCTGATATCAAACACAAGGGAACTCACAACAGAACCGAGACATAGATTTACCCCTGCTAGATTCAGATTACAGGTACAAGGCTGAAAATATATTTAGATTTTATTATAAAAATAATCACATTTATTATAAAATGTATCTTATTTTGTATAATAATAATAATAATAATAATAATAATAATAATAATAATAATAATAATAATAATAATAAATATAGCTGCAAGCAGCCATTATCGGGGCCAAGCGCAAAGAAGAAGACAAGACATGCCAGCATGGCTGGAAGTCTCAAGCCAACTGCAACAATGAGCCATTAAGGACCTATTAAGTTGATTTTAGGCAAAATAGCAGTCAAATTTTAAATACAGTCAATAATAATGGTTTAATGGTTTATCACTTTCGACCAATAGGTGTCACTGTTACGAAACTGATGTGGTTTAGTCAGATTGAGATGACAATGACACATGCAAAGTTTGGTGTCAATATGTCAAAGCATTGCAGAGATACAGCCTCAAGAGTCATTTTTGCATCATGGCTCAACTCTGTTGCAGTGGTATATGAAAACTGTTTTGTCTATCAATCCGAAATCCATAAGTATTTGTCAGCATGGTCTGAAGACGATACGGATCAATTTTGGTGAAAATCGGACAAACGGTCTAGGATGAGTTTGAAAAAGTAGATTTTTAACAAATAACAAGATGGAGCACAGATATGTTTGCAAAATATGGCAAAATTGGTATCTATCTTCTCGGCATGAGCCAATGAATGTATTATGACCAGTCTCATTACAATAGGCTAATTTAATCAAAAGTTATTAGCATTTTTGTACATTTTATTACAACTTTTGACCACAAGGTGGCGCTGCCCCGAAACTTTTTGAATATCTTCGGGACATAGAGCGGAAGACACATACCGAGTTTTGTAACGATACACTAGTGCATTCTTAAATTATAGCATTAGCATTTTAAACCGTAATACTGCATTGAAGTCAATGGGAATTTCATGTTTTGTTTTATTATAGCGCCACCAAGAGGCACAATCCCACCAATTTTTTTATGTGTCCTCGTAGTGAGCCCATACATATGTGTGTCAAGTTTGGTGAAAATATTTCATTTTGTTTTGGAGTTATAGACATTTATATGAAAAAACACGTAAAAAATGACTGACACCTGACTTTGATTGGATTTTACTACCCCTTACTATCAATATTTTGAGATTTGGGCATTAGCGTATAGCTATCGACCTATGTTTCCGAACTTCTGAGGCTGGTTTCGTCTCGATCGGACTAGCGGTTTCGAAGATATCAGCAAATGTTTTTTAAGCACTAAATTACAACTCTGCGCAAACCATATGCCGAAACCTGGCAAGTCTGGTATCGTTGGAGTCGGCAAGGATTCAGGAGACCAAAAAACACACTCCCATCAAAATATGTCAACCACACCCAAAGTTATAAGCGTTTGAAAAAAAAAAATCTCCACTAGGTGGCGCTGTTTCGAAACTTCTCAGGCTACTTCAGGGCATCGTGGTGATGACCCATACCAAGTTTCATAACAATCTGTTCATGCGTTCATAAAATACAGCATTTTTGCACATAATTCAAAATGGCCGACATCCAAAATGGCCGACATGGTAAAATTGGATATCAGTCGACTCGGCATGACGCCCTGAATCTAATGAGACCAATTTTATGATTTTTGGATAAACGGTTCAGAAGTTATAAGCCAAAATAGGCATTTTTCGTATCTCCGGACAGGTAGGTGGCGCTGCGCCGAAACGCTGCATGTTGCTTCAAGTCATGCTTGTGATGACATGTACCAAGGTTGGTTTGAATACGATAAAGCGTTGCGGAGATATAGCCTTTAGTGTGTTTTTGCAACCTCCACGTAAAATTTGTTTGTGCGTTTATTGAAAACGATTGGACGAATCAACTTGAATTCCATAACTTTTTGTCAACATGCTCTGAAGATGATCTGTTTCAATTTTCGTGAAAATCGGAGCAACGGCCTAGGAGGAGTTCGAAAAAGTAGGTTTTTCAGAAAATTCAAAATGGCGGGAAAATTTGCATACCGGAAAATGACATCATAGGGTGAAATCGAATCGGCTTGAGCCAAGGAATCCGATGAAAAAAGAATTTTGTTTCTAGCCCTTAGGGGTCAAAAGTTATAAGCACAAATATGAGTGAAACTTTGGACAGGTGGTGGCGCTAGAGGGATTGAGTTAGAGGCACCAAATTTGCTATAGTGACAGCTCAGACTGGCCTCTATGAGTGTGCCAAATTTCACAACTTTTTACCATACGGTTCTATGGGCTGCCAGAGACTCCTTAGGCGGAAGAAGCAGAATAATAAATATAGCTGCAAGCAGCCATTATCGGGGCCAAGCGCAAAGAAGAAGACAAGACATGCCAGCATGGCTGGAAGTCTCAAGCCAACTGCAACAATGAGCCATTAAGGACCTATTAAGTTGATTTTAGGCAAAATAGCAGTCAAATTTTAAATACAGTCAATAATAATGGTTTAATGGTTTATCACTTTCGACCAATAGGTGTCACTGTTACGAAACTGATGTGGTTTAGTCAGATTGAGATGACAATGACACATGCAAAGTTTGGTGTCAATATGTCAAAGCATTGCAGAGATACAGCCTCAAGAGTAATTTTTGCATCATGGCTCAACTCTGTTGCAGTGGTATATGAAAACTGTTTTGTCTATCAATCCGAAATCCATAACTATTTGTCAGCATGGTCTGAAGACGATACGGATCAATTTTGGTGAAAATCGGACAAACGGTCTAGGATGAGTTTGAAAAAGTAGATTTTTAACAAATAACAAGATGGAGCACAGATATGTTTGCAAAATATGGCAAAATTGGTATCTATCTTCTCGGCATGAGCCAATGAATGTATTATGACCAGTCTCATTACAATAGGCTAATTTAATCAAAAGTTATTAGCATTTTTGTACATTTTATTACAACTTTTGACCACAAGGTGGCGCTACCCCGAAACTTTTTGAGTATCTTCAGGACATGGAGCGGAAGACACATACCGAGTTTTGTAACGATACGCTAATGCATTCGTAAATTATAGCATTAGCATTTTAAACCATAATACTGCATTGAAGTCAATGGGAATTTCATGTTTTGTTTTATTATAGCGCCACCAAGAGGCACAATCCCACCAATTTTTTTATGTGTCCTCATAGTGAGCCCATACATATGTGTGTCAAGTTTGGTGAAAATATCTCATTTTGTTTTGGAGTTATAGACATTTATATGAAAAAACACGTAAAAAAGGACTGACACCTGACTTTGATTGGATTTTACTACCCCTTACTATCAATATTTTGAGATTTGGGCATTAGCGTATAGCTATCGACCTATGTTTCCGAACTTCTGAGGCTGGTTTCGTCTCGATCGGACTAGCGGTTTCGAAGATATCAGCAAATGTTTTTTAAGCACTAAATTACAACTCTGCGCAAACCATATGCCGAAACCTGGCAAGTCTGGTATCGTTGGAGTCGGCAAGGATTCAGGAGACCAAAAAACACACTCCCATCAAAATATGTCAACCACACCCAAAGTTATAAGCGTTTGAAAAAAAAAATTCTCCACTAGGTGGCGCTGTTTCGAAACTTCTCAGGCTACTTCAGGGCATCGTGGTGATGACCCATACCAAGTTTCATAACAATCTGTTCATGCGTTCATAAAATACAGCATTTTTGCACATAATTCAAAATGGCCGACATCCAAAATGGCCGACATGGTAAAATTGGATATCAGTCGACTCGGCATGACGCCCTGAATCTAATGAGACCAATTTTATGATTTTTGGATAAACGGTTCAGAAGTTATAAGCCAAAATAGGCATTTTTCGTATCTCCGGACAGGTAGGTGGCGCTGCGCCGAAACGCTGCATGTTGCTTCAAGTCATGCTTGTGATGACATGTACCAAGGTTGGTTTGAATACGATAAAGCGTTGCGGAGATATAGCCTTTAGTGTGTTTTTGCAACCTCCACGTAAAATTTGTTTGTGCGTTTATTGAAAACGATTGGACGAATCAACTTGAATTCCATAACTTTTTGTCAACATGCTCTGAAGATGATCCGTTTCAATTTTCGTGAAAATCGGAGCAACGGCCTAGGAGGAGTTCGAAAAAGTAGGTTTTTCAGAAAATTCAAAATGGCGGGAAAATTTGCATACCGGAAAATGACATCATAGGGTGAAATCGAATCGGCTTGAGCCAAGGAATCCGATGAAAAAAGAATTTTGTTTCTAGCCCTTAGGGGTCAAAAGTTATAAGCATAAATATGAGTGAAACTTTGGACAGGTGGTGGCGCTAGAGGGATTGAGTTAGAGGCACCAAATTTGCTATAGTGACAGCTCAGACTGGCCTCTATGAGTGTGCCAAATTTCACAACTTTTTACCATACGGTTCTATGGGCTGCCAGAGACTCCTATGGCGGAAAAAGAAGAAGAAGCAGAATAATAATAGGAACACTAACGATTTCAATAGGTGCCTCCGCACCTTCGGTGCTTGGCCCCTAATAATAGGAACACTAACGATTTCAATAGGTGCCTCCGCACCTTCGGTGCTTGGCCCCTAATAATAAATAATAAATTAACCTTTTTGGAGCATTTTGGAGCCTGCATCAAATTAAATTTACAAAAGTAATTGTATACACATAAGAACATTAAAATGCAAGTAAAAGTAATGTGTCTACTTTAATATTTCAAGTAACTTTTGTGAAAATCATGTCATTTTGGTATATTCTGGTATTTAAATGACATGGGGACTTTTGTCCCAAAAATGCAGTTTGTAAGAGATCATTTAGTGTAACAGTTTTAGCATCTTATTTATATTACAGTTAAATGAGGAATGTTTAGCACTGACAAATATGTTAAACTTAAAAAATATTAATAATTTAATGCATTTTTGTATCGTTTCATTTGCATTATTAATTCAAATGTCCTCATTTATGTTAAATAAAACAAAAGGTATTCATAAATATATCTGCAAGGAATAATTTTAGGCTAGAGCAAGTCAGAAACAAAGTGACAAGCCAAGCAAGCACGGCATCAGCATCTGCTCATTTACTCAGGAATATTATTAAAACTAATTTAATGATGCAGACTAATATTAAACACATTGCAGTTATGGGAACAATGGCAATATTATCTCATTTTTGGCTAAATGTAATATAGAGTA
Organism: Pseudorasbora parva; assembly: GCF_024679245.1. NCBI lineage: Eukaryota > Metazoa > Chordata > Actinopteri > Cypriniformes > Gobionidae > Pseudorasbora > Pseudorasbora parva. Next base: position 34,635,050 of record NC_090183.1, on the reverse strand, counting down.
ATAAACCATGAGTGAACCATTCAGCGTAACGGATATATTTGTGTAAAAATTAAACAATATTCTTATTCTGACCTGTAATTAATAAGATATATAAAAGAATATGTTACATGTATGCCTTTTTGTTTTATCTGTGACCCTGTTATTACTATGTTCTGATTAGTTAATTTGGTTCAACTTGTTCAAGCTGACAAATGGGTCAAGCTATTAGAAAAAAGCATAAAGATTTAAATAATAATACTAAAAATAATTATAATCAATATCTACAATCTGAAGTGACGTATGACACAGAAACTACACTTTTCACCATATTTACATCCTAAATAGTATTTGAAAATATGAACATTTGTGAAGAGGAGGATCAATCATAGTAAAGGAAAGAAAAATCCTGTCAATAAATGAGACCCTCTGGGAGGCTGAGGTGATCGCGTCATCAGCTGGGTGAGGAGTGTGTGCTCTCACACAAAGACAAGCTTTCAAGCATGCCAGTCAGAGAGCATTTACGTCAACTTACCAACACCACGTCTACTGGGAATATCAGAATAACAGCAATAAGAGAGATTCCTCTGTGCACTGTGTATATGTCAGCATGAAAACTTCACTTATCTGTAGTGTGGGTATTCAGCTTAGATGTAATAAATAGAACAGATTGAAATATTTTTATGTGTAAAAATAAGCAAACAATTGTTAGATTTAAAGATAAAGTGTGTATTTTTTCTGTATTAAATCACTTTCTCCTACATCCTAAATTCTGAATCTGAAGTTTAGAATCTAATTTAGAATCTGAATTTTTAAATTAATGACTTATACATTAAAACAAATAAGTTGCAACCGGTGCCTTTTAATATTAAGTGGAGACCATTTAAATCATACATAATTACAATTGTGTTTCAAATATTCATCCAATAACAAATTTGCAAACAAAATACTGTAAGCTGTAAGAGCCAAGAGATTAGTTTTAGATGCATTCTGATAAATCTGCATAAAAAAGGTAATATAAGTTGAAAAGCTAGTTTTTTTCCAAATGTTAAATGTAAAAATGTTTTAGCTCGACACAATACACTTGTTCCAAATGTAATCTTATGAAGTTAAATTGAGATAAAATTAAGTTTGGTCCCAAATATTTAAATGGATCTACTCTGTGCAAGTACATGCCATCATTTCACATTAGTTATATTTTAATTTAAACATACACTTTGTACCAAAGACCGTGGTAATATATTATTAAAATGGAGCCAATCTTGAAAAGCATTCAAATCTGATTGGAGTACACTTTGAGAGAAGTGAGGATTTAAAGTATAAATAACAGTATCGTCTGTATAAAGATGAGCAGAAGAGTGCAAAAGAATTAAGGGAAGATCATTAAAGGGGTGAAACCCATTGAAGGGGTGAAATGCTTTTTCATGCATACTGAGCTTTTTACACTGTTAAATACTTGGATTCCCATGCTAAACATAGACAAAGATGTGTGTATTTGATGGAGTATTTCTGTGTCAAAAATACTCCTTCCGGTTTCTCACAAGTTTTGGAAAGTTCTTTTCGAGTATGGGTCTGTGTGACGTCAAATGGGGCGGAATTTCCTTTAACGGGCCGTACAGGCTATTCTCCCGGAATGGGCGCGTTTTATGACCATAAACGCGTTTGCTCGGAAACGCCGGCTGCAATGCAGTCCCAGGACTTCACCAAATAAACAATGTCACCAAAGAAGTGTGTTTTTGTTGGAGCGGTCCCAACGATAAAGGTTCACGGTCCTGCCTTGGAAGCAGACGGTTAGTAAAACTGCTTCAAATGTACATGCTGTTGGCTTTCGTTGCGTAAGTACACATCAGTAAACAACACGATCGTGTATAGTTAATTTATCAATGGAGAATGTAATGTATGGTGTGTGTTTAAATACATTTGTTTAGCTGACCACTATTATTCCATATTAAACCTAATCGTTTCCACACAACGCGCTCTTCTTCATTCAAATGAGCTACTATTCCATTGTTTTTATATGTAAACACTAGTCTGACGCGCAAAACCTGACGCTTGCTACTGCTAAGGTTTAGTCGCATACAATAGTCCAAAAACCAAATCTTGTCTTCATAAACCATGAGTAAACACACACACATGTTGACAAGCTGCTAAGCATACAGTTACAGTAACGTTACATACCACATAGAGATGTCCTGCTGTTGCTGCTGCTCCTGTTCAATTTCAGGATCTGATTCTGGATACCATATATTTATGGTTGAATTTGATTGATAGCCATGGTTTATTTAGGATAATCTTTTCTTTTTCACATTTATGGATATCACAGCTTTCAGACGCTCTCAACGCACTAGCTGCGCTGATCTACAGCGTATCTTTTCTAAATTTAAATAAAAAGTCTAAAGACTTTTCGGAGATGAAGGATGCAATACTACTCTATAGGTACTCAAGACTGACATGACATTGACTGAAACTGAGTGTTTCATTTTATAAATTTATTTTATAAATGTGACCCCTGTTGGCAAAATGAGTCGCAATGAACAAATTATTTAAACAAAAAAAAATAGTTATTGTTGTGAGTTGTTATTTTCGCATTCAGTATGGGTCACAAATATTAATGAATCATATATTTTCCATTTATTTCATTTCACCTCTAAAAAAAAAAAATCTGTCACTATTCATATCTGTCACTCATATCATATGACTCACTTTCTTCAATGGAACACAAAGACATTTTTAAAGTCAAAGTAGAGACTTTCATTGTATGGACAGGACACCACTGAGATTTTTTGAAGAAAAAAAAAAAATCTTCTTTTGTGTTCAATAGAACAAGGATTGAAACGTAAAATGGCGGTAATTCAATTTCATTTTTGAGTGAATGGACCCTTTAATATAATAAAAGAATTGCCACTGAACTAGAATCATTGAGAGGAACTGGAACTGAAAATAGTTACATTTGTCCTGGTTTAAACTACTTTCGACTCCAGAAGCGTTGGCCTCTTGCATCCTCTGCTCAGAAATTACATCTGGCAGCCCAAGGTTCAGGTCAGTCGCAGAGCCAGTTTTCTTTCATATGATATTGATTTTCCTCCTGACATCAACGTGCTTCCTCCCATGCAAACAACAGCATTGAAGAAAGACAACCATTGTAAAGCGCACAGAGGAAAAAAAAACTACCTAGTAACAACGGATGAATTCCTGAGAGCGGTGAGAGGCACTCATCCCCAGAGCTCTGCAACTCAACAGGCTGTAGTTAACATGGTGTTCAAAGAGGCTGATGTCACAGCGTGATCTTGCTGCTTGCTCTCTCCATTGCCTGCTCTGCAGGGATAAGCCCAGGAGCTTTGAAGTGCATTCTGTGTGTCAACAAGACTTTCAACAGGAGATTGAAAGTATCCAAAAGGACATTTTGGCACGATTTAAACAGTGGAATGTCCACTTAACTCCATTTATAATTGAAGCAGAGAACCCCTGGATGTCACTTTGCGGACCACGTGAACTGTTTTTAGAGGGCACTTAGACCACAACATGCTCCATTTGCCTTCAGGTCATATGACACATACCAGTCGCTGGAAGGAAATAGTTCCCGGAGCACACCTATTTATCCTAAAGGTGGAGATAATAGGCACTTAGTGAAGTTCAGAGTTAACACTTCTATACACTGATATTACGCCTGATTGAACAATTACAGGCCACAAAGCTGACTATCAGGCTAAAAATAAAGGGGGCGAGAGCAAACAAAAGACTAAATATATTAATAATTCCGGTCTCCTTGACGACGCTCCCTCTCTGCAGAACGCCCACACAGGCTTGCTGAGCTCTGGGCCGATACCTTGCGCGTTTCTGAGGCTTTCCGGTGCATTCTTTCCGTTTCCTTCTCTCACTTTCACCTTGAAAGCACTTTGACCAAACTCAGCCATCAGGTTACAGCTGCATTAAATTAAAGGAAACCATCAGCATTCATCATAATGGATCATCATAGTGTTTCAGAAACCTGCCGCACACATCAACTTAGCAAAGTTGCATTCATCTGATTTTACTACACAAAGCTTGACCAGAGCACAGATTAAATTTTTGTAGATATAATTACATTTTCAGGTCCACACGCTTAAAAACAAACACACACACACACACACACACACACACACACACACACACACACACACACACACACACACACACACACACACACACGCACACACACGCACACACACGCACACACACACACACACACACACACACACACGTAATTTCATAAAGCCCCCCCACCTCCCTCTTCACCTGGGTAAGAACCATAAACATCTTCAAATTCTTACTAAAGATGATATTGGTTTCCAGGGCAACCACTTATACTTGCCACACACATTGTGCCAGAGCGATCATCTGCTGTGTATCCATGCAGCACTATCACACTGAATATGTTTCATTCGTGTTTGTGCACGGATGAGAATTTCAGTCCTGTGCGTCAGTAGCACTTATGAAATGTTCCCTGACTTCAGATGTTGTCAAGAAAGGCAAAGGTAGCCCCTCAAAGCATAAGGAGAAAGAGAAAGAGAGAGATTTATGATCTTCTTTTAAATGCATCCATAAGTCATTTGAGGGGTCTTTCCTGTCTCACGAAAGCAGGCCACATTTCACCCCAAGTAAAATTATGTATAAGATATATGTTGCATAATAAATAAAGCTTTGAAATGAAGAAAATTTTGCATTTGGACATTATTTTCATGAACATAAGCACATTTCACCCAGATTGTCATTCCGAATATGTATATATCGTTTTTATTTGTATTTGTATTCTTTGGTAATTTGTCCTGCATGATGGATTCTTTAGATTTCTTTAAAATAATAATAATACAAATTATAATAATAATATATTATATATGTAGTTACTATGTAGTTCCTACAGTAATAACTATAAACTATACATAATTACATGCAAATAACCCTGAACCTAACCCAGTACCCATGTAGTTCATTAATATTACACATTAATTAGCTCGACAATTGTTTGTAAATTTTAATAGTAATATAAAAAAATAATAATGAGGATCAGATTTTTTAGGGGAAAAACATATTTTAAAATCTTTAATAATAATATATTACACAGGTTCTTCTAAAAAAAATTGCATATTGTGATAAAGTTCATTATTTTCCATAATGTAATGATAAAATTTAAACTTTCATATATTTTAGATTCATTCTTTTATTGTTTTAATACGGATGATTTTGGCAAACAGCTCATGAAAACCCAAAATTCCTATCTCAAAACATTTCATCCGACCAATAAAAGAAAAGTGTTTTTAATACAAAAAAAGTCAACCTTCAAATAATTATGTTCAGTTATGCACTCAATGCTTGGTCGGCAATCCTTTTGCAGAAATGACTGCTTCAATGCGGCGTGGCATGGAGGCGATCAGCCTTTGGCACTGCTGAGGTGTTCTGGAGGCCCAGGATGCTTCGATAGCGGCCTTAACCTCATCCAGAGGGTTAGGTCTTGCGTCTCTCAACTTTCTCTTCACAATATCCCACAGATTCTCTATGGGGTTCAGGCCAGGAGAGTTAGCAGGCCAATTGAGCACAGTAATACCATGGTCAGTAAACCATTTACCAGTGGTTTTGGCACTGTGAGCAGGTGCCAGGTCATGCTGAAAAACCAAATCTTCATCTCCATAAAGCTTTTCAGCAGATGGAAGCATGAAGTGCTCCAAAATCTCCTGATAGCTAGCTGCATTGACCCTGCCCTTGATAAAACACAGTGGACCAACACCAGCAGCTGACATGACACCCCAGACCATCACTGACTGTGGGTGCTTGACACTGGACTTCAGGCATTTTGGCATTTCCTTCTCCCCAGTCTTCCTCCAGACTCTGGCACCTTGATTTCTGAATGACATGCAAAATTTGCTTTTATCTGAAAAAATTACTTTGGACCACTGAGCAACAGTCCAGTGCTGCTTCTCTGTAGCCCAAATGTGTCTTGACCTGGGGAATGCGGCACCTGTAGCCCATTTCCTGCACACGCCTGTGCACGGTGGCTCTGGATGTTTCTACTCCAGACTCAGTCCACTGCTTCCGCAGGTCCCCCAAGGTCTGGAATCGGTCCTTCTCCATAATCTTCCTCAGGGTCCGGTCACCTCTTCTCATTGTGCAGCGTTTTTTGCCACACTTTTTCCTTCCCACAGACGTCCCACTGAGGTGCCTTGATACAGCACTCTGGCAACAGCCTATTCGTTCAGAAATGTCTTTCTGTGTCTTACCCTCTCGCTTGAGGGTGTCAATGATGGCCTTCTGGACAGCACTCAGGTCAGCAGTCTTACTCATGATTGCGGTTTTGAGTAATGAACCAGGCTGGGAGTTTTTAAAAGCCTCAGGAATCTTTTGCAGGTGTTTAGAGTTAATTAGTTGATTCAGATGATTAGGTTAATAGCTCGTTTAGAGAACCTTTTCATGATATGCTAATTTTTTGAGATAGGAATTTTGGGTTTTCATGAGCTGTATGCCAAAATCATCAGTATTAAAACAATAAAAGACCTGAAATATTTCAGTTGGAGTGCAATGAATCTAAAATATATGAAGGTTTAATTTTTATCATTACATTATGGAAAATAAAGAACTTAATCACAATATGCTAATTTTTTGAGAAGGACCTGTATATGGGCCATCAACAAATTAAGCTTCAAAAAAGGGTGTTTTAAAAAATATTTCAAAAACTGATGTAATGTATATTTGAGTCATGAACAGCGTTTAAACAAGCTTCAGCTGTTAAATAACATTTCAAAGTGTTTAAAATTATTTTTTCCTGTTTTTATGTCAGGTGGCACAACCAAATAGCTGTAGTTGTACCACCTGACATGTATACCAACATTTTTTTTACCAGTATTTTGAAGAGATTTACACTCAGCCACAAGGATCAGTTGGTCCTCTAATGGATTATCATGTTTACTGTTATAACCAATCCATAATAAAAGAGCCATGCAGATATTCCACCCTGACATTTGATGTGCTTTTCAATTGTCTCAACAGCTTTAAAATGACTGATCTTTATCAAATGTGTTCACGTGAAAAGTTTAAAATCTAAAACGATGCCACAGTATTTTAGTTATTATTTAATTATTATTAAAACACCACTTAGTCTGTTCATTTGTTTGGACAGTTGCACCACCTGACAGATAACAAAACATAATATCTATTATTTATCTATAATGTACTAAAAATGTATTCAAACTAAATAAGTCTTATAGAATAAAGTGATATATGTCATTTTAAAAGGAAATAATGCACTTGGACACAAACATATGCACGTCATGTCATTGACCCATATACTATACACATACATATACATACAGTACAGGCCAAAAGTTTGGACACATTGCTATTTGTAATGTTTTCGAAAGAAGTTTCTTCTGCTCATCAAGCCTGCATTTATTTGATCAAAAATACAGAAAAATGTAATATTGTGATATATTATTACAATTTAAAATATTTGATTTATTCAAAATAAAAACATATTTTTAAATAATATATCTCCTATAATCTCTTAACTATCATTTTTTATCAATTTAACACATCCTTGCTGAATAGAATTATTGATTTATTTCAAAAAAAGAAAGAAAAAAAAATACTTACCCCAAATTACTGAATATTTTGGTAACAAAAGATTTCTATTTTTAAAACATTTGCTTCTTTTTTTATTTTTATTTTACTTTTTATTCATCAAAGTATTATAAAAAAGTATCACAGGTTATGAAAAAATATTAAGCAGCAGAATTGTTTTAAACTTTGAAAATGAATCATCATATTAGAATTATTTCTGAAAGATCATGTGACACTGACGACTGGAGGAACTATCCTGAAAATTCAGCTTTGCATCAAAGAAATGAATTATCATTTAAAGTATAATAAATTGAAAAACAATTATTTTAAATTGAAATAATATATCACAATATAAAAATGAACAGAAGAAACTTCTTTCAAAAACAATACAAATAGTAATGTGTCCAAACTTTTGGCCTGTACTGTATGTGTGTGTGTGTATATATATATATATATACTGTAAATACACACACACACACACACACACACACACACACACACACACACACACACACACACACACACACACACACACACACACACACACACACACACACACAGACACACAGATATACACAAATATTTAATTTAATTTCAGGGTGGAATGTGACTGGGACATACTCTTGACAGGTTTTGTGAGATTCACCCCCCTGATTGAACACAGAACAGCAGAAGTATATTGATTATGTCTGAATGCTTTTGATTTCTGAGAAATATTCTGCTTGCTAACAGCACATTTTGACAGGGTAATTTAATACCGCCTGTGCTGGGCCCTCCTCGAGAGGCTGTGTAAGCAGCACGGTCCGTTAGATGCAAATTGTATTTAATTCATTTTTATGGAAGAGTGTTAGATTTTCAACAATCTTTTGCCTTTTCCAAGCAATCTTGCTGACAGACAGCTTGGAATGGGATATTTCATGCCATAATTCTTGCACTATGGCTCTGTGGGTGAAAATATGTCTCTCTGTGTGTAATGAAATTCCCACTACTCTGATTTTAGAAGTGAAGAGAGAAAGAGACAAACACACTGGTACAGTAAAATGTAATGTACATAAGGCAAATCTTTCTTACACAAGGCACTGACCTTACCCCACTGACAGCATGAGAGCTTTTAGTTTTTAACAGCCCTGCCACTTCCTGTCTGAAGACAGAATACAGCTGCATGCACTGACATCAAGTGCACAAAATTGAAAAGTAGACCTTAATAGACAGCGCACGGATCACATTTCAAGCCGAAGCTGTGTGGACATTTCATGGAATACATTTGACTAATAGAATGTTAGGAAATGTTGACCAAAATAGCAACTGTAGGAGCATAAAAGGATCATAAGCCTATTTAAAAAAAAACAATCCAGGTTCATTACAGGTTAAGCTATAAAATAACTGCTCAAAACAAATAATGAATGTGTTGTGTTTTCACTGGAGTGCATTTCCATTAAGTCTATGGGACAAGGTAATACACCAGAATAAACTTGTAATACTTTATTAAATAAAAAGTAACCTTAAGATTACGTTACAAACATGACATCTACACTGATCAGGTATCATCCACCTTCCTAATATTGTGTTGGTCCACCTTTTGCTGTCAGAACAGCCCAAGACATGGACTCCACTAGACATGTGTTGTGCTGTGTTATCTGGCACCAAGATGTTAGCAGCAGATCCTTTAAGTCTTGTAAGTTGGCCTCCATGGATCGGACTTGTTTATTCAGCACATCCCACAGATGCTCGATTGGATTGAGATCTGGGGAATTTGGAGGCCAAGTCAACACCTTAAACTCATTGTGTTCCTCAAACCATTCCTGAACCATTTTTGCTTTGTGGCAGGGTGCATTATCCTGCTGAAAGAGGCCGCAGCCACCAGGAAATACTGTTTCCATGAAAAGTCATTCATGGTCTTCAACAATGTTTAATCACACTGCCTCTGCCAACTTGCCTTCTTCCCATAATGCATCCTGGTGCCATGTGCTCCTCAGGTAAGCGACACACGCACCCGGCCATCCACATGACGTAAAAGAAAATGTGTTTCATCAGACAAGCCCACCTTCTTCCATCTCTCCGTGGTCCAGTTCTGATGCTCACATTCACGTTGCTGTTTTCAGCAGTGGACAGGGGTCAGCAACAGCATGAGCACCCTTAATGGTCTTTGCAGCCCTATATGCAACACACTGTGATGCAGTGTGTATTCGGACACCTTTCTATCAGAACCAGCATTAAATTCTTGAGCAATTTGAGATACAGTCTTCGCTCCCCATGTGCATCAATGAGCCTTGGCCGGCCATTACCCTGTCGCCAGTTCACCCCGTTCCTTCCTTAGACCACTTTAGATAGATACTAACCACTGCAGACAGGGAACACCCCACAAGAGCTGCAGTTTTGGAGCTTTGGAGTTTTTAATGCTCTGACCCAGTCGTCTACCATCACAATTTGGTCCTTGTCAAACTCGCTTAAATTCTTAAAGGGATCCCATGGTGTTGAGACTTGTATGGCTTAATATAACATAAATGATGTCTCTTACTGAATTATGTGGTAGAAAACCCATGAAAGATCTACGTTATTTAAAAAATCGATTTTATATTTGGACCATGGGCGGCGCCATTTTGTTTGCGTTCTAGGTTGATGACGTAGAGTGGTTGAACTCCTCAATCAGCTGGCATTACCCGTAGCTATTTTTACCACAACGCAACTCGAAAATTGTTTCAGAGTTAAACAAAACAAATGAATTGCTTTGTAATTGTACTTAAAACACACTCAAACATACATGTGCACACAAACTCACCTACACAAGTCACAAACAGATCGGCGGGCGCGCACACACACACCTGACTGCTCTGTCTCAATCCCATGCATCATCACCAAAACATCCTGCCTCTCTTCCTCACGTTACTTTATCCCATCGTCCTACCTAGATATTTCCCTCTGCTGGTCACATTAGGCATTATAGTTAATCTACTATCAACAGTCTATCTAGGGAACAGGATGTGTTGAACAGGATATCAACACAGGGAATAGATTGAGGGTTATGTATGCGCGCGCAGTGCGTGCGTGTGTTCGCGCCGATCTGTTGGGGTGTGTGTGTGTGTGTGTGTGTGTGTGTGTGTTCGCGCCGATCTATTGGGGTGTGTGTGAGTCTGTGTGAGAGAGAGAGTTTGTGTGCACATGTATGTTTGAGTGCGTGAAGTCGGACAGCTGTTTGTAAATCGGCTTTACTCGTTATTGGAACGTGAGACTGAATGACTGCACTCGAACATGTCCACTATGGTGTCGGACAACACTACAAATGGCCGTCCCTTCAAATAATGCCCTATTTAAGGGTATAGGGTCGATTTCAGATTCAGCCCTTGTCGTGGAGACTGAGCAGCCCAACATCTCGATTGAGACAGAGCCTGTCGTGTGCGCGCCCGCCGATCTGTTTGTGACTTGTGTAGGTGAGTTTGTGTGCACAAGTATGTTTGAGTGTGTTTTAAGTATAATTACAAAAGAATTCATTGGTTTTGTTTAACTCTGAAAGAATTTTCGAGTTGCGTTGTGGTAAAAATAGCTACGGGTAATGCCAGCTGATTGAGGAGTTCAACCACTCTACGTCATCAACCTAGAACGCAAACAAAATGGCGCCGCCCATGGTCCAAATATAAAATCGATTTTTAAAATAACGTAGATCTTTCATGGGTTTTCTACTACATAATTCAGTAAGAGACATCATTTATGTTATATTAAGCCATACAAGTCTCAACACCAGGGGATCCCTTTAAGCTTGCCCATTTTTCAACTTTTCAACAAAGTATTATTCACCTCACCCACTGCTCATAATTTTATGCCTGATAAAATGCCTGGTACATGTTAACATTTGACATTTGATAATTGTGACTGAATTGATAACCAACCTGGTCTGAGCATTCATTCAACCTTTACAACCATGTGAAGATGTGTGTGGCAAGGGGGGCGTGGTTTAGCGAGGTCTGCAGCGGGAGAGAGAGACGGACTGTTGACGCGAGACACCAAGAGACTGAGTTATCCCGGAAGCCGGAAGTGCCGACCCGGAAGTGATCGTTGTGTTTATGAGAAATCACACCATTGAGTGTGCTTCTGTGTCTTTGAGAGTTGAAAATAAAATTAAGCGTCAACAGTCCAGCCGACCCCCGTGTCCTCTTCCTTCCACACCCACAAACTTGCTACAATGTGAAACCGGCAGGGATGTGACACACCTACTCTATGCTTAAATCCAAACACATATAGAGTTTCTTATCTACCCAAAACAATAATCCCACCAAAAATGTAATTGAAACTGGAAACACAAAATAAAAGCTAATTCAAAATATTAATAAATACTATAAGAGTATATAAATAATAATAAAATAGCACTGCTCTGTGATAACCAACAACATGCCACACATATGCAGTCTCAGAGCTTTACTTGTACTGAACAAAAAACATTTATGTAACTTTCAAGAACAAACTTCAGGGTGTGATATGATTATACCACAACCCGTCACAGTAAAGAGTGATTATTTTAGAGCTTGAGCAAAAACCAATGAAGATATTCAGAGGGAACCCTGGAAAAGCAGCAAACACAAGCCTCTGGGGGAAAAATCTGGAGTGCATCTCAGTGTAGCAGCGTTGTCTCAGTCTATGCGCTTGAATGCTGTGGGGAAACCACAAATTCTTCTGTAATGTCTACCCATGTCACTACTGAACCTCTGGGACCGATACTTTTGTCATACAAAGTGACGGCAAGACATTCGAAAAACATCCACTCCGTTGATTTCGTTCTTCTTGGTTTCATTAACACACGTACTAACCAAAATCTTGATGTGTTTCATGTCTGACTCTGGCATTTCAGTCTAGCTAATGAGGTACCACAATTAAACGTTCAAAACACACACACGTGCGCGCACACACACCGCCTGCCCACCTGACACTCTGCAAGTGCGAGCCTCATTGCTATGGCAGCCAGCTATTTATACACTATGCCACACAATCAGGCCTTGTCACAGTCAACAGGGGCGTAAGAAAAGCCGTGGATATGTCAGTCAATCAGGACATGTTTTCCTGTGACTCACTGGCTAATGGCAAGAGTTAACAGGTTGGACTAATCATGGCTGGATGAGGCAGTTGTGCAATTCTGTCACTATATTACCTCCAACAATCTATCACATACAGTTACACCTGCCGTTTAACAGTCTAAATGTCAACATTTGAGCATAATTTACTTTAGTGAAACAGACCTAACTCCTGACTCCACCGACGGGGTCAAGATTTTGTTTGTGCTCTGTTAGCCTTTCCATGTAGGCTACACACTGTTCTGGAAACAGCTCATAGTTGACTAACAGTGGTTTTATCCTTGGCCATGCAGTGTATATACATACATACATTACCAGTTTGGAGTCAGTATTTCAATGTTTCAAGTCTCTTATGTTCACCAAGGCTGCATTTATTTGATCAAAAAACTGTAAACTTGTGAAATAGCATTTCAATTTAAAATGACTGTTTCCTATTTTATTATATTTTAAAATGTTATCTATTCCTGTGATGGCAAAGCTGAATTTTCAGCAGCCATTACTTCAGCCTTTAGTCCCACACGACCCTTCAGAAATCATTCCAAATGCTGATTTGGTGCTAACGAAACATTTCTTATTACTGTTATCAAGGTTGTGCTACTTCATATTTTTTTGAAATCTTGGTGTATTTGTTCAGAATCCTTTGATGAATAGAGTGGTGCAAGTATGACATTATTTTGTAGGTCAAAATGTAAAAGCGAGTTAGCATTTTAGCACTTCCTGTTCCATTGTCTCAAAGTTTTTTTAATGGGGTTTTGTTTAAACGGCTGAAATAATGTTTGTGTTGAACACAAGCTCAAGACACTTTTATATTTCATTCCACAACATAAAATACATCAGTTTTACCCCACTCGTGATTTTTTTAGAGCTTTTATGCGTCTTGAAAAAGGAGGTTGCTAACAATTGGCTAAATGGGACTACAGAGGCTGTTGAGATTAAACGTCATCACGCCGAAAAGTAATCTCAGTCTGCTTTTACTGCCTCATTATGCTCATAATTGTGCTCTTAGTCTAACCCAAACGTTCTGGGAAAATGTTTTGAGCTAAAAACTGAAAGAATTGTTGGAAGCTTACACTCTCTCAAGAAAAAAAAAAGAAGCACAACATTTTACCTTTAAAGGTACAAGTGCCCGTAACGTTTGTATCTCTAAGTCAGGGGTAGGTAAGTTCGGTCCTAGAGAGCTGATGTCCTGCAGAGTTCAGCTCCAACACTACTATGTCACCACACTATAAAACTCATGGCTCCCAGCATGCATTGCAGCATTGTTGAGATTCATATGCTGATTCTTGATATCTGTGTGCGTCTAAACTTTCCCCCCCTAGAATGCATTTAAAATCAAAATTCAGAATGCCTGATCTGTGGCAAGAAATTATTGATGGTGAATATTATTTATTAACATTTTTAGTCAGTGATGAGTTTAGTCAAACACTTTCAAGAAAATGTTTGTTTATGGCTTTTTTGATTTGAACAGATTATTTGTGTTGTTAACACTGTAACAAAAACCCCAAACTCACATAAAAGGCCAAGAGTCACACTGCCCAACTGAAGGAAACACTGATCACCATAATAGTGACCAAACATTTTCAATGAAACATCAACATCTAAACCTCTTAAATCTCAATAGAGATGTCTTTCAGGGTTGGAGCCAAACTCTGCAGGACAGTGACTCTCTAGGACCGAACTTGCCCACCCCTGCTCTAAGTAGAGGAAATCAATGCTTTAATTGTATCCCAAGGACATTGTGAACATTTAAAAGGTACAGTTATACGTTTTGTTCCCCAAGGAACAAAATTGTACATCCACTGTACTTTTTTTCTGAGAGTGTAGTGATGGTGACGTTGAAGTCAATCTTGATGGACAAAACGTGTAAATACCATAAACTTTTGTTGATCACAGAGCTTGTTTTTACGATAATCCAAAAACCTATGGGAAAATCCTTGGGTTTTTAATCGGGGGAACCAATGCGATGCAAACTGCCATTTGGCCTACAAAGTGACGTCATACCTGCACCTCTCTATAGAAAGTTCAAACAGGACAGCATTTCGATCTTTTATAAAAAATATAAAAAATATATAATAAAATATAAAAATATCTCTGTACTGTCATGATCATTCTTTAAAAAAATGTCCGTATTAGCAAATGAGATGCACATATGAATACTATTGAACATATATTGAATGAACACTTCATTTTTCAAATTTCATTTTTTATTTTTCAACACTTTTCTTCAAAATTCAAGCAAACTGGTTTTAAAAAAAATGGAAAAAGCATTATCTGTTGTCTGTTTATTGCATCATTGCTTAAAATATTCTGAGGCGTATTCAGCCCTAGGCATAATATATTTTAAAGCTATATACTTTGTACTCTTCAGTCCAGGAACAGACACAAAGACTTAAGAAAATAAAACACCAAACCATTAAATCAGCATAAGTCAACAAGCAACTATTCAACATTCAAACATTTGAAAAAGCTCTGTCTTTATACAAAAAAGGGCTATTCAAGCTGGGATGTTGAAAAATAATACATTTTAAAGGCAAAATGAGGTCGAGAATTTTTTTTCATTTAAATTCCTAAAGCCTTTGGTGTTGTCAGCCACACTTACAGGAGAACTGAACACATCAGGACACTTAAAGCAGAATCTGTATTGAACACGCCAGGGGCCTGTTATTGAAATTAACCAAACACAAAATGAAAGCTGTTTCATGTGACATATTGACAGTGTAACGTCCTGTTAAATGTGCATGTGTGTGCCGGGCTATAAATGTCAGAATAACACAATAGATCTTAGTAAATGGTAAAATTACAACAACTGGGAAATAAAGCGATGCTTTGTCAACAATATATAATTTTCACGCTTCAATGTTCAAAAAACAAATGTTTCACATATTAAAACAAGTGTTTTAAAGACTTGCTTATATGTAATTTCTTATGTTTTGTATTTTGTTTACTGTATGTTTGTAGTATGTTTAATATTTTGTTCTGATGCGTTTTATTTCTTATTATCTATGCATTCAATCTTTTCCTGTACATTGTATCCTTTTCTGTGTAAAGCGCTTTGAGATGTAGCATTTAAAGGCACTATAAAAAGTGTATTATTATTATTATTATTATTATTGTATTTAGCATTGCTGCAGCATCTCTCTCCCTGGGGCCTATTGCACAAAACTAGGATAAGGGATTAAGCCGGGATATATTGGTGATCTTGTCATCTGTATGCAAACTTTTGTACACCACTGTCGTATAAACGTACCCTGAAGGCACACTCACACCAAGAACAATAACGATAACGAAAGATAACTGTATAAAAGCAGATAAATTAAGCTAGGATCAAAAAGATATCCCGACTTAACCCCTTATCCTAGTTTTGTGCAATAGGCCCCTGGTCTGTAACGCTCTATTTAGTTGCGGCCTCTAGGAAACCCCTTCTTCCGTATGGTGAAGGCGTATGAAAGCGTATGGTGCTCTGATTGATCAGTTGGATCAGTGTGCTGATTGATCAACCACCGTGTGTTTTAGAAACGTCCCGTCCCTTACCATAACCGAAATAGATCCAGTGTAGAAAAAAAAACTGCATCTCTTGGACAACACACTATACTAAAGCAACTTAAAGGAATAGTTGACCCAAAAATGAAAATTCTGTTATCATTTACTCACCTTCATGATGCTCCAAACCTGTAAGAGTTTCTTTATTCAGCTAAACACAAAATAAGATATTTTGAAGAATGTTTGTAACCAAGCAGATAGAGCAACCATTCGCTGCCATAGTAGGGAAAAAAATACTATGGCAGCGAATGGTTGCTCACTCTGCTTGGTTACAAACATTCTTCAAAATATCTTCTTTTTTGTTCAGCAGAACAAAGAAACTCTTACAGGCTTGAAACATCATAAGGGAGAGTAAATGATGACAGATTTTTCCTTTTTGGATGAACTGTCCCTTCTCACCCTTTAATTTGTGTATGCCTTGGGTGAGAATCCTTAAAATGAGAAATATTGTGATGTGTACATTCCTGAAAGAAAATGTAAGTTACAATCAAGGACTTTCAGGGAGCTCAGAAACAGTGTTTACAGTTTACTGATATAGAAAATAACTCCCTTTGGAGTAGATTTGTGCTTTGTAACTTTGCAGAGCTTTGTCATGCTCAAGCTGCAACATTACACACTCAAGAAAGTTGAAAATGTAAAAAGCATAATAGAGCCTCTTTAATGGCGGGTACACACTGCACGATTTTAGCCCCCATTTTCACACGCCGACAGTTTCGTGTAAATCACAGATAAATGCCCAAAATTGAAGGCAAAACGGTGTTCACATGAGTAACAATCTCATAGTTTGTATCGAGGCGATCTGAGTGAAGCTGCAAATTGTTGCTGATGCCCATGAGATATTTAGCATGCTAAATGTCTGCAACTCAGCGTCCTGCAGTGTGAAATGTGTTTTGATTGGAAATGACATCTGTGAAGACCAACAGCCAGAGAGAGAGCACAGGGCAAGAGATACAGGGTAGAGCGGACATAGACCTGCATCTTGCGGCTTCTGCAAGCTCGTCTTTTCTTCTATTTCGCTGCAAATCCACGCAGAGAAAAATGTATCACAAGCTTCTTGCAGGCTACCTTTATAACAGGAAGAGAACTCATGTGAGAACTTCCGTCTCACGCATGATCTTTACATTATTTCCTCCATCACTTCTTGCGTGTTTGGTTGTGAAACGAGTCAGACAGAGTTGTCCAGTCCTTCAGAATTAAATATTGTGTTATAGAAGAACAGTTATCCGACTATAGTGTGTAGGGCTGCACGATAATGGTTCAACTGATAATCACAATTATTTTTCTTAAAATTATAATCACAATTATTAATCACGATTATTTTATCAAAAAGGGTAATGTAGTTAATACCATTTTGCATTTTCTTTAACAACCTACTCTACACCCAAAAGGCCTATATGTGGCACAATGACTTCATTTAACCAACTATGATAGCTTCGTTAGATGGTAAATCAATTCCAAACACATGGTTTTGGTGAATCTTTGTAAACTATATTCACATTAGATTTGTAAAGCAATAGTTTGTTTGCAAATGAGACAAACCACAGATTCAGATTGCCCTGCAAATTCGTAAAGCAAAAGAACAATGCTTTTTGATTTACTGTATATAAAATAAATGTCCCTGGCTAGGGACGAGTATTGCAAGGGACGAGTTAAAATTGCTCAAAAATGACATTCGAATATTCCCTCTAAAACAAACACGAATATTCGAACTATTCGAACATCTGGGTGCGCATTTTGTCAATTACACGCATTAAGTCAATAACAGGACAAATTAATACAAAGAGACACAACTAATTGTATAGGTTAATAAACTAAGTAAATAAACTAATGGCCAAGACCACAGAGCGCAGACCTCTCTCTCTCTCTCTCTCTCTCTCTCTCTCTCTCTCTCTCTCTCTCTCTCTCTCTCTCTCTCTCTCTCTCTCTCTCTCTCTCTCTCTCTCTCTCTCTCTCTCTCTCGTCCTCACCCTCATGCTCTCTGCGGATAACAGTTTAAATTAAATGAACAAACTTTGAGTGCTGATCAAGTTTTGTGCAAGCAATTTAAGGTTGCGAGACTCACGACTCTTGTCCCAAATATAGCAGACTTCATTCAGTGATTGAAACAAATATTATTAATATTAATGTAAGTTTTACAGCGTATTGAATGCTCCAAGCGAGCTCTGCTGTGGTAAACATGGAACTTTTCCTGGACATGAAACGGTACATAAATCACACCAGTTGAAGCAGTGCATTTATCCTTTATTCATGCAATATTTCTTCAGTAAGTACAGTTGCCTACACTTTAGTAATGTTTCTGTTTAATGTTAAATAAAATGAGGCATGGTATGCTAACTGTATCTTACATAGCTTGCATATACATTTCTCGCGGCTCAACAATTTTACTTCCTACCGACCAAAATCCAACGTACTTCCAGACATGACTTTTTAGATTTTGGAGTTAGAATCGCTTTCTCTGCTGCGGTCGATTTGGGTTTTGCACTTTCTGCCATTTTTACTGTAATACGTGTCCACTTTCAGCAGTGACTCCGGTGACCTGTCCCTGAACCCCCATGCGCACGCTCACTCGCAAAGCAGACAGCCACGCCTCTACTACAAGTTTTTTTTCTGTTTTTTTTTTTTTAATATAAATTTTCACCTTCGAAATTCGTTTTTTAAAAACTATTCAAATATATATTAGAATTTAGATTATTCGTTAACAATTCGTTAACTAGGGACGAGCCGGTCAATATCGTGAAGATTATTTAAAATCAACTGAGAGAAGCAGATATCGTTATCGCGATTAAAATATGATTAATCATGCAGCCCTAGTAGTGTGTTCCTGGTATGTCAGCATCTTGCAAAATCCTTCTCAAATCACATATTTCAGCACCGCGGACAGCGACAGCACTATACATGTGATGCTGTGATTTCGCCGGTATGCAGCTATAATCCATTTTCCTTCTCACAAACAGTGGTTTGAGTAAGTAGTCATTCAACTTTGATGCATATGTGAATGAATACGAAGATACTTTTTTCCATTCTCACACCGGCCAACTAGCCTAGAAATCTAGACGCATCCTAGCAGCAGCAAATCTAATTTGCCGCGAGTGTCGTCTAGCAACTCTCAATTCACTTCTGAGCTGTAAACGACAAACTCTGGTCGGGCCAATCACATTGTGTATAGAGTCGGTGGGCGGGGCCATAATGACGATGGCCGAGTTGCGTTTGCGTGCTTCTAGTAAACACAGAAGCTGGCGAAAGGAGGTCTTTTGAATCAGCTTTGACCGCGACTCTGGAAGACTTGGAGTTAAGCTTTTCTCTGAGAAAAGAACAAAGAACGTCACTGAAGTCATTCTTAAGAATGGAAGATGTGTTCTGAGTTTTGCCGACCGGATACGGCGAAAGTTTAATCTATCAACGAGCTCTGCTTCACCTTCGTTGCTCTGGTTGGTTGTAGCGCTATCCTATCGCGTGCATGGCGTGCAGAGGGAGTTTGAAAGACAACCGTTCATCCCGCCCCTCGGATTGAGCCCTGTCAATGGTGAGTTTCCAGACCAAACATCTTGATGTGGGTCTGGCTTGTCAGGCTACCAGCCAACACACTCTCAATCATATCACTTCAAAGATAATCTCAAGAGAGATGAACTATTCCATACAGTCTGCATAAGCAGTCATGTATACACAGGCGGAGTGTGAGCGCCTGCATGCACGGATATGCCTGTACGGGTAATGTTTCATATTGCTCTCTATTCCTGTCATTCCCTGGATGCTTAACTGTCTCACAGAATAATAATCACACTGACTGCTGTAATCCCTACTGTGCACAGAGGTTTCCCTGATATCCCCACTGTGCTGGGCTGCGTTGAGCTTTGCTGAGCTGAGCCAACCCCCGCCACACACATACACACACACACACACACACACACACACACACACACACACACATTCTTGTCCTCACCCCGCCTGGATCACTGCTATTAACAATATGGGCCAAGTAATCCTAATTTGTACCTCTAAAGAAAGCTAATCCATTATACAGAAATAACTAATCTGTAAAGAGCAAACACCATTCTTAGGCTGGAAAATCCTGTTAGCGTCTGCTTGATTACCTTACCATTAGACTTCCTGTGCAAGTGCTCTAAGTTCAGTCACATGGCTAACCTCATCAACCAGGCTAATGTCTGCAGCACTGTTGATTTCGGCTACAAATTGAGTTAATATTTCATGCTGACAGGGTCAGTTTTACTCCATGGGGGAACTAAAGCTAAATGTGGCTATAGTGAATAATTCACATACCTGATAAGACTTAGTGTGGCCGTGTTTAATTATTAATTATCTTAATATTGCAAAAATGCACTGATCAATGCATTTCTGCAGCGAGTGGGAGAGGTGTGAAGGGAAGGAAAGATGTGGGAAGAACAGCTGGGCTGAGTGGCATTGCATTACAGACAGCACCTATAAGAGCAGCGCACATCTCGCATGACGACAAGCGAAAAGAGTTTTTCCCACCTTACAGATCAAAAGAAACAAACAATGTAAAAGCTGGACAACCTGCTAAAGGACAAATATTCAAAAGGAAACCCTATGCCATATCTGGGCTGATTTTTCAAGTTGTAAGAGAACGATATTGGGTTGCGTGACTTTCACTGCTCTGAGCTCCAACAGACATGTTTTGGGGCTAATCTAAGATTAGTGCACCTTGTTCAAACTCTCACCTTTAAAGGTAAGATCAGTGACAGTCTTAAAGGTAAAGTGACATATCAGATCTCTAGCACACATATCCTCTGATTTGACAATGGCGGAGCGAATCAAAGGCAAAGCATCTGAGATCAGACATAACTTTTATAAAAGAATAGAATATTAAAGAAACTGTAGTGCAAATGTCAACCCAAGTATTGATCCACACTGCGGCAATTGTCTGACATACCATGTTACGTACAGTAGATGAGGACAGATACAATTTCATCGAATTGTCTATCAACTTTACAAGTGAAGGTTCAGGTGACTGATGATCACTTCTTGTGTCACAGTCAAGCTGTCTCCTTAGCATATGTGTCTATCTCCGTGTGGGACTCTACGCTGACAGCATCCTCCTTTCAGTGCCCAGGTGAGAGGGCTAACCTATTTGCATATTCACAAGTGTGAAATGGACATGGTCGCCATGGAGACAACCCTGTCTCATATGCTGATGTGGACATGGACCACTGTAGACTTCTGATGTTTCATACAGGTATAATCAAGTCAGCAAAATATAGAACGTATGCAACACGAACAGGTAAAAATAATGCTCAGAATAAAACTTTTTAACTGTGTTTTAAGACTTCACTACAGAATGCAAACTTTTATCGACTCAAAACGCACCCCTACAGTTTCTAGATCTAAAGCAGGCGAGATCTTTTTCAAGTTCAAATCACAATAAAAGCTCAATAAAAGCTATCATCTGACATCGGAAGTGATTTGCTGGTGCTGACCTGCCCCGCGAAAGCATTAACATGATGAAAAAACACATCCTCGACGTGAAGTCCTGGCAGGTTTTAATAATAAAAACACTTCCCCTTACCAGACCGTGGCACTAAAACAGATTGAGCAAAGCTCCATCACTCACAGGCAGAAGACACTAAGCTATGTGGTTTCAGCACCATGGACAACTCTTTAACAAATTCACAGGACATGTCCAGAAGCCCGCTTAGGCTACTTGTTATCAACGGTTTGATAAATGAATAAAGATATAAACAGACATACCATGTTGACCTCGGACACCATGTCTATGCTCGCCACATCGATGCTCATCCCAACCGCCACTGGTGCACCTTAAATGAGAAGAAAAACTTAATCCTCAAGTTCACCAAAACCACATATTTATTTGATATCAATCTTAAAAAAACTTATGTGGCATTAAAAGTAAGTAATAATAAAGTGAGCACCATCATACCTCCAAAATCTGGTCGAAGACGAATGTCATAGCCTTTCAAAAGCTTGTCTACTGTCTCTTTGACAAAAGACATGTTTCCTGGTTCATTGGCGCTGTAAAGAAATGATAAACAAGGTTATTCCATCATATAAGAGCCCAGGAGGTCTACGCTCCCGCGCCATGGTCTCCACCAGCTCTTCTTACCTTTGAGCACAGCACATCAATGCCACAATTACCGGTAATGAAAGAACACCAAACAGCCTTCGTTTCTGTATTCCAAACATTCCTTATACTCTTTCGGACAAGGAAAGCGACAAAACGGACGTTGTAAGGTTTCCTTGCGTAGGTAACAGGTTACGTTATTCCATCAGCGGGTCTTTGCTAAAGAACTCCAATTACTGTCAAACACGCGTAAACAAATCGCTGCGATCCGCGTTTTCACTCTCTTGCGGAGACTGCGTTACTTGGTTAGGTGCTCGGTGAATACAATGCATTTTGCCCAAGACACTACCGGAGCTTGCAGCAGGGGAGTCGGTGTTTGGGGCACAGCCAGATCTCCATCCTTCGGGTTTGACGCTCGTAGCTGTGCTGTCCCGAATCTACACCCTCTGTTGAAGTCTCAGTCTGACGCCTCTTTTTTGTTTCAGCTATAAGCAAAGCAATGTCTTATGACTTATTTTTCCCCCACATATAGCCAAGAACATACGCTTGTTATCAGGTGTTGACTAGGGAAAACACGAAAATTAGAAACTGAAATTTCGGCTACTGAATTAGAAAATGACGACTACCGGAGTGATGAAATTAGACATGTGAGCACGAGGACTTCACTATAAGTAAAGTGGTCACGTGATATTCGGGTGAACGCCGTTTTGCTGGTGTGTAGTTTCTACATGTCAATTAAAACAAACACTTAACTGTACATCGCACCAAAACACCGCTGTTGTTTCGTTGGGCTCGCCATTTAGTAGAAGAAGTGTATATTCACGCGAGTAAACGTCGAAGAGAACGACTGGGAAGGGTTTCCCCAACTCGTCATTATTATAGGCGAGTTACTAAAATAAAAAATGCATTCCTGTCGTTCCTGCATGTGGGTGTATCAAAAATCTTTGCGAGGAGAAAGCCACCTGGCTACAACATGACCAAATCACAACTTCTTGCGTTGTAAATTCGTCCTTTGCTGTTTTCAAGTGCAGGAAATGTAACCAACCGTCAGGTTTGGGTGTTTCTTACCTTGACTGGTAGACAGGAAGTAAAAACAAAAGAATGTTTGAGGAGGGGCCATAAAACAATTGATTCGTTTCACATACATTTAATTCAATTCAATTTCATTAATCACGAATTTTCAATTACAACGAGACATACATTAACAACTTAGCATAACATGTTTAAAATGTTTTTAAGGTGTGCTAAAAGCTCATTCCTTCCATTTGAGTGTTATGGACATTATAGGCTAATCTTTCTCTTTCTGAGAAGATCATTTCAGCTGCTACCTCTAGGTATGGTGGTATCAAATGGCAGGGCTTTATAATGTTATTAGAACATTACATTTATAAGAATAACTCCTGTGCACTGTAGCCTACCTCTGCATGCATGTCTCTTGTGCGCACTTATAGTTATAAACAGAACTCCATGACACAGAGTGGAAGGAGAAAAATGCTGCTGTATTGACATGTTCTGTGATACAATCAATCTGATATATTACTTGTTCTCACTACCACTCCCCATCAATGGATATTAAGGTTCCTCCACTGAGCCTCTACACAATTTTATTATACATAATCAGATTTTCAGTGAGGCTTGACAGTCTGCTCGAGATTAAGCTGAAGTGTAATGGCTTCTACCAAGCTTTAAAAACTCATTAAACTAATCCTGTTAATTTGACCTGTGTTCAAATAACTGGTCTGCATTGTTCTGACTGAAAGGTTGTTTAAGGGAGCTTTTGGTTGATTTAACTTGGTCAATGGTCGAAGTTATGTGGCCTTCTTAAATCTCTCAAGCTGCATTAAGACTGCAGTGTGCGGATTGATGCCGGCCTAATGCGTTTAGAAGCAGATTCCGGGTGCAGGTTCCGGCAGAGGGATGTGGCTGTGCTTCCTGGTACTGTTTCAGAAGCGTTACTCCAGAGAGCCGAGGGCTGAGACTCCATCGAGATGCTCATTCTTCTCAAACTCTTAAGTACATACTATTCTGTTCTAGCGTGGCAACATTTAGCATGTGATCCGCTGCCTGAAAAAGTGTTAGGGCTATATTACTGATACATAGATAGCCCTTTTTATTTTTAAATTGTTAACAGGTATTGATCTGTTTTAGGACCGCTGGTCCTGTCTGTACCAGGGTAACCATTCAGAACTGAATACCTTTTAAATTCCTATTCAGTTCAGTTTGAATGTATAATTTGAATGTAAGGGGCAAGAGAATTACATTAGAATTGACATAACAGTCATTTTACCTAGGAAAGCAAAGATAATTAAGTCCTTGAATGTTGGACCAAAGTGAAAGTGCACCTCATTTCCCAGAATGCATGTGCTGATTTGAATTGAATACATTCCCTTTCCTATCATTCCATTTCTATACAGTTTAACTTTGTATGTGGCCAGTTTCAGACTCATGGATTGGCATGGGAAATTCTGTAGTTCTGAAATTTGAAACAACCCTTTTCTGTACATAACTAAGGCTTATAATTAAGCAGTCAGTGCCCTTGCACCTTTTAATATCACATTGGCATTAATAGAGAATAGTGCATTCAATATTGTTGCAAACATCTTTTTTTTTTTTTTTGTAGCTGTACATGTGTAGCTGGAATGATTTCTATGCTTCTTGCAGCATAAACATTTATCAAGAGCAGCTACTATAAGGAAAGAGATAGAAAGTGAGGGTAGCTCTGAACAGCACTTACCCACACACACCCACATCCCATCATCCAAACAAAGCACTCCACTCACACATCATCTGCAAATGCAAAGGCTCCTCAGTGTGTGGGCTGAGCAAATGGCACAAAGTCACGGTCACACACCAAGCCAAATGCTGTTAATGCTGTAGATTGCCTTTAAAGTAACACTAGTCAAACAGGCTGTGGGAGGACTGGAACCTTTCACTATGATCCCAGTCTCTACCTTTAAAATGACCAGTGTCCCCTGACCTCTTTAATTGTGAGGTAAAAGACCGCGTCCGCAAGTTCACTGTGCTTTATTTGGCCCACTGAACTATCAAAGCAATTTTCTGATCTGCTGTATAGGGGTGAGGGAGTATCATCAAGAAAGGGATGAAACATGGTTTCCAATGAAAGGGTTTTTCCTTCCATTTGTGTCAAATCGCAGATGCAGAAGACCTCTCTCCTCCACACGGCCTCACCACCCCCTCCAGATTAAATGGACACAGATAAATAGATCCTGAGGATGGAGTGAATATTGCACTGTGCCGAATGAATAATGTATGTACGTGGCTGACATTGTGGGTCTGATTTGTTTTAGATTGAGACAGAACTCAGCAAAATCACTCCTAATATCCATTGAAAAATTCAGACTCCTGCGAAGCTACGGAAAAGATGCACGGATGCATCCTGAGACGTTAACAACATGCAGTCGACAGTGAGGAATTCGTACACAAAGTCTTACAAGAAAATACTATTTCAGTCTTTTTTACCTTACACAAAAGGAAACTTACCTTGTGTCATAAATTGCAAACAGCTTTTTATTCCCATCCACAGCATTCCTGCAAAACAGAAAGGGAGACGATGTTACTATTCCAATCATTCAATGCCATGCCTATTTTTGGAATCAACACATTGTCTAAGAAATTGTGATATTTTTGATTGTGTAGTAAAAAAAAAAAAAAAAAATCCCAAAAAGCATGACCAAATATATTACTTTAAACTCATATCATATATGTGTTGGTTTCAAACAGGCTGTTTTTGTGTCCTTCTGGTGATATTAGTTATTCAAGTTCCATATAACATACACACATTACACAACTAAATCAGATTTATCGGATGCTCGCAGGACACAGGTGGACTGTAGAAGTAACAGCTGCTCTTGTGTGAAAATCTCTGGAGTGCACATCAATGGAGTCAATCAACAGTCAGACAAAGGAGCTTCAAAAATAAACCAACCCCCAAATCACATTACTACAATATCACATTAAACTGTCTGTACAATACAAACTGTCTCTATAAAGAATGCATTTTTCCCCCTTCCCGATAGCACTGTGACCATTAAAGCCAACCCAAAGCAGATGTTTAATTTACTAAGTTGAATCAAAGACTTTCTTTGATTCTGTTGCTGTAAATCAATGTTACGCCTTCGACATGCATTGCTTTTATGTGTGCAGGTTTACTGGGATTCTTTAGTACACAAACTACACATTTGAAGCTATATTCTTAATCATTTTCTACTATATTTTTATAATTAGTGTGTGTGTGTGTGTGTGTGGGGGGGGGGTGTTTTTGTGACATAATAGGACACAAATGTGTATCATGACATAGGTATTACAAGGAGAGTGTGAAATATGAGGACATTGGCCATGTCCCCACTTTTAGAAAGTAAAAATGCAGAATGTTTCCTGTGATGGGTAGGTTTAGGGGCAGGGGCAGTGTAAGGGGACAGAAAATACGCCTATGGAATGTCCCAATATGTCACAAGTGTGTGTGTGTGTGTGTGTGTGTGGGAGGGGGGGGGGGGGTTGTTTTTGTGACATAATAGGACACAAATGTGTATCATGACATAGGTATGACATAGGTATTACAAGGAGAGTGTGAAATATGAGGACATTGGCCATGTCCCCACTTTTAGAAAGTAAAAATGCAGAATGTTTCCTGTGATGGGTAGGTTTAGGGGCAGAGGCAGTGTAAGGGGACAGAAAATACGCCTATGGAATGTCCCAATATGTCACAAGTGTGTGTGTGTGTGTGTGTGTGTGTGTGTGATGTGCGTGACACATTTCCAAGTTTTCCTTTCACCCAAAATCATCATGAAATGTGTCATTATAAAAGAAACCAGTTCAATAAGTTCTTTTCACTTATGCACAACATGAATTTGGAGCAGGTGAAGCTTTTTAAAGGTTTTCATTTATCGACTGAGGCATTGCAGTGATAGTCAGCATCAGAAAAAAATGGGATTAGAGTTCCCTCTGATGGCTGTCCTCATTACTACTCCATTCGGTTTCTTGTAAAACAATACTTGCTCTCGAACCATTTTTATATCTAGTCCCTACCAAATCAATATTATAGGCTATCTTTGACTGATGCCTTGCTATTTGAATATACCTAGACTTCGTAGACATTTACACAAACGACTGTTCTATCATTTAAAAACCATAATTGGGCAAAACTGAAACTTTTAAAGCATAAATATCCCCAGTGGAGATAAAATGATCCGCGTGTAGAGAAAGCCGGTCTTCATTAAGCAGCCTGGCGCGCGGGGGCTGCCTAGGGGTAAACGCTCGCGCGCTAAATGCATAGTAAGCAGAATTGTTGGGAAATCCACTCATTTTCTAGCGTCCGCGCGCTGGCGACGGGGTAATATCGCTTTTTACTGAATAAGCTCAAACAAGATAAGTTTCAAAACCCAACGGCCGCTTAAATTTCCCTCGGGGGGTAATTATGCAGCGCGAGCGGAGGTGACGTCCTATTACTTTGGTCCCAAATACGAACAAATGCCACTAGAGTGACAGTCGGGCTAGAGTGAGGAGAGCAACGTTCGTCCAAACCGGCGACCCGGTAAGCGGACCCGGTTAAACTCTGTAACGCTTGAACGGTTGCGCAGATAAGCGTTGAGATGTCGTACTAGGCTGCCACAGAGAAAAGAAGGGGGGAAAGTAATGGTCTGTTGAAGGGAATGTGTTGACTAGAGGGAGAATAGGGGAAGAGAGAAAACAAAGACTATTTTAAGGGCTGTCTGGTTACTGTCGTTCAATTGGATTTAGGAGTGATGAAGAGGTCTTTGGGATGCGGGGGAAAGGAAGGGATGCTCTGCAGCGGTTTTTCAGTCACTGACTCGTAAAAGAGGACAGAACAATAAGCCTGTATGGTTAAGACTGGATATATCTGAAGAACAACGCATCACAGTACTGCTGTAAGCTGAACGTTGCGGGATTTTGCTCACTGCTTCAAAAGGAATTCATTGCATTTTTTTTCCAACGTGGATCCACTGCACCATTCAGGTATTTAAGGTAAGATACGAGGCTTAAACTGCACACTATCTCTGCTCAACTCAATATAAATGTTCGACAAGTTTATACGCCAGAGGCTGTTAAAACTAAGCGTCACGGCTGGCTGCTGCAAACTCGGGGCTTCTACAGCTTTTCACAAACGATCACGTTGAAGAAATGTTGCAAACTAGCATTCAAGGGAAAGGCACTAAACGCGTTTGTTTGACATTCAACGGGGTTCTTAAAATTGGATTAACAAAGTAAATAAAATAAAAATACATAGAACAACTTGTATAGCATAATATTAAAAATGACATTTGACTGCATCAATATTACCTTCTTATTATTATAATTGTTTATAAAGGTGTCCCAATTTTCAGAGCTGCTTGTTTAACACTTAGTGAATTAGTATTGTTCATTCAAGTTTACTGGTCATCCTGTTTTAGGGATTTTGTACACACCTCTATTTCTATCTTCTCAATATGTTTTAAATTGAAGTGTGCATAATTCATGGAGTTTCATGGAGAATCATCAGATTATCCTTCTGGTCTGAATGACTCCATATGCTGGACTCTTTGCAGGTATGGGATATGGACCACACTGCAGCGCCAAAATGAGAAGTCTGTGGGTCGGTGTTTTGTTCATGACTTTCACCCACCATCTGAGGTAGATTACATGTTTGATGCAACTTTCTATTTCTCATTAACTTCATATTATTTTCTAGTTGATTGCGGGAGTCAGTATGTTTATTGATTCATATGTTAAGAACGATTTTTCCAAACCACTTTAACATTGTGGTCACCTAATGGATGGGAACGAATACTTGTAGTTATTAATAATTATCTCTGTGGTCTTTTGCATCAGCCTCTCCCAGTCTACTACAGGGACTCCTAAAGAGTCAGAGCTCAATGATAACATCACAGTATTTACACGAATCCTGGATGGATTGCTGGATGGCTACGATAACAGACTGCGACCTGGGCTTGGAGGTAAACTCTGCCTAGATACCATTTCCATCTCAAAAAAACATCATCTGTAGCAAGATCGTGATTTAGTGAGAGGCGTTTTTTAATTTCTTTGCATATCAGGGCAATTTATGTCTGGCATTGACCTCCGGTAGTTATTCTGAAAAAGATGTCTTTAGATAAAGGCAGATGGCTTTTGAAAAACAGAGAGAACGCCTGCACATTCCATCGTGACCAGCAGCATGAAGGACTTTCAAAAAGAGAGAGAGAGAGAGAGAGAGAGAGAGAGAGAGAGAGAGAGAGAGAAAGAGATGCTGCTTCTATTCAATCCACTAACTAGGAGGAAAAGTACATAAAAAAGAACAAAAAAAACAAATTCTGTTTTCATACTGGATACGTTTGCCAGATCACTGAAAATGCCCAGTCCTCTTTGAAAATCAAACGGCCACTATTTCCCGGCACTCGCAATTACAGTGTTCTCGCAAGAGAGAGAGAGAGAAAGAGAGAAAGAGGGGTGGGATAGAGAGGAGGGTTATGAATGTGGCTGCTGACCTTGAGAAAGCTATCATTCTTTTCTAAAGGTGCAGGTTCATTGTTCTCAGAGGTCGAAAGCATGCCATTATGGCAGAGAAAGAGAATAAACACAGGCTGCTCTGTTTCCATGTGAGAGAGTTCAAGGGAGCACATCTCATAACTGTAGCCGCAGCAAGATACTGTCAATTGACAAATGATGGATTTGGAGAGTGCAGTCAGGACTGAAATACATTGCTTTTTTTATTTTAAATGAATGCAACTAACAGAAATAATGTAGGCGAATCAAAGCGTACTTTAATGGAAATTCTCCATATATTTTATACACTGTAAAAAATTATTTAGAAAAAATGTTACGTGGTTGCCTTAAAATTTTGAGTTCATTAAAAATTAAAATTTTGAGTTAATACAATGAACATTTTTTGAGATTCGACAACCTTTATTAAAATATTATTAAAAGATTTTGTAAGCATATTGGGTAATTGTGTGTGTTCATGATTTATCACATTTTTTATGTGGTTCAGATACAAAAATATTTGGAGTTTCTATTTATTAAACAAATTTCCTTCATTGTATCAACTCAAATTTTTAAGTTCAATAAACTAAAAATTTTAAGGCAACCAGGTTATTTACTTTTTTAAGTTAAACCAACAAAAAACAACACATTTTTTTTTTACAGTGTACTATTGCTACATACATTGCATATATTTATTTACTATTTACTAATTCACTATTTTATATATATGAACATCGGAAGCAAAACAAAATATGGATGGGTCCTCTCCCAGAACCTTTTTATTGTAATAGATGCCATTTACATTAAATACAAATAACCTGCCTTGTTTACTAAATGTCTGTTGGGTCAGTCAAAATCACAGAAGGCACTGATTTAATAATAGTGGCAATAATGTATAGGGGTAAACCACATGGAGGCAAGTTTTGATGCAAATCAGCCCAAATGTGTGAATCTGCCTTTTGCCGAACTTCGCTCTACTTCCTTTTCTCATCACTTATCAAACCGGAAAGGCTTTTATTTTCAATAAAAATGATGAAAAAATGTAAACAATGTAAATAAAGCATCTAACGTGTGTTTAGGTAAGTGAACAGACATGCGTTGAATTAGAGATGGTAAAAGTGAGTGGGTCCATTATCATTGGTCTTAAGGAGTGGGTGGGTCTTGTCCCATTTCCACTATAGTATAAATATATAACATCCAAACTAGGCATGTGCCGATATCAATTTTTCATGTTGCGATTAATTGATGAAGTTTTATCACGATATACGATATTATCACGATATTGAAATAAGTTGCAAAAAAAAGTGTTGCCATAGCATAACAGCTTAAAGAACTATTTTTGTAAGAACAAAAATAACTGAATGTTTAAAAACAATAATGCACTAAAAATATATACAGCTCTGGAAAAAAAATTAAGAGACCCCTCATTGAGAAAATGTTATGTGGTCTCTTGATATTTTTCAGAGCTGTAAAAGTAAAATTTTCAAACAGATTAAAGTGCAAAAGAATTAGGCTATAAAGAACAACAGGTAGGCTAACAAATTACAATAAGGTCTCATTAGTTTATGCATTAACCAAGATTGAGCAAAAGCTACATTTGGTACAGAAAGTATAATGTTTTTGTTAATGTTAGTTAAGAAATACTGATCATTGTTAGTTTTATCTTAGGTCCATTAAAAAAGTTATTTTGATTTTGATTTTAATGTTATTAAAAAGTAACTAAGAAATTAAAATAGAATGATTAATTCTTTATAAGTATTTTTCATTGTCAGTTTGGTAATAATGAATTAACATGTTAACTAATGAAGTCGTATGGCTCAAAGTTTTACTGAACAATAACAAATAATTAGAACAGTTCTAATCATTAGGGCATGTTGTAGTCCAGATTAAAACATAAAAATGTTTAAATTTGAAAATAAATAGCCTATTAAGTCTTTAAGTATTAAGTATTTGGTGCTGTGATGAACAACATTGAGATTACAAAAACGAATGGCTGTTTTAAAAACTACACACGGTTTGCTTGTTTGCTGGTTTCCGGGGTAACCGCGGCATTCTGCAGTTCATCAGCACCCTCTGCTGTCACTGAGCGGCACTTCAGCAGCGCGTCTCCTTCACCGGTTCAGTCATGTGCAAACGCACGATGGGCTTGTTTATATCTGAGCACGCGTCCCTTTGACGCAGAATACAGCGGTGTTGAGCATTTATACGGTTGATGGGCAAAGTATTCTTGAATGCATTATAAAAAAATTATAAATTGTTAATAAATTATTATTTACGATATTTTAAAGTGCCCACGATAACAATATCGTGCATATTCATTATCGTGATAAATCGCATTATCGAAAATCGGCACATGTCTAATCCAAACTTAATCTAATAAATCTCTATTTGTTTGTGGCATTACAGAGAAAGTGACCGAAATTAAGACCAACATCTTTGTCACCAGCTTTGGGCCAGTGTCAGATACCGAGATGGTAAGTATTTAAACCAAATTCTTTCTTCATGAAGAAACACCATTCATTCACCTCTACATCATTCAGGAAATTCAGGACTGAGATCCCTCCTCATCAAGACCCCCTTCATTAAATCCTGCCTCCATCTGTAACATTGCTTCACCTCTGCATGCAATATCTTAGGTAGGTCACAGTATGATCTGATGATTAAAATTATTGTTCATTTTTATATTCAGTCATGTGACACATTTGATTTTGCCTTCAGGCAAGGTCATCGCTGTAATTCATGGGCCCCTGGAGAAAAAGTTTATGGGGAGGCCTTAGTGGGCCCCTCCTCCTCATCACAGGGTCTGGGGTCCCTCACGACGACCCGGCCTTCTGGTGGCGCACACTAAATGAACATTTTCCTTTGAACAGGAATACACCATTGATGTGTTTTTCCGTCAAAGCTGGAAAGATGAGCGTTTGTGTTTCAAAGGGCCAATGGAGATGCTACCTCTGAATAACCTGCTGGCCAGCAACATCTGGACACCTGACACCTTTTTCCTTAACGGCAAAAAATCCATTGCTCACAACATGACAACGCCCAACAAGCTTCTGAGACTGAAGGATGACGGGACATTGCTGTACACCATGAGGTACCAGTTTAAGCTACGATGCCTTATCATTCCACAGTATGAACTGCTGTCTGCATGAATGGATTTGAGTAGTTATGGGTAGTACAGCCATACATTTGACCTTAATCTCATTTATGGCCTCTTCACCCCTGTTTTGCACTGCTGAACCCTCTGTCATGTGACAGATGTGTTAAGCACACATGAACTCGGCTCCCGCTGAACTCAGCATCTCATGCTTCACATCATACAGTCTCAGTGGGAATGTTCAGCTTGCCCCTGCTAAAGCTTTTTCTCTATACTTTTTAAAAAAAATGTTGTCCTCTCACAAGACGACACATGAGTTTATCTTTGTTGTTTTCATTAATGGGTCCTGATGCTTTAGATTCCTCATGCTTATTTATTCTCTTTATATGTCACAGACCAAATTCGCCATGCTCTGTTTTATGCTATAGACTTGAATGATACTTCAAATTATCCTGCTTATTGAGGAGAGGTGTGTTAAAACTTCTTTAAGCGATCACAGTGATTTTCCCAACAGGCAAAGGATTCACATAGCAAACATTTCTTACATTGAAAAGGGATCAGAAGCATCATCTCTTGGGTTCAGCATATCATAGAAGCTTTGAGGTTGGCTGTTTTGATTTGGGCGAGGGGCGCCACTAGGCCCATTTTAAGAGGGCTTTAGCCCCCCTAAAAAATATGCAATTAAAATCATCTATTGCCGTTAGAGGACTTTGCCATTAAAAACATCCTCATATTTTAGTCTGTGTTATTTCACTTGTTCTTCCGTCTGCAGTAGAGCAGCGCCAGTGTCAAAAGCAGAATTCAATGCGTGTGCATTTATTGATAGGGTATTATAATATCTGCAACTGTGTAGTTCTTTGTCATAAACACAGTTTAGGCGGGAGCAATTCAAGACGGTTTTCCATCCACTGTAAAATCTGGGCTTATTTATTTATTTTATGAATATTTATTTATTTTATTTCCTTTCAACTAAATGGCATGATACCTTTTGACTTTTCCCACTCTTGCTATATAGTTCAGTGCAATAAAATTGCTATTTGTTATAATATTCATTTTTTTGATAAAGCAAAATATGCAGAGAAAAAAAGGTTGTGGAAATGGCAAATAAGCTAATGAGTGGTCCTCTGCAGCCATCTACTGCTTATAGTAGAACATTTTATTTCATTTTCATGTTAAAAGTAGGGATGTCAACGATTAATCGATGATCGATTAATTGTCGATAAGACATTTGATCGATAAGACTTATCGATCATCGATTAAGCAGGGTCATGCGCGTGCGTGCGGCTCAACCGCAAAACGGGAGGAAAAATGATGCGAGCCACGAGCGTGCCCGAGTTCTGTTTGGGACCATTTTACAGCTGGAGTTACACCTTCATCATGACTGCAAGTTTGCATGTGCATTCGCAGCCTTTTGTTTTGTGCAAATGTAATTTGTAATATTGTGCAGGCCTATCTATAGCTGATTTATCTCATAAGGATGCATTTGGTTAATAATTAACGTTAGAGGCGAGCGGTCCATCCAACAGCAATGCACAGCTAATAATGACTATGATTGGGACTGTCATATTACACAACATTAATGAGAACACTATTGTAATAAAACATTGTGTTTGTTAATTATTTGGCTTCATTTGCCATGTGTTTCATTGCGTTGATCCAGGAAGAGCGCATGCACAACACGAGTCACGCACTCTGACTCGCGCATGTAACTTAGTTCAAGTTCACTTGTGCATTCGCATCAGATTGTGCAGAAGTAATTTGTAATATTACATTTATTTTGTAACGTTATATATGTGATCAATCATATAGGATGCGTTTCTTTTAGCGAAATAAAACGAACTAGCAAATGGCTTCAGTCAGTGATGGCTATCGGTTTTCATTCAGTGCTTCGGCTTTAGCGTATAGGTCTACATAGCAATGCATAATAACAATGATTGGGACAGTCATATTATATAACAGAAATGAGAACACTATTTTAATAAGTGGTTGTAAAGTCATTGGGTTTAGGTGCCGTGTTCAGAGCGTTGTTCCAGGAAGAGCGCGTCTCCCATTCTGAATATGAATATCAGCAACTCAATTCAAGTTCACTTGTGCATTCGCATCATTTTGTGAAGATATATAATTTGTAATATTTTATTAGCTTTATATAAATCTGATTAATCTCATACAGGAAGCTTTTTGTTGAGTTAAATAACGCGGTAGCAAAGAGCTTCAGTGTAACTTATCAGTGTTGATTCAGCGCATCCGCTCCAGCTCACGCAGTTCAAACAGCAACGCACGACTAATAATAACTATGATTGGGACTGTCACATCACATAACATTAATGAAAACAATATTTTAATAAATCGTTTTTAATTAATTGGGTTTAGATGACGTTTCAGCATGTTGTTCCTGGAAGTGCGTCCACACATTCTGAATAACAGTTCTGAGGCAGCGTTCGTGTTGTATTACAGGTTATATTTGGTTATTAAATAAGTCATTTAATTAAATTATAAATAACATCGACTAATTTTACAGTCCCATAGCCCTTTGTTTAGATAAAAAAATCCTTCTCATTCATTTGGTGAAGAACATGGCGTTTTGAGCAGCATTGCACATAGGCCTGTCATGCTGTCGTATTATGGTTAACGATTAATCGCTTAATTGATCGTTAATTTAAACGACAATCGATCATGGGAATTTGTGAAAATTGACATCCCTAGTTAAAAGTATGTTAGTTTTCCACCAGGTGACAGAAATCCTTTACTGAAGCATGGCACATTTTCCATGTTATCTCCATGTGAAAATGATAAATGAATAATA
Source organism: Pseudorasbora parva (assembly GCF_024679245.1). Taxonomy (NCBI): domain Eukaryota; kingdom Metazoa; phylum Chordata; class Actinopteri; order Cypriniformes; family Gobionidae; genus Pseudorasbora; species Pseudorasbora parva. The sequence goes on along the minus strand of NC_090183.1, from coordinate 34,599,441 downwards.
CATGTGTACAATACACAAATGTATAGTTAAAAAAAAGTTTTTTGTTTTTTGTTTGTTTGTTTGTTGTTGTTTTTTTACCTCAAATTTAAACAATTAGGCTACAGCAATATAAATTTGCCTATATTATTAATGAATATTAGCTGGTTATTTAAAATGATTTAAAAAAATTAATTAAAGGATTGACTTGATCAGTAGTGTAATCTACTTGTTCATGCCTACCCTATGCTACAAACAATGTATTAAAGTATTATTATTATTATTTAAATCATACCCTCATTTGGGGCTTAGCCCCCCCAATAATAGTGGAATATTATTTTTAGTTTTTTTTAGTTTTATTTATGCCCTGCTAAAATTTTCACAGGCCTTTACACAAAAAAGTAAAAAGTAAAAAAATAAAAAAAGTAAAAAATAAAAATGGATATTTATAATTTAAATAATTACGACTTTATCTATGCATTATGTATTATTAAACATATTATACTTAAAACATTATTTTAAAAAAATTAATTGAAGCTTTCTTTATAAAAAATTAACTTATACTTTTGTGTGCAAATGATGGAATGCAGTACATTTAAAAATCTAAACAAAACCCTATTGTTTGTCATTTTCAATATATATATAAAAAAAAAAATTAAAAAAAAACAATCTTAGTGTACTGATTCCCCAAAGGCTCTATTTAAAATTTGTTGAAACTCCACACACATTATAATGCATCTACTTGATCTAGTTTTATAGCCATCCAAGGGTGTTCCAACCTAAGGGTGTTCTAGAAAAAGAAAGTAAAAGGGGGGTGAGATGAAATAAGAGATAGAAACAAAGGAAAAAGAGAAAGTGGAAGAGGGCATGTGGCTGTATGTTTTATGCCCCCGTTGTTGAGTTGTTCTTCACAGACTGTCTGCTCCATTACTCGCAGTACCAGGGCAGAGGGAGAGAACACACACACACGTACACACTTACAATCACATACACACACAGTTTCTGCTCTCCAAGCTATCATCAGCAACAATCTACTGCCAAGTGCCATGAACTGCTGTGTTAGTGCTGTATAAAAGCTGCTATTGTTGTTCTCAAAATGGCATCAATACTAAATCCTCTAGTAGAACCTGCTTGTTTAAGTGCTGAATTTTGAGGTGCAATATCGTATTTGGATTATGATGGTTATGTATTAGCTATTTGTATTCTCTGAGGTTACAGTTATGAGGATGCATTATATAATGAGTTATTAGCTTTTATTAACTTAGATTCAAATGCAATGGGGGATTTGGCGAGTTTCCCATAGAGGTAACAATTAGATTTCATGTAGTGGGTCTAAAGCGATATAAAATAAATGAAAAAGGCAAAGAACATGGATCATTTAATTTACACAAAACACATTCCTTTCTCATTTGTGAGGCTTTGCTGTTTTTTGTTTGTTTTTATTGTGTTGTATATTGTGAAACACATATTACAAAATTATTCATTTGATAAAGCCTTAGATAGAGCTGCTTTTTTAGACTTCAGATTGAATGAGATCATCAATCAAACATTAATGACTCTGAGAGGAAATGACTTGGAGCATGTCATTTAGAAATCAATGGTGGAGCTATTGTAGCTTGCCTACAATAAACTCTGCCCAGTGTTGCATTCCCTAACAGTGCAAACCATTAAAAGAGCCTTTTACCACTCACTAATGCGCACATTGTTTCCGGAAAAGTGATCAGCAGTAAGTTTTTTCTTTTCTTGCTGAGATGGAAAGGAGCACCTTAGCTGCCATGAAAAAGCAGGGCAAAACAGTTTCACCACCCACATTCTAAAAGTGGAATGCAGTCTACAGGCTTTTATTAGAGTTAAAAAGGAGGTTATGAGACCGAACTAAAGGGAGATGTGCTAGAAACTGACAAATCTTCTGAAGGATCTGCCATGTTTTTAAAATAGCTTTTTAGCTTCAGTTTGATGTTAAGAAAAATGGTGCAGTAGGCAAACATGAATTGTGATAAAAAATATATATATTTTTTTTACACGTTAAAGGGTTAGTAATGTCATTAATTACCCTCATGTTCTTCCAAAGCCGTAAGATTTTCATTCATCTTCAGAACACAAATGAAGATCTTTTTGAAATCTGACAGATTTCTGTCCCTCAGTTGACAGCTATACGCAGCTACCACCTCACTGGTTCTTGCGAGAATGATCCTCATTGGTTCTTACGGAAGCTCAAAGGTGATGCGTAACACATGAGAATGATCCTCATTGTTTCTTACGGAAGCTCAAAGGTGATGTGTAACATGAGAATGATCCTCATTGGTTCTTATGGAAGCTCAAAGGTGATGAGTAACACATAGAATGATCCTCATTGGTTCTTACGGAAGCTCAAAGGTGATGCGTAACACACGACAATGATCCTCATTGGTTCTTACGGAAGCTTAAAGGTGATGCGTAACACATGAGAATGATCCTCATTGGTTCTTACGGAAGCTTAAAGGTGATGCGTAACACATGAGAATGATCCTCATTGGTTCTTACGGGAGCTCAAAGGTGATGCATAACGAGAATGAACCTCATTGGTTCTTACGGAAGCTTAAAGGTGATGCGTAACGAGAATGAACCTCATTGGTTCTTACGGAAGCTTAAAGGTGATGCGTAACACATGAGAATGATCCTCATGGGTCTTACGGGAGCTCAAAGGTGATGCGTAACGAGAATGAACCTCATTGGTTCTTGCGGAAGCTTAAAGGTGATGCGTAACGAGAATGAACCTCATTGGTTCTTGCGGATGCTTAAAGGTGATGCGTAACGAGAATGAACCTCATTGGTTCTTGCGGATGCTTAAAGGTGATGCGTAAAGAGAATGATCCTCATTGGTTCTTGCGGATGCTTAAAGGTGATGCGTAACAGGAGAATGATCCTCATTGGTTCTTGCGGAAGCTTAAAGGTGATGCGTAACATGAGAATGATCCTCATTGGTTCTTGCGAAAGCTCAAAAGTGATGCGTAACATGAGAATGATCCTCATTGGTTCTTGCGAAAGCTCAAAAGTGATGTGTAACATGAGAATGATCCTCATTGGTTCTTGCGAAAGCTCAAAAGTGATGTGTAACACACGAGAATGAACCTCCTTGGTTCTTAAAATAGAAAAGGGAAAAATAACAAAAATGAATAAAATGTAAAAATAAAAACAATCAACACATAAAAGTCATTTACCATAACTGATGTGTGCGTTGGTTAATGCTTATATGTGAATAAAAGCCTAAATGCAGTCTGTTCATCATATAAAGCGATTGTGTCTCTTCAGAAAATTTGGACTAACCCGCTCAAATTATAGCTTTATGATCTCTTTATTAACTTTCTGAAGCATCAAAGTGCAGTTGAGTAGCTGTCAATGGAGGGCAGAAAACTCTCAGATTTCATCACAGAGATCTTCATTTGTGTTCTGAAGATGAACAAAAGTCTTATTGGTGTGGAACGACATGAGTAATTAATAATAATTGCCAAAACCAACATAGAAATTGAGGGGGACATATCTGCTTCAATATTAAGTTTTCAATGAGCAAATTTTAAGATTTGACCTTTTATCCCCCTTAAAATGTGATATCTGTTTATATTCTTCTATATGTAAATAAATGTTATACCACACAATGATACAGATATCAGATTCTCCATGTTTTTTAAATTGCTAATAGACTGCGAATATGCAAATAAATACAAGTCCTGGAGTGATTCCTATATTGCAATGACATATTGTACACTGTATATGCTACCCAAAAGGTACCCTTCTAATATTAAAAATAAATTTTAAAAACATGTAAAAACTGCTACAACTGCTAAGAAAGTATTTTAAGTTGTGCATTTTAAGTTTTGCATACACTTGACTTGAGGTTTGTGTTCTAATTTTGTGTAAGCACAGAATCAGCCACTGTTATTTAGAGATGCAGACTTTTTCTGTACACCTTTTCCCTGACAAACCTCCTGATTATTTTCTCTCTTTTTTGTATACCGCTGTAACAGAATGAAGAAAAAAAGTAGGCCTACTGCACATTTGTGCTCTGCTCTCCTGGTTTAATTTATGATATAAACTATCCCATAAATAATTCACTGGAATGCACTAAGAATCTCTCGTTTTTCTCCCGAAATCCTCACGTCTCTTTCTAGGTTTGTTTTCACCCAGATGCTTTAAAATGTAATCATCTCTCCTTTTCACATCTTATCCCTATTAGCAGTGATTACTGGAATGGTTCTAAAGTTTTTGTTATCTAACGGAACGCACATTGAGATTTTAACACTCAATGCTAACGTTAATGAACATTATACATAATACAGACACTAGGCCACAGTGATTTAACACGTCGGTAATATTTCTGCGGAAAGGATCAGGCTTCCACGGTTGTTTTTGGTAGTTGTAGTAATTTGTTAACGCTTTCACACTTTTACATTTCCCTATTGTACCCAAATTGTTTGTGTTCATTCATAGAGTGAACCTTTCACTTGACTGCTTGCGGTTTAACAGAAGTTACTCCGATAATTCCCGCAAAGCGTCATGGGGTGTATGAACAAAAGTGGTTAGAACGTTCTAGTGAAATGATATATAATTTATGAGCTTAAATGGGCTATCACAGACCAAATAAAGCTCACCGTCAGGATACAGTTCTAAGCGTTCACCATTTGTCAAGGCCCCAGTGCCACATCATTTCGTCTCCACTTCCAGCAGTGCTGACCTAAGCACTGTGTTCAGTAAGTAGCAAGCTCTCCGCCTCCCATATGGCTGGTTTTGATAAAGTTGTGTGAGCTGGTCGAATGGAGGTTGAGTTTAGAGGACAGTCCTTGATTTTTCCAATACAGCCATTTATCATGGAGCTGTCAGAAATGAAGGCCCTGCGCTGATTAAGTGAAGGAACAGCGCCTCACGTGTCCCGCCCCATTAATTACATTCTCGCAGGACTTCCAGTCAGAGATGCAACCATGGGCCCTTCAACCCTGGTCCCATCCTCAGTTTGCTGATGATGGAGGTTTTACGCAGTTCCAGTTCCGTGGCAATATCAAGCCCTTCATTACACTGTCAGCTGAGGGTCAGTGCTGACATCTTATTGCATTGCTTACACCAAAGCATTGAATTGGCTCCAGCCGGGACGTTAAGGGAGGGCTTAATGGCCACAGGGTGGCATAATAAGCCAGCCATCCTGTACCCATTATGGTAATGATCAGCCTTGATCTCATATAATTGCTTTGCTAAATGGCCCTGCGGACAACTTTCTTTAGCAGCAGACTTTGGACATTGATTTAATAGACTGTATGCATTGTAATGGACGAGTTTGTTGGATGCATCATTTCTTTGTTACACCCTTCTTTATAACAGGAAATTCCTAAACCCTTTTGGCCTTGGGTGACAATTATTGGATTGCATATCCATTTCATATTTTTTAAGGTCATGTTAGACTTATATACTCTATAACATCCAGCAATCGGATTCAGGGCACTCTCTCGGATAGGATGAATTAATGTTGTCCAGTTGCAAATTCCATCTCTATCACATTTAATGTGTTTAGCCTAAGATCTTTCCAGGAAATCATATGGTTATAACGTTAAAAATAAATGCATAAGTGGTCCACTAGAGGGAGCTACAGGACATCAGATTTAGCCACTGCAGAACCACTGCAGTGTTCATCAGGGGGTTTCAAATATATTGATAGACCTAGGCTGTGAGGAAAACCCTCATTTAAAGCCTGTTTTCATGTTGAAAGACTTATTTGTTTATATTTTATTTATTTTGTCTGTCTGGAAAAGTCAAGCAGGGTTTCTGCGGGTCTTAAATTCATAAAGTCGTGGCATTAAATGTTGCATGCACAGAAGAAAAAAAATATACAATACATTTTTCTCCTGTTTTGTTTTTTGTTTTTTAGTAAACAACTTTAAAACAAGATACATCTACTTGAGATGCACATTTAAATTGAAATCTTTAAAAAAAAAAAAACAGAACGATTCTGTCATTGAGTTATGAGAACTTTCCTTTTTTATTAAGTAGATTTTTCTAAGCCTAGATTTATTTAATGTATTTTTTTTAATTGATCATAATCTCACTTTATTTCAAATTTCAGAAGTTGGATTTTCAAACTGAAGTGTTGCTAATACAGCTCACTGTGTTTCTTCCTAGATATTTATATTTGAAACTATATTGATTTATATTGTGTTCTACAATTTATTCATAACCTTTTATTTACTTGGTCTTCAAAAGGTCTTTAAAGAGTGTTCAATTTAATTTACCTTCTACAGAAACCCTGATTAAGTTTGCAGAATTTCCTTTCTTACCTGTTATATTATATTATATTATATTATATTATATTATATTATATTATATTATATTATATTATATTATATTATATTATATTATATTATATTATTATAAATTAATCTGAACAGAAACAGTTCAGGTCAAATGTATTTGTATAGCAATTTTCACAATAAATGTCATTACATAGCAGCTATAATTAGTAATCATTAAAATGTGTTGCTTTTAAGTTACACAAGTGAAAATCACATTGTATATTGGCAAAATCGAATAAAGCAAAAAAAAAAAAAAAAAGCACCTTTTATTGTATTAAGATTGCCTATAAAAGAACACCGTAAAACACTGTAAAATGTAAGCAAATAAAACAAAGATTATTGGGGTATTTTTTTTATTTTTATTTCTACTTTTAGTTTATGTACTTTAATAATTAGATCATTTAATAGTTTAATTAATCAGTCCTCACTAGTTTGTGATAGAATTCAATGTCATGATATTTCAGTTTTTTCTTCTTGTAGTCCTCAAATATTTCAATAGGTGGCATTGTCTGATCAAAATAGCTCTCTAAAAATCTCTTAAATCCTGCTGTGTGCATGAATGAAAACTGAGAATTGAATATGAATAAAAACAATTGTGTGTGTGTGTGTGTGTGTGCGTGTGCGCGCGCGCGTGTGTGTGTTCGTGTGTGTTCTTGTGTGTTCGTGTGTGTTCGTGTGTGGTTATAAGCAAAGCCAGAATTAGCAGTGATTTACTTCTCCGATTTGGCAGCATTCCTACTTCTGGCACATGATGGCACCCTTGTTCTATAAATACATCTAAGAGCACTTAACACACACAAGCTCAGTATTCCTATTAATACTTTTGTTATTCAATCATATACTTTAAGACGATTTTCTGTAAGAAAATTGATTCAATCATTAATGCTGCAGTGGTGACTGTCACTATGGTGATGATAACTTACGTAAGACATGCTTGTATTAACAACTGATCTCTAAAACATCCTCAGAAGTGCTGATCAAGACTTAAGACCATATCTTAATGTTTCTCTCCTCAGATTGACCATATCAGCGGAGTGTCCCATGCAGTTGGAGGATTTCCCTATGGATGCTCATGCCTGCCCACTCAAATTTGGCAGCTGTAAGTCCATGTTTTATATTACGTGCGAAAAAATCCCCTTTGCCACTCGGAGCAAAACTCTTGTATATGTTTCATTGCTATTACAAAAAGATTTTAAAATAGCAGATACCAAGAAATCACAACAGAATCCCTCTGATGCTGTGAATATATATATATAAATATATATATATATATATATATATATATATATATATATATATATATATATATATATATATATATATATATATATATTATGTACCAAACACCTCTTTCTGCATATTTTCTTAATTCTAGCATATTGAAATATTGAGTACACATTGTGTACTAAATTCGTCAATTTTAGGCAGCTTGACGGATGGTGTTTAAGGTATGTCTGAACACACACTGAGTCCAGTTTAGGCTCATTATCACGTGGCATCCTGTCCAAGAGCAGGATTAAGATTATCACCTGGTTCTTGCAGAGAGGAGGGTGGCTTGAGGACTGGATTAGCGGGAAGGTGTCCTGCCATCCCTCCCACACTCACGTACACACTGCACACATATAAAAGAAAGGCTTTTTAAAGCTAAGAAGCCAGGAATGACCTGAGATAAGCTCAGCTTTCTTTGATGTTTAGAGCATTACGGGATAGGGGCTGTACACGGAGAGCCTTCGGGTCAGGATACTGCAGAAACAGACAGCGCTTGGGAGGGCCGTCGATTATATTTGTGCATATCTGAACATTTTAATCAATTGTACTTTCGCGGCTGCATGGTAAAATCCCTCACGATCAGAAGTTCTTCAGCTTTTAGGCAGTGGTGTTAAACACAGATAAGAATACAGAAGAGGTCAGTCTGGCCCACGGGATGGTTTGAACATTTAAATATTTAAATTAGATCATGCTAAAAAGATTTAAACTTATTACACTAGTATGATTTGTAATATTCTTTCTTTCTTTTTTTGCTACAGCAGGTCAGATAAGCTTTTTAATTTGTGTTATATATTATAGCTGTCGTGCGGGTAATTCATATTCCCATTTATCCATTTTGGATGTGTATTTAATCTTGTGAAAGATACTCTTGATATCCAATAGTTGCATAAGACCATGTATTTTCGCTCTCCGTGGGTACATCAAGGTTTATCAAATAAAAATCGGCCGGCGAAAGGTGACGTTTAATCTAATCTGGCCCGTGACCTACAATGAGTCTGATGCAGTGCATTTTGACATCTCATAGGCTTCCCAATGCGATCGGATGGTTAATTTAGAGCATCAACATATTTAGAAGTACAGTAGGGTATAAAATGTAATCACATGTAGCCTGAATGGTTTGACCTTGATGTATGCAACCCTTGAAACCAATGCTGAACCAGCCACACAGCTTCTGTCTAAAAAACTCTGGTAACACTTCACTTAAAGCCTTTATGTATAATGCATTATAAAAGTGATTTTAATGGATTAATTATGCCTTGTAATGCACCTTATGATGCATTATACGGTCTTATGAATAACTAACAACAGTTATAATACATTATGATAGTTCATTGAACACACCTTTAAGGTAGTATAGTGCAAAACACACGATGAGCAACCAATTTCCGAATTTGCAAATAATGCATTTTAACTTTGGTTGCGATTATTTTTGAAAAATATATAATGCATTATAACGTACATTATGAGTACTTTTATAATGCATGATACACAAAGTCTTTAAAGGTGCACTGTGTCAATTTTAGCGGCATCTAGTGGTGAGGTTGCTCACCCACCCCTCCCTTTTGAAGCTACGGTGGCCGACACAGGACAAAGATGTCATTGTCTGAGACAGCAGAGAGTAGCTAGCGCTCTGTAGAGCAGTTTGTCCGTTTGGGGCTACTGTAGAAACATGGCGGCGCAAAATGGCAACTTAACTGTAAGGGGATATGTAGATAGAAATGGCTCATTCTAAGGTATTTAAAACATAATGGTTCATTATGTAAGGTCTGAAAACATAGTCATAGATCCTCCTAAATATTACACACTGCACCTTTAAGTAAAGTGTTACCAAAACTTTTGTGCACTGAAAAAAAAATTCCTTTCATGGGCTGACTAGTATATAGAGTATATTTTCTAACAGGGCTTATTATTGCCAGTTCAGCTTTTGTGACCAGTTCTCTTCCTCACGGACAATAGCATTTCCAACAGCATTTACTCGTTTTCATTTTTCCCCCTCTCATTGGTCTTTTATCATAGAAACAACTATCTTATCCACCATACATATTTAATAAAGGTTGTGGACAACGCTCATAAATCAATAGTACTGTGTTAATAAACATGAACTATTCTGTACAGAAATCATTGCCTTAATTATTTAATCATTGTGATTTTTTGTTTTAAATTTTACATTCTACTTATATATAAAACACCCTGTGAGCTATCTCAAATGGCATTAATTATTCATTGTCAGGTCGTAATTGAAAATTTAGCCTTCATTAGGATTTAGGAACGTACTTGCATACTTAGAGTTTAACACCATTTTCCCTGCGAGAGTTACTCGATATACAGGCGGCAGAGAATTAGTGCTTTAACTTGTAAATTGCACAACAAATGTGTTTACTTGAAGTATTGTGCTGTGTTATGTAAAGGGTTATATAAATTCTGTCTGCACTTAGCAGCTTTTGTTTGGCTGGTTGGATAACAGTGACAGACGCCTGATTTTAACTGTCATTTCAAACCAAAATGCCCGAAAAGAAAGGCATCCCATATAAAAGAATAACAGTTTGGAGTTGTGAAACTATTGTGTGCGTTATGTTAATGTGGAAACTTTTGTTAAGGAATATTCTGCTCTTTAAAGAAACACAGACTCTAATCATTCTTGTAGCTAAATGTACATCTCTGGCTATAGATGTAAACGCCTTGATTGAATCCTGTACAAAGGCATGAATCCTGGATTAATAGAGTCAGAGGGTTATTATCACAAAATAACCCCTGATGTGAAGCTGTGGAGTCTGGCATAACCCTGAGATGGTTTATTTGTTGCAAAGACGTCTGACTGTACATTATCCCACTTATTTTATGGATGGACATGAAATATTGATTTGAGTTGAAATTATTTTATTAGGTGAGATGAAAGAGAGTGTCTAGGAGCTCGGAACTCTGTAAATGACTGTACATTAAAGGGTTAGTTCACCCAAAAATTAAATTGATGTCATTAAAGGTGCACTATGTAGTATTTTTGCAGTAAGGGCAGTAAGGGCCACTAGGCCAGTGTTATTTATATTTTGTTCAGTTGAGTACCTACAATATCCTGTTTCCATTTATTTGTAAATTGTGAGAAAATTGCTATTTTAAGGACCGGGACGTTTCAGCATAGTGTTTGAGCGAGTCGCCTGTCAATTGCGTCATATCTGCGCTACCCTCGGTTTTGGGTTTTATTTGGACGCACAGAGTAACGTCATAACATCCTTATCAACACACTTAAATGTATCTAATATGATAAACAGAGCTGCATTACCTCATAATCATAACCGGAAGAGCGGAGAAACTGCAGGCACCCGGCGACTGTATCCCGTCCCGTCATGATAAAAGTCCCGGTGTTCGCGAGGCGGGTATTTGTCTAACAATCTCTCCAGCGGCCGTGCTTAGCTCCACAACACTCGGTCCTGCTCCGCTTCACACTACAGTAACGTTAATAATCGCATGCATCAACATGATTTCTGCCCGAGTCCTATTTTCCACCGACTGTGAGGTGAAGACCACATGTCCCAAGATGCTGCGCTCAAACTTTGCCTCATCAATTTACACATTTGTTTTGAATAGGCCAACTCCAGTGGACGGAAAGTTGCATAGTGCACCTTTAATGACTCACCCTAATGTCGTTCCACACCTGTAAGACCTCCGTTCATCTTCGGAACACAGTTTAAGATATTTTATATTTAGTCCGACAGCGTATGCAAGTGTATGCACACTATACTGTCCATGTCCAGAAAGGTAATAAAAACAACGTCAAAGTAGTCCATATGAGACATCAGTTAGTTCATTAGAATCTTTTAAAGCATCAAACAAACATTTTAGTCCAAAAATCACAAAAACTATGGTACTTTATTCAGCATTGTCTTCTCTTCCGTGTTTATTTTCAATACTCAAATAAAGATTCAAACGGTCATGAATCAGTGTATTGATTCATAATTCGGATCGCCAACGTCATGTGATTTCAGCAGTTTGGCAGTTTGACACGTGATCCGAATCATTAATCAATCCGTTGATTCATAACGCTTTGAATCTTTATTTGCGGATTGAAAACAAACCCGGAAGAGAAGACAATGCTGAATAAAGTAATAGTTTTTGTTATTTTTGGACCAAAATGTATTTTCAATGCTTCAAGAGATTCTAATTAACTAACTGATGTTACATATGGACTACTTTGTTGATTTTTTTCTGGACATGGACAGTATAGTGTGCATACACTTTCATTGGAGGAACAGAAAAGCTCTCGGACTAAATATAAAATATCTTAAAGGTGCACTATGGAGCTTTCCGTCCACTAGAGGGCGCCTATTCAAAACAAATCATAGTTTGATGACGCGAAGTGTGAGCGAAGCATCTTGGGAGATTCTCATCACAGCCGGTGGAAAATAGGACTCGGGCAGAAATCACGTTCATGCATGCGGTTATTAACGTTACTGTAGTCTAAAGCAGAGCAGGACCGAGTGTTATGGACCTGAGCACAGCTGCTGGAGCGATTGTTAAACAAATACCCGCCTCGCAAATACCGGGACTTTTATTATGAAGGGACGGGAGACATTCGCCGGGCGCCTGCACAGATCCGCTCTTCCGGATATGATTTTGAGGTAATGTAGCTCTGTTTATCATATTAGATACATTTAAGTGTGTTCAAAACGATGTTATGACTTTACTCTGTGCGTTCACTTGTTCACACTGCTAAGAGTAAAGCGCTCCTGTCAAATAAAAGCCGAAACCGAGGGTAACGCAGATATGACGCAATTGACAGGCGACTCCCTCAAATGCAATGTTGAAACGTCCCTGTCCTTAGTTAAAATAGCAATTTTCTCACAATTTACAAATAGTTGGAAACTTCTGGGATATTGTAGGTACTCAACTGAACAAAATATATAACACCGTCCTAGTGGTTTTTGGATATTTTACTGCAAAAATACTACATAGTTCACCTTTAAAGGGTTACTTCAGCGATTAGCATATGGCTTTGTATCAGTAGAAACCCTGGAGTATATTCAAATGATTGTGCTTTCCCCCCTCATATCTCCCTGAGACAAGAGATTTATGCATTTTATTTCTGGAAAAATTCCTCCTATGATGCAAATTGACGATTTTTGCATCATAGGAGGAATGTTTGCCCAAAGGCTAAAGACTACAGCCAGCAGAGGGAGCCATTACCGCATGTTTTGAATCCGCGCATGGGGGATGGGAGATAACACTCAGCTTGCAGGGAGAGCTCAGCTCAGCTGCAGGCACTCATTTAAACGGAGCTATGGTGAGCAATGTAAGTCTTTTAACTTCTCAAATTAATTTCTATGAAAGTTAAGCTTGTAAAGGCATGAACTGAAAAGCGCCAGACTGAACTCGCGTTGTGAATGTATGCCGCGAGTGTAGTCGCGATTACCTCAGCTCTCATCACTCGTGCAGTTAGTGCTCAGTGCTGTAATACTCGCGCGGAGACTCATGCTGCGTCCCAATTCGCCTACTTATACTACGTCCTAAAAGTATGTACTCTTTTTGTGAAGAAAAAGTATATACTTTTGAGTGTGTAGCAGAAAAGTATGCAAGCTTCGGGACATACTACTTCGCCATCTTTAACGGACTCTGTCGCTTAGTTACGTGGATCCCGTCACCGTTTATCTGCCCTGTCAATCATCGTCAGATTCGTCACAGTTCAAATCCTTCACATTCAGTTTAATCTCCTACCTTATCGGAGAGAAATGTAGCCGCTCGTTGATCTGCCATGTGTGTGTCTTTAATGCAGAGACTCTCCTCATGTATTTACAGTTTAAATATAATGATGCATTTAAAAGTTAATGGCCAAACGTGTCATTTCAAAAGTTCTCAATGCTGCTGCGGGTGAAATATAATGTGACAACACTGAATAAATATATTTTTGTCAGGTTAAATATTGATAGTTGGTCACTCAAACCCCTTTATCTAAACTTCTCTACTTAACCGTCGAACTCGCACATCCGTCATGTTTGTAGTTTTTTAACGCTTTTTATCCGCGTTTGTAGTTCTAATCGAATCCTCGTCCAACTCGCAATGGGTTGTGGGCAATATCAGCCGTTAGAGTGCCCATCGATCCATACTGTGAATTCGGACCGGAAATAGTAAACCATCCGGGAATCTTTGGAATACTCTTTTCAACATACTACGATTTGGGACATACTAATTCTATTTTCGAGTACTATTTAGGATGGATAGTATGCGAATTGGGACGCAGGGTCACTCATTATATTGAACAGACACGTTCAGGTTTTATTTGTAGTGTCTTCTCTAACTCAGTCACTGTAATCAAGTTGGTGGCTGGGAATGGCACAGGGCAGCGAAGCATTCTGGGAATTGTAGTCTTTCATCCCCATGGGACAAAAATGCATTTTCTGTCTTTTCTCAGTCTAGAAGACACCAAATTCAAAAATAATTTCACATTTCTACTACATTGATGACCCAGTTTAAATACAGATTCATCTTCCCAGCGCTGAAGTACCCCTTTAAGCTGTGTTCTGAAGATGAACAGAGGTCTTATGGGTGTGGAATGACATTAGGGTGAGTCATTAATGACATCAATAAAATGTTTGGGTGAAATTACTCTTTAACAGTCATTTACCATATTGGTTTGATTTGAAATTATTGTTTTAGTTTACGTATAGAGAATGGAGAGAAAACGCAAGTACAACTATAGATGAAAGGTCCTTTATACATTATTCAGCAGCAACAACCACCACAAAAGTAATTTTCTATTTTCAGATATTTTTCTCTCTGTCTTTCATCTCACATTCTTCATTCTGTATCTCTTTTTTGACATTTACTTCCTGCCATGTCCATTAAAGTTTATTTGATGGCATTAGTAGCACCAATGTACTGTATATTAAGCGCTTCCAGTGCTGCAATACAGCCTTTGGGCTCTCGTGCCATGCAGGCGAGCTTCACCTCAAAAGATTATATACTGTAGCCCAAAGATTACTGTGGGAGGATTCAACCTTGTAAAGGTCCCCAATGGTGAATCATATTTTTGTTCAGATTAATCCAATATATCTCTTCCCAGAGAGTTTTGGGAGAGAACTAAGCTGAGGCATAGGCCAGCAATGGAGGCTGGTCTACAAAATAACTTTTTGAATCGGCGGTACTAGACACTAAAAGAACATGCATTTTAACAACCAACCCTTACAATCACAAAATGTGTGCTATCTTATACAGTAACACTTTAGGGCAGCCAAGCCTTATAAAGAGTGTAAAGAAAGACAGGCTTTAGGGACATGTTGAAAAGTGTGGGTATTTGTAGGAAAGGAGGATGTGTTATTTTTACGTCATTTCTTTTATATTACTCATGCCATTGTGGGGGTTAAAAGACTTTCTATATGGAATTATCAATGTTAATAAAATATCACTGTTGGAAGATATTGCTGATCCCATTTCCCGAATGTACTCAATTTTTAGAGAAGCAAAAGACTATCATTATTTAAATTGTATTGAATTGTATACATTTTTCTATTTAACTTTTGCAGATTGTCACATTTTAGGAATGACTTGAGTGCTACTCTGTATTAGTATAGAAAGAGGCTTTAGTTACTTCACATTGTCACTGTTTTTCAATGGTGAAAGGCCTTGAATTTTACATTAAAAGAGTAGATTGTAAATGAGATGCACACAAACAAAATGAAAACCCTGACATTTGATATATGACTCATTTAGAATTTAGATTAAAATAAGCTTGCAAAAAATGACATTCTTTTCCACAAATACAGATAAAACCACACACACACATATGCTGGTTTTGCGATATACTAATGAGGACATACATCTCATCTACTTACTCTTTGTGAGATTTCACTATATTTGTTAGAATATTTTTTGTCTAAAATGTGGCCCTCTCAAGTATAGCTAAACCTGAACACGCACACATGCATCCTGTCAAGCCAATTTCACTCAGCAATTTCTTATAACTGGAAAGTGTTTCAGTCATGTGTGAGTAAGAAGGTGATTCTACAGGCTATTCACACTGTGGGCTGTGGTGACCCTGTCTTAATGAAGAGCTACATTTGTTTCCCTCAAGTCTCAACCCTTGATCTATGAGAAATATTTTGTCCTAAGTTTGCTAGACCTTGTCACTTCATTTGCTTCTGTCTCTTTCACTAATAATTGCGTGGATTATTTTGTGAACTTTCTTTATTTTGAATTCTTTTTAAATTTTGTCCTAATAGTGAATTTGGAGTATTCTAAATAGTGGCAGCATGCACAAGGTTAGTGATTTGCATAAAACATGCCCAAATCATCTCTTTATAAGGGCTTTCCACACAACCTTTCCTTTACAGCCTTTCATCACTCTCGTCAGATCCTCAAGACTATTGATCCTCTGCCAAGTGTGTCATTCTCAAAACCAGTTAAAACACAATAATTATTTGTTACAAACTCTCAAATATTATTATTATTATTATTATTATTATTATTATTATTATTATTATTATTATTATTATTATTATTATTATTATTATAATTACTTAGTTAATTATTATGAGTTCTGATGCTCACGTGCCCATTGTTGGCGATTTCGGTGGACACCCTGCATGGGCGCCCTGACTGGTCTGCAGTTATGCAGCCTCATACACAACAAACTGCAATACACTGTGTATTCCGACACCTTTCTATCAGAACCAGCATTAACTTCTTGAGCAATTTGAGATACATTAGCTCGTCTGTTTGATTGGACCACACGGGCCAGCCTTGACTAGCCATGTGCATCACTGAGCCATGGCCACCCAGTACCCTTTTGCCGGATCACCACTGTTCCTTTCTTGGACCACTTTTGATAGATCCTGACCACTGCAGACCAGGAACACCCTACAATAGCTGCAGTTTTGGAGATGCTCTGACCCAGTTGTCTAGCCATCACAGTTTGGCCTTTTTCAAACTCGCTCAAATCCTTATGCTTGCCCATTTTTCCTGCTTTTACCAGACAGATCAACTTTGAGGACAAAATGTTCACTTGTTGCCTAATATATCCCACCCACTAACAGGTGCTGTAATGAAGAGATAATCAGTGTTATTCACTTCATATATATATATATATATATATATATATATATATATATATATATATATATATATATATATATATATATATATATATATATATACATTTACATTTTACATTTATGCATTTAGCAGACGCTTTTATCCAAACTTTTATCCTTTTATTACATTGCATTCAAGGTACAGATTTTACATTATTGTCAGTTCTTGCTTTCCCTTGGAATCAAACCCATGACCTTGGCGTTGCTAGCGCCAT
This sequence comes from Pseudorasbora parva, assembly GCF_024679245.1. NCBI lineage: Eukaryota > Metazoa > Chordata > Actinopteri > Cypriniformes > Gobionidae > Pseudorasbora > Pseudorasbora parva. The sequence goes on along the minus strand of NC_090183.1, from coordinate 34,582,590 downwards.
GCTCTACTGGTTGAGCTACAGGAAAGCCGAAAGATATCTATCTATCTATCTATCTATCTATCTATCTATCTATCTATCTATCTATCTATCTATCTATCTATCTATCTATCTATCTATCTATCTATCTATCTATCTATCTATCTATCTATCTATCTATCTATCTATCTATGTATATATATATGTATATGTATATGTATATATATATATATATATTGCTGTTCTTTAGAATAGAAAATCATGACTAGCCAGTATTTTGCACTATAGTTACCTAAATATGCTCTCCATCCAAGTACTCAGCATTAACTTTAAAATCTTATTTGGCAGGCTCCCTACAGAGTCTTAATAGGTAATGTGTGGTCTTGTCCTCAAGTGGACTGTCTATTCTGAGAAGTGTCTATGAGGATGGCCCAGAAGTTACTTTAATATGCTAAAAATCTTTTCTTTTTTTCTGCCACTGTCCAGTGAAATATGATACAGCTTTTGGTAACAACCCTGAACTGTGTTTGAGTGCTTCCTAAAAGTAGATTTACTGTCTGTAGATTTGTTGCAAAATAGATATAGTTGGAGGAAGAATTTGTTGGGGGTATCTAAGGGTACGTGTTGGTCTTTGTTTGAGTTTGTGTGTATGTGTGTAAATTGTTGGCAGAATAATCCCTCAGTCTAGATGGCTGAAGTCCATCTTAATTGTGATGGAGACATCGGGCGTAAGAGTGGCAGGATTAATGCTTTGTTTCAAGATTGAATGTCACGATGAAGGGAGGGGGAGAAAGTGAAAAAAATGAGTGATAAGAAAGTCACTGTAAAGCTGCAGCTATTTTATGTGAAGAAATCTATCTATCTATCTATCTATCTATCTATCTATCTATCTATCTATCTATCTATCTATCTATCTATCTATCTATCTATCTATCTATCTATCTATCTATCTATCTATCTATCTATCTATCTATCTATCTATCTATCTATCTCTCTCTCTCTCTCTCTCTCTCTCTCTCTCTCTCTCTCTCTCTATATATATATATATATATATATATATATATATATATATATAAATAAATATATATATATATATGTTTCTACAATTATTTTTAAATAGTAGGTGAAAATGTATCCGTGTATTAAGAGGAGTGGTCCTTTTTTGTAAAGGACAAACAATATAAGTCCACACACTTTTTAACATGTTCAACATATCTTGTCTTCAACTGAGGTGTAGGTGTCTGTAAAAATGTCTTTTTTTTACCCTGATGGCCTGATCCTATTATTCAACCCAGGTGCAGATGATTCAATTTATTACTGCCAGCTCTACACTTGGCAGAGTCAGACAAACATGCTCCCTGTTTATAAAGAAAGCAGATATTTCCCTATGATTGACAGGTGTAGACATTGTACCTCCTTAATCTGGGAAATGAAACTTGCCTGCATGAAAATCGCAATGCAATCAACTGACAATGACTGAACAATCAAGATTGAGTAACACTTATGTAACCTTATTTAAACACAGTACTAAACAGATTACATTTCATTTGAACTAATCTTCTAGCCACTCGCTGTGTCTGGTTAATAAACTATTATGACTGCAAAATTTTACTTTTTAAAAAGGTATAAAGTGTAAACTACTGTGTGTTTTTCCAGATGCATACCCTATCTCAGAAGTTGTGTATAAGTGGACGAAAGGCCCTGGCAAGTCTGTGGTAGTGGCAGAGGAAGGGTCACGTCTCAACCAATACCATTTGATTGGCCACACGGCTGGAACGGAAGATATTAGCACAAGTAGAGGTAAACCACTTTGTCTGACCCAATCCTATTCATTATAATGAGTGTCAGTCAGTCAGTTGGTAAAAGATCAGAGAATTCACAGTTAGGACCAGGGTCCAAAACATTTTGTAGTATCTCCCTGAATTGAGAAAATATAAAGCTCATAAATAATTACTGGCCATGAAAACTGTATATATATATATATATATATATATATATATATATATATATATATATATATATATATATATATATATATATATATATATATATATATATATATATATATATATATAATCAAATGTGTATGTATATTATATATATATATATATATATATATATATATATATATATATATATATATATATATATATATATATATATATATATATATAATCAAATGTGTATGTATATTTATAGGTAATATTATTGATTTTATGTAATTGATAAAAAAAATATATATATTTTAAATGTGTAATATATTTTAATATGTTTTATATAATATGTAATATATATATATATTTGTTTACTCATTTGCCAGTAAGTCATATTTTCATATTTTTCATATTTTTCATAGTCCATCTGATTTTGTAACCTGTTGAATCTCATGCATTATTTTCAGGAACAAGACATGTTGCATGACACCATTTCGGTTTTATTCCTCTACATTTTGTGATGTCGTCTCTCTTAAATAAAGTGATAGCCCTTCTGTGATTATAGCTTTTTCAAATCAAGCTGGATGACAAATGAGTGATGAGGATTCAGTACACCTCCCACTCATGGCCAGCTGTCTCTAGGACCAGCGAGAGTACAGGAAGAGATGAAGATGAAAGAGCGAGAGAGGGAGGGGAAAACAACACTTATCCTGAGCCATTGGGTCTGGAGGGTTAATCCTCATGCCTCCCCATCAGTTGTGCTTTTACCATGTGATGTCGGTCAGCCGCCATTGGCTCAAGCCGGCAAGAGACACGTGGGAGCCGAACGAGGGGGAGAAAGGGGCCTAGGCGGCATCTGCTTAATTCGGTTATGTAAAGAGGACTGGTAATACACTCATATCATTGCTGTCTCTAGTTTTGTAATATTAAGCACGGGGGTAGGAGTCGGGGGCTTCCCCTTGTTCCGCCTTTATGGATGTACATATATGGATAACCGTGCTGAGCTGGCGTCCAGTCATATTCAATAAGACATTATCGTGTTTTGATCATGAGCTAGGAAGACACTATCATCAGCGCTGACCATGTCATGTTTTAAACCCCGCTGAGCCATCTCACTGTGATTGATTTACACATTAAAGTTCCAGCTGTCATCAGGTAGCCAAAAGCTTTTTTTTTTTTTAGAAACAAGCTCCCAGGCCACGGCCTTCCTTTCTGGGAGATCCTCACCCCTTCTGATTTTTGTCCTGGCTGACTTGCAGGACAAAGGTCAGCTGGTCATTACTGCTGCTAATCTGAGGTTCAAACCTCTTTACAAAGTCAGAAATAGATCCACCAGGACTTCATATCATGAGCACGGGGTCATTAGCTCAACTTAGAAAACCCGGTGGAGAAGAAAGAAAGAGCAAAGGAGGGAAAAAAAGAGACTTTCTAGTGTCTGCCAAACAGGGGTGAAATTATCTCTGGTGGAAATGTCAACATTCAATCACATGGGCCGCACTGTAAAGACATCCAGATAACCTGTCACCTTTCATTAATAAGAACTTCCATCCAGAAAATAGCACCTGCCCTTCCCAACTGTTTCAAATTGATTTAGAAGCTGACCCCTTCAGATGCTCATCTGTTCCTGTCGACTTTCAATGCTATGTTATTTTATTTGTTTTTTAATGTAGAAAAGCAGACCACTCACCAGTTGACAAGCATGGCAGCGTTGTTCTCTGCTATGAAGGGAAGTTCTCCATAAACACTCCAAAAACTTAGCAGTAAAATCCACCACAGTCGCATGTTTGCAGCTCTCAGAAGATTCCCACCCCGCAGGGCACATCCAAGGTGGAATATCTGAAACGGGGCACTGCCAATTGCGCTTTCTTCCCTGTCATTGAAATAAAGGGGCGAGTGAGCTGAAGGGGATGCGACGAGCCCCTCGTGACGAGGACATCTTTGCCCCCTGGGCCCTCACGATGTTCAAACTTTTTCTTGACTTCCGAGGCTCAACAGCTTGTCGTCCTCTTCATCTGATCCGCTTGATCTTTCCCCTTGATCCTGACTAGATTTTACACGTTCACTATGTTGTTTTCAGCCTTCTTTTGTCCCCTCACTCTCTTTCTGCGTGCAAAGAAAGAGTATATCCTAAACGCGGATGGCCTGGCCTGAAAGAGTGGATGGAACTATTGAAAGAGTGAGAGACAGATGAGTGTGTGTGTGTGTAAGCGAGAGAGAGAGAGAGAGAGAGAGAGAGAGAGAGAGAGAGAGAGAGAGAGAGAGAGAGAGAGAGAGAGAGAGAGAGAAGCCTGCAGGATGCAGATTGTGACAAGGGATTAGTGGGACACAAAAATCCGATTTTGCCAGGAGAAAGCAGCAGTCATCAGTGGATTTTCTATAGTTTATCAGACTGTGTGGCTCAAAAGGATTTTTTTTAAAAAAAGCTTCAAATTCAATCTTCGCTTGGTTAACAGGATATATAATGTTTTTTCACTCTGTATTCTCTTTTCTATTCCAGTTAATGATTTACCTCACCATGTTCCAGTGCACAGTGTGACAGACCATAAATTCTACTTTTATTTAGACGATTCAAACCATTCCATTCTGGTGATTTATGCAGTTTTTATTCCTATGAAGTGATTTATTATAGTATGTTGTACTTTTTTACTAAAACAAAGTCAAACATCTTTGTGGTCAGATATTACAGTAACTGTCCACTATTTGGTGCTAATGAGACCACCAACCAGGAATTCAAAGTGCTTCCCTTTACTCAGTAAGAATACTGCAGTACTGTTGGAAAATTCCATAATCGCATCACCCCCAATTGTTTTGATTTGTCTCATATTATTATGTCTCTATCTTCCCTTGACTTGCGTCTCACCACCTCTCTCTCTCTTTTTCTCATTTTCTTTTTAAACCTCTCAGCTGGTTTGCACTTATCCCCACAAGAGTTTAATCACAATCTATCCCTCCCTCTCTTAGTCCCTTTATTTCTTCTCTTACTTATTTTTCCATCAGTGTTTTCTATTCTCATCCCTTCTCTCATTTCATTCTTCTTTTCATTGTTCCCCCTGCAGGTCAATACACAGTCATGATGGCCCATTTCTACCTGAAGAGGAAGATTGGTTACTTTGTGATTCAGACTTACATGCCCTGCTTCATGACTGTCATTCTGTCCCAAGTCTCATTCTGGCTCAACCGTGAATCTGTCCCTGCCAGGACTGTCTTCGGTTAGTGCTTCCTTCTTGTTTTTTTGTTGTTGTGGTAATTCTGATTTTATACAGGAAGTCTTTAAAAGCATTTTATTTTTAATTTCACATTGAGCGGGTCTTCCAATCATAAAAAGCTGCCACATTGAGATCACATAGTAATTTATATATATATATATATATATATATATATATATATATATATATATATATATATATATATAGTTTTATTTATTTTATAAAGGTGCCAAAAGGTATAAAGAACTAATGAATTTTTTTTTTTATAAAGGTGCTAAAAGGTATAAAGAACTAATGAAAAATATAATTAACCTTGCCATAGTGAAATAATAAGAGTTCAGTACATGGACATACTGTGAGTACTGTGAGTCTCAAACACCATTGCCTTCTACTTCTTATGTAAATCTCGTAAATCAAAAACACCACAGAAAAATAAGTGCTTCTCAACATAAACCCAACCGTGATGCAAGCGTTGGGGATCATTTATATGCATGCCCCCAACATTTGCATCTGTCCAAACATGTGCATTGTCAGGCGGAACTGCAGCCGAATCATCGAGACTGCAAGTAAACAAACTTCTCTCATGGACACATGTCATGTTCCAGGCTGTGCAGGAGACGTGAGGACTTTTCTACCCTTCCCACAGTTAAAAAATGTCAACAGTTAAGGTTGATGTTTATTATAATCGGATACCGCAACAATTTAATTCAAGATCGTTCGTTTGTTTGGCCCATTTCAAGCTAGCTTCGCTCAGTGTCTTAAACTGAAGAAAGTGGCAATTACAACTGTAAGTAGGGATTTATCCACTTATTGACTTTTTAAACAATTTTTGATTAAATTGAAAGTTTCTTAAGGAGACAGCATTGTCTAGATAATGTAAGATGCTAGTACAGTAACAATAGGAAACAATAGTGTGTCTAACATTAAAGCTGGACAAAGGTTAATATTATTATTATAATATTATTATTACAAAGGTATATATATATATATATATATATATATATATATATATATATATATATATATATATATATATATATATATACAAATATATTACATACATGTAATATTGTGTTGGTTCCCCTTTTGCTGCCAAAACAGCCCTGACCTGTCGTGGCATGGACTCCACTAGATCCCTGAAAATGTGCTGTGGTATCTGGTACCAAGATGTTAGCAGCAGATCCTTTTAAGTCCTATAATTTGTAAGGTGGGGCCTCCATGGATCGGACTTGTTCAGCACGTCCCACAGATGCTCGATTGGATTGAGATCTGGGGAATTTGGAGGCCAAGTCAACACCTCAAACTCGTGTTCCTCAAACCATTTTTTGCTTTGTGGCAGGGCGCATTATCCTGCTGAAAGAGGCCACAACCACCAGGGAATACTGTTTCCATTAAAGGATGTACATGGTCTGAAACAATGTTTAGGTAGGTGATACGTGTCAAAGTAACATCCACAGGACCTAAGGTTTACCAGCAGAACATTGCCCAAAGCATCACACTGCCTCTGCCGGCTTATCTTCTTCCCATAGTGCATCCTGGTGCCATGTGTTTCCCAGGTCACCTTCTTCCATTGCTCTGTGGTCTAGTTCTGATGCTCACGTACCCATTATTGGCGCCTTTTGGCGGTGTTCAGGGGTCAGCATGGGCAACCTGACTGGTCTGCGGTTATGCAGTCCCATATGCAACAAACTGTGATGCACTGTGTATTCTGACACCTTTCTATCAGAACCGTCATTGAATATATATATTCCGTTTTTGTTAGCTGTTAGCCCTGATGCCATACATTCACCATCTAATTATAGACACAAAAAACATCTATCTTTATTGAGATATTAAAAATTAGCAGTATAATTGTTTATAGCTAAGATCATTGGCTTGAAAAGAAAATGCTAGCGTTAATGCTAATAGCGTTTAAAAAAATTAAAAAAATTACCCTTATATTATTATTTATATCTTATGTGATTTCTTAAAAAGGTTATGTTAATGCTAACAGATTTTTTCCCCCAGTGATTATAAATCTCTTACATAAAAACACAATGATTGCACCTTTAAAAACTCATTATAGTGTACTTCATAGAATCAGCTATTCGCTCCCCAAGGCCTGGTTGTATGCAGAGCATCTTTTATATATTCCTTTTTCATTCACCTAGCATGCATGGATGCTTAGCTGTTGCTCCTTTTGGCCACCAGTTAGTGTTTTGCTTAATACATCGATAATTCTCATCAAAATGGAAATCAGAATTGACTGATGCAATCAGAGGGAATGAAGAACTAATCCACTCAGATGACTGTTTCTGAATTCAAACTGCCATTCCAATTTAATTCTGAGGCCTTGAATTGTATCTTGGCAATAATCAGCATTAATAAGCAAGCTGACAGTCCACAAGGAATATCTGCCCACGCAAACAACATCTCTATGACTGGCCAACAAAGGATACATCAAAACATAATGCTTTCTCACACACATACATATACAAATATCCTTGAACAGAGGCTCAAAGACCCACTCTCCGATATCGCGCATGTGACAGTATTTTATTTGCATAGCCCGAGGCGGAGAAATCCCGGAGCCGTATGCCTAAGAGACTGTAGTACCATAGCTATTTATGTCTAAAAGTCTCTGTGTCCGCTGCCTGGGGCGATCTGCAGATCTCGCTCTGACAGGGACAGAACACCTACGCTCCTTCAGCAATTCTCCAGAACTATTCACAGGTGCTTTGCATAAACAATTATTAATGATACTGTCCCTCTAAAGGCATGCTAGATATCAAAAAACGGTTACATTTGAACTGCATTGATGCTGTGTTTGACCATTCATTGTTACCTTTTTGTAAAAAATACAAAAATATAATATATAATATATATATATTTGATAGAATAAACCACATTTCTGGGAATTAAATCATCTTAATGTCAGTATTCCCAGATGGTTCGCTTTGTTTTGTTGTTAAGCTGAGTTTATGATTCATGAACCAATATTTTATTCATGCAAAGTATTTTAAATATTAAAAGAATTATGTTGGGTGAAAGAAAAAATGTCCCTGCTCATTGGTAGCGGCATTCAGAAAATGACTGAAAAAATGTTGATGGATTACTGTGATCATTTTCGGCACACACATCATTTTATTTTAAAAACATTATATGCCTTGCATGAATAAGTTATAGTTTAACATAAATTTAAAAAAACAAATTATAGTCTAACATAATATTTTTTTAAGAAATACTCATGATTTATGGTGTTTTACAAAGGATTTATATTACATTCTATTTTGATTTACGCTACTGATCAAAAGTTTGTAATAATTAAGATTTTTTGTGTTTTTGAAGGAAGTATCATATGCTCATTAAAGCTGCATGTATTTGATCAAAAACACAGCAAATGCATTAATATTGTAAAATATATTATTATGATCTAAAACAACTGTTTTCTTTTTGCTTATTATGTTTCTATTTCTGTGATGGCAAAGATGAGTTTTCAGCAGCAATTACTTCAAAAATTACTAATATGTTGTTTTGGTGCTTAATCAAATAAATATTTTGTAACATTAAATATCTATAAATTTAACATTAAATGTCTATACATTGAATGGTGAATTAATTTCTGAAGGATTGTGTAACAATGAAAAATCAGCTTTGCCATCACAGGAATGTTGATGTTAAAAGTTATTTTAAATTATATAAAACAATATTTCACAATATTATTGTTTTTTTTAATACATTTAATAAAGCCTTGGAGTGGATAAGTTCTTTTAAAAATCATAAAGTAAAACTTATTTTTTCAGAACTTTTGACCAGTAGAAAATGTATTTATTTTGCTTATTTTATCTCTTATTTTAATATGTGTAATATCTGTGTTTGATCATCCACAGGTGTGACCACAGTGTTGACCATGACCACCCTCAGCATCAGCGCCCGCAACTCTCTTCCCAAAGTGGCGTACGCCACCGCCATGGATTGGTTCATTGCCGTTTGCTATGCCTTTGTGTTTTCAGCTCTTATTGAGTTTGCCACAGTCAACTACTTTACTAAGCGCAGCTGGGCATGGGATGGAAAGAAGGCCCTGGAAGCTCAGCAACCTAAAGTAAGTTAGTATGTTTTTGAGTGTGTATGTGATGTTCAACTCGCAAAAAGTCTTTATTGAGTGCAGTTGCATAATGTGACAGTTCAGTTCTGTTTGACGTGAAGGTTACAATACAGTGCATCCCTCGAAACGGTTATATAATGTGCTTTTTTCTAATTGTTTTGAGACACCCAAACAGCTTGAGAGTGCTCAGTCACAACATTTCAGAGGGTGACACACACTCATGTCAACGGCTTTATTAGATGTGCTGCATTTGCGTTAGCTGCTGATGGATGTCACATTTAGAAATTCTACAAAATCAATTTTTAGCCTTTACCCAGAATGCCCTTCAGACCAGGCACTTCATTGAAATGTCTGAGAGCTGCTTGTCTGATGTACATGTAAATGCCAGGTTTCTCCTTATGCAAGATCCATTTTCACCCAGGTGGTAATTTTTCATTCGCACTGGACAAACAGAATTCAAAAAGCGGTCAGTGCACATGTCACTGTGGTGAGTGTGTTAGTAAAGGCTCTACAGTCAGACCTCTGAAGGTCAGATCTGGACCTCCAGCACAGCTTTCTTAAATGTCACCCTCACTTTTTTATCAAACATCAGCTTATTCCTCCTCTCCTGCTGAGTCTTTTTTAAAAGCCCAAAATCACTGCTGTGGGGTCCTTCTTTAGGCAAGAACGGGAAGTGGTGTAGACAAAAGACTATTCATGATTGGCATTATGGTTTATATTTATACACAAATTTGATAAAAAAAATACAGTAAAACTGTCATTTTGATCACAGATTTAGCTGGCTGAGGAATTTCACAAAGGTTTTTTGTGTTCTTAAAGGGTTAGTTCACCCAAAAATGAAATTCTGTCAATAATTACTTACCCTCATGTCGTTCAACACCCGTAAGACCTCCGTTTATCTTCGAAACACAAATTAAGATATTTTTGTTGAAATCCGATGGCTCAGACAGGCCTTCATTCACACCAATGTCATTTCCTCTCTCAAGACCCATAAAAGGCACTAAAGACGTCGATACGAAGTCCATCTCACTACAGTGGCTCTACAATAATTTTATGACGTGACAAGAATTGTGTTTGTGCGCAAAAAAAATCTACATAATGACTTGCGTAGTGATAGGTTGATTTCAAAACAAAGTTTTGAACCGTTATGAATCAGTTTATCGATTCATGATTCGGATCGCCAATGTCACATGATTTCAGCAGTTTGACACACGATCCGAATCATGAATCGACAAACTGATTCATAACGTTTCGAAACTTTGTTCTAAAATTGACCCATCATTATATAAGTCATTTCGGGGGTTTTTTGCGCACAAAAACTATTCTCATGGCTTCATAAAATTATTGTAGAGCCGCTGTAGTGAGATGGACTTTGTATCGACGTCTTTAGTGCCTTTTATGGGTCTTGAGAGAGGAAATGACATTGGTGTGAATGAAGGCCTTTCTGAGCCATCGGATTAAAAAAAAAAAATCTTCATTTGTGTTCCGAAGATGAACGGAGGTCTTACAGGTGCCGAACAACATTAGGGTAAATAATTAATGGCAGAATTTTAATTTTTGGTTGAACTTACCCTTTAATCTTCGATTGCTGACTTGAGCGTTCTGCTTGATCAGAAAGCCCGTTCGTTGACATCTTCCAATCTAGGAGAGCACACATTACTCGGTATTACATTACATTACTCACATTACATCTAGCTCTGAGTAGCTGGATGTAGTAGGAGAGGGCGAAGAGAGTGAGAAATAGGAAGTTGGATATGGTAGACTCAATGAGAGATTCCTGGCGGGCCATGATCGTCTCTCCCCTCTGAGTCTTCCATTTTCCCAGATCTTCCCAGAGATGAGGTGATGCTGGAAGAAAGCATATTCAACACTCATTTTCCATTTCCGCTTTCAAATTATGTAAATGTGTAAGGATTATGCACGTAGGGGTATGTGAAGGCTAGACTAGATATCTCTTGCAGAGTAAGGCATCATCGTTGAAGACTCCGGTCTTAACAGGTACAGATCACCTTGGAGTTGAATGGCAATGTGCGGGTCAGGCTAGTGGTGCACGCAATAACTTTTATCCAAGCATATGTGCTGAGAGATTTTCGATCAGGGGCAGGAATTGTTTCCTAAAGTGGTCGCTGAGCTGCTCCACGCCATAGACTTGGCCCTCTGTGCCACCGACCCACCAGCCGCTGCTATAATTTTGGTTAATTTCGCCTTCCATTGCCTCCAATTCTCCTGGCCTGTCTTCAGACAGCTGGTCAAAAGGCAAGTGCCAGCAGTAGCACTTCAGACAAGGCCTGATGCCAAGAGGAAGAGACACTACCTCAGGGAGACGACTAATAAAAAAGTGGTTGGAAAAATAAGTGAAGGGCACTGGGGCACAAGACGTTAAGTGCTGGCATCAGGATCCGAAGCTGTACTGATGATGTAAGTGACGTGTTGCAATAATTGCGACCTGTTATCTAATAGGTCCAGTGCAATACGTTGAGGGTAACTTTTAGGAAGGATGATCGCTGTGAGACCTTGTTATGCACCTCTTCTTGTTCCAGTTGTCTTTTTTTACCTGGAGTAAAACAACAGTTGTACACTTTTAAACTTCTTCATTGGCTCTAGAATAGGTTGAGTAGGTTTTTCGTTTTTCATGCTGGAGAGTGGTCGCTCTCTGAGAACATCCAGTTCCCTTCGCCTGCCCCCTCTAGAAAAGTGCCATCTTAGGATGGATTCAGGGTTAATAGAGCTATGTGGGAAGTAGAGAATCCCTCTACTTTGTTTACTAGCCTCCCCAACTACTGTGGGGTTTTGAAGTAGGGACATCACTCACCTATTGGTTGGTGCTTTATATGTCTCTTTGTATGATCAATGTTGAGTAGAGGTAGATTGCCTGTGAGCTGTCCCTTCTTATTATCATTATATAGTTTAACGTTAAAAAAATGAAAAAAAGTGAAGCGCTAGCTATAACGGCTTTGCGAGAAGTGCCTTTACTCAAGTCAGGGTATGAGCTTATCTCCTCCAGTGTTTTAAGTAGGGTCTAAGCCCCCCTGCAGCTGCCTTTGGGTATAGAGCTTAGTGAATGAGAGTTAATGGGCAAACTGCAATATGTCCATCGCTTTTTTGCCTACCATCCTGAATGATGATAGCGATGTATGTTCCTCCTTGGTTTGGTGTCATTACTGAAGGCTGTAGCTTGACCATTATAGAGTTGGGCTACATTTAAAGAGTTATGGAGTTGGGATACATCCAACAAAAAAAAACGCTACCACTACTTTGTCTATGCTGGGACACTAACGAACGAGGTTTTTGGTACCCTGCATGCACCCTTTGCTAAGCTGCACTCTAAGAGCCTCTCAGGCAGTATTGCTAAGGTTATTGGGGCATACTTCGATACAGCCAAGAGGATATTGGCTTAGGGAGTAGCGCCACTATATAACTTTTTGCAATTCACATAGGATGCGCCCATGGGGTTGATGCGCTCTTGACTCCGGCTGAGTTCCGTAGAGACATTTAATGCTATGCCTGCTGTGTTTGTGCAAATTCACAGCTTAGTCAGGCAGGCACCCCTTCAGCATGGGATTGATGATCATTCTATAATCCCACCCACTTTGAAGCGTACTGACTGCAGTGTAAAAAAAACAGGCAAAGCGAGCCGAGCCGTACCGAACCGAGATGTATCACGCAGTGGAAAAGCGTAGCGAGCCGAGTCCGAGCCGTACCATACCGTAGCGAGCTGTACCATGCAGTGGAAAAATGACACAAGTTCTCTGAGAAGGGTGAACAAGATGCTGCTTCTCATTGCCATGCCTCAGGCTTGCCTGCACGTCTTCTTCAGACAAAAGAGTTGATGATGTGTAATAGTTGCCCTCACAGGCTCTCCAATGAATATTGAAATAACACCAATATTGAATATTGGTAAAACACGTGCTTCAAACACCACTCATGCGTTTCCCATAGCGCCAAAACTCTTCGTCTTGTTCACCTTCTCAGGGAACCTGCATACACAACCTAGGACGATCCTTCAGAAATGATTCTAATATGCTCAAGAAACATTTCTTCTAATTGTCAGTGTCGAAAACAGTTGTGCTGCTTAAAAATTTAGTATAAAGCTTGTATAAAGCTTCAGCATTCTTTGATGAATAAAAAGTTCAAAAGAAAAGCATTTATTTGAAATAATTTTTGTAACAATTTAGTCTTTACTGTCACTTTTGATCAATTAAATATGTCCTTGCTGAATAGAAGAATTATTTCATTCAAAATATTACTGACCCCAAACATTTGAACGGAAATTTTTATGTAGAGTATATGTGTTCTGAATACTTTTTACAGCAATTTTGTAAGTCTTTCAATGAAAATCATTCTTTCCAGTAAGCTGTTAACTGCTGTGACCAGATCATAAAATCTGTGAGTTCAGGTGTTGTTAACTGGATCAAATGGTTCATTGAAAAGACTTGTTTTCAAATCAGGCTTCGCGACTTCTCTTATGAATTTGACATACATTTCGATCTGTTCCTTAGCTTTCGTAAGGCTTCAGAAAACTTGATTGGACAGTTTTAATCTCTTTTGATAGCTCTATTCCTTTAGGCCAAGATGAATTAAGAAATGGGGTTGCTAGAAGGAACTCACATCTTTTTGTCCACTGGCATGGTGACAGATTACCTCTGCCCTCCTGAAAGTACTGGATAAATGCAGTACAGCAGGATTTTTAGAGCCACTTCCTCTCTTCAATCTAAAGTAATAATACTAATTGTGGAGAAAAATCCTTGAAAGCAGTAGATGAACATTTGTCCAGTGTCTCACTGACTTAGAACAGAAGATTACTGTGATAAACTAAATGACATTTCACTTGAAAACTGCCTCAAAATCACTTGCACATACTCTTGAGTAAATCAAGTTCAATCTACTGTATGAACCGAAGTCTCAACCACTTCGGTATTATACTGTTGCTTCTGCTGGCCCTGCAGAGGCCATTGTTTAATGTTCAGAGCCAGATCTCTGTTAACCCTGACTGTATTTCACCTTTAATTAGAAGTTTACGGCCTTCAAACTAGTTCATTATCTGGGCTTTCTCCATACAGATAGTTAGTAGCTTCATTCTTACACTGACGACCTTGTTTAAAATCCCCTGACTCTAACAATATCTTCTCCTCACTTTTCTCAACCACAGAAAAAAGACCCACTGGCGCTCTCCAAAAAGCCAAACAATGCCTGTTCATCCGGAGTAAACTTCACCCCCAACATCACAAAGGATGCGGCCATCTCCACCATCTCCAACAGCACCACAGTTCAGTTGAAGAGCCAAGAGGCCAAGCCTGCAATGGACCCCAAAAAGACCTACAACAGCGTCAGCAAAATTGACAAGATGTCCCGGATAGTGTTCCCGGTCCTCTTTGGGACTTTTAACTTGGTCTACTGGGCCACATACCTCAACAGGGAAGCAGTGATTAAAGGTGCCGTTTAACCCACACAAAATACCAGATGCCCACTCAACATTCCCTTCACCGCCTCTTTTTCTTCTCCACTTCAGTATTCAGCGACAAGCTAACCTTGCAAAAAATGATGACGAGCGCTCATTTACTGCACATCCCACTTCGCTTACCTATAAGAGGAGAGCTCTTGTTGCATTTCCCTCCTGATATCATAAATTGCATGGGAATATAATTGCCATATTTGCCTTGACTTCTTATTTTATATTTCCCTGGATTCCACTGGTTATTACTTTCATCTTACAATGAAATGAGTGCCATACAAGCTACCATTTCATTCATGAAAAGTTTCCAAAGGACCTGAACAAAAATTTATGCATTTGGCATCAACATTTATCACCGAATAAAAATGATTTGTGAAAAGAAGTACAGCAAGGCCAAATGCTATGCAAAAAACGTTTTTTCTACTATGTTGTAATGGGTAATTGCTTATAATGAAACCCTCGCTTTGTATTAATGGACTTGAGGCTTCTCTTCTTTATGTTTAACAGCTTTAGCATCAGTGGTGTAAGGCAGACAGATGCTATGCTAAGTTTTTAGCCATGCTAAAAATGTTGCCTTCAGAGGGATTACTTCATACGAGTGCTCTGGAATGTCCCGCAATTACTGATTTCACTTTCATTTGTCATTTTTTTCTAAGCTTTTTTGAAGTAGCTAAATAGAATTGTGCACCTTAGGCAGATTTTCACACTTTAGACCATACTATTCCGCAAGGTAAACAAGGCCCGGGTCGCAGCTAAGACTTTTGAATTGTACATAGCTTGTGTATGCTTTGCTTTTAATGTAGATGCGGCTTAACATTAGAGAGGAAGAGCTGAAAACGGTTCTGCTACGCTACTCTAATGTGCAGCCAAAGCCACATGAATGGGAGCTAGCTTGCCGATGGGGAAAACACAGATTGTATTGTGAAATATTGTAGGCTTTGACAGAATATGCCATTTCTTTACAGTTAATAGTTTTTAACTTGGCTTTTCATGCTGTTAAGGCCATTTTCTTACTTTTCTCTGTGTTGTAAATTAGTCTGTGGGTTTTGAGGTCTGAACGAGTCAGCAAAAGGCTTAAATGTTTTTGCGCTACCAAGGCTAATGCGAAATGATCAGGTAAAAAGTTCTGAAAATCAAAGAAACATTTACAGAGAACAATTATTGTTTTTTTTCCCCTTCAGATTCTAAAAATATAATGACAGGAAAAAGAGATGGTCAGACATACAGTAGAAAAGTGGAACCTGCTGTTGTCAAGCATGTTAAAATGGAAATGTCACACCATAATGTCATCTCTGGCCTTCAACTGAAATGCATGGCTACTTACTTGGGGAATTACA
Source organism: Pseudorasbora parva (assembly GCF_024679245.1). Lineage (NCBI taxonomy): Eukaryota > Metazoa > Chordata > Actinopteri > Cypriniformes > Gobionidae > Pseudorasbora > Pseudorasbora parva. Next base: position 34,566,601 of record NC_090183.1, on the reverse strand, counting down.
TGGAGGAGAGAACAATGACCTTGTAACTGCGAACATGTGACTAGGGGAGATTCGTTTTTTATCCTGTAATCATTCTATTCTGAACTTGTTACATGGAAGTGAGATGGCACTAAGAACTAGTGACCCAATGGATGATGTGTAGCTCATTAAGAGGCCGACTACAAGAGCCATTAAGCTCAGCTCCTCTGTATGCCACTCTGGCCTATAGGAGAATGAATCATGAATAGAGTTCAAGTGAGTCAGTAATGTGCCCTTTTACAACAATGGATGTTTCCAGAAATGTACAGCTGTTCCTCAAAGCATACATGTCTGAAGCAATAAATTCTGCCTGATATGTTTCTTGACCAAGTTCTGTGATTACTTCTGTTCAAAGAAATGTCTTAATTGCCATCTTTAGAATTAACCTGACCTAGAATGTTAGTGACCTTTACACCTTCCAAGGAAATGCTCCCACATCTCACATAGATGAGCTTAGTCAAAGCACCGAAGATAAACAAGGACATTATTTACATCAAACAATAATATGTTGCTTGTTTGCTTTGGTTAACACCGGACCTTGTGCCATGAGATTGTAGGGGTTTTATGCGTATTGGGTTCATGGCTGCTGTTCACAGGATCATGGCAATAAGACTGTGCACATGAAGCTTAGCATGATATTTTCCTAATGGAACAGTTGCCGCAGAAACCACTGTAACTGGAAGAAGGATTCTTCCTGGGATTACTCCTGGGATTATACAGAACACACACACACACACACCCACACAAACGTGTGCGCAAACACGCATACACACATCAAGACCAGAGTTCCTGGAGCAGGGAGGATGCGGAATCCTTCCTCTGGTCCTGTGTGCCGGCAACATCTGGCCCACATCTGTTTGAGAAGGATTTAGCTTCACTTAAGTTGCTTTTCCATCCAGTGCTCCTATACATGGAACCAAATTAAAATAGCACCAGTGCAACCAAGTGACTGCATTTTTCCATTGTGGGCGCTATGCACTAGCATATTGCTGGACGCTGACAGCTGTGCTCAGTGTGTGATGTCCTGTACATAGAATATACAAATTAAATGTGTGTATTCTACATATTTACATTTTTTGTCACCTTTTTTAATGTAATCTTTATGAATGTTAAACCGTTGTTACTTTGTTTCAGAGTCACACTGACGTTTATTTGACATGTCACACTCTTGTTGGAGGCTCGCAGAAAGACTTTACTTCATTTTATTACATGTAAGGCAAGTGTAAGCCACTCCAATATACTGAACTCATCCCTCACACAATAATGCACAGCATGCCAATGGACTTTAAACCTTTAATCCCCTGAGTGGCGGAGTGAGAGCTTGGAATCCTATTCCTGGTGCCGGACCGGAATTCCGCTAGTGTAGAGTTTAGAAGCTGTCATTACAGATTTATGTTTGTATCGTGAACAGATACACAGTTGCTTTCATTTTATTATTAAAAAGGGGGAAAAACATAGATTGCATATCCTAAAGCTTTTACATATCAAAAATGGTTTGGTTATGTCACTATTTTGATTTGATCTATTGTGCAGATATGAAAGCTGCAAACCATTTAAAGTGGTAGTGGTATGATTGTTAACATGGAATACATTTAAAAGTGGCAGATAACATGTATCAGCCATCCACAATTTAAGCATAGAGATGAAAAAACTTGCAATGATTTAAAAACATATCAAAACAGTAATATGTGCATCATTATTTTCCTAATGTCTTTGTTTCCATCCATATATTTGTTCTACATGATTGTATTCGTTTTACTTAAATGCATTTATGTCCTTAAATTCAAAGTGGTTTAAAACAGGGTTTTTTTTCTCTAGAAGGCCTTGCACTACTTTGATTGTTACGTTTTCGGTTCTAGTGAGTTTTCTTTTGGTTAGCTGCACTCCTTTTTTAGTTCTTCCACTGTGTTTTGGTTTATTTAGTAGCCTATGTATTGTGGTAAGTGCGTGCTGCACTTCCAATCTGCATTACTGTAATCAGCCACAAGAGGATAGTCTATCATGCATTTGAACTGGCGGAGTTCATGCTGTCACTAACCCAAAAAGGGAAACACCATCCCGTCATAAGAACTTGAAAACAAAGCGAATGAGCTCGACATGTAATTTTATGTGTTATGAAAGCAGAGGTGTGTAATTTCTTACATGTTAATAGACTTTATTCTATATTCAGAGATAATTAAGTATGCCATTTAGGCTAATAATTGTGATGCTACCAAACCGCAAACAATAACCAATGGCGTGCGTTCGGGGCGGGACGATCTGTTTGCTGACCAATGGCAGACAGGGGGGTTTGGGGGGGGGGGGGGGAGTGTACGAGGAAACCATTAGGGAGGAAACCTGTTTGAAACAATCGCCATTTTTTTTAAATTATGTTTACGACACTAAAGAGCAAAAACTAAAACACTTCAGCTTTCGTTATTTTTTAATTAATATTTGATTATTTATTTGTCAAAACGACAAAATACTTAAATAGTCAAAAGTAGATTCGCCTTTGGGTTTTTTTTTAAAGCGCACTGAGATTCTGAACTTTCTAGAGAGAAGTCAGGAAAAAAATCTTACAACACGCAGAGCAAAGCCAGAGAGAAAGGGGCTTGTTTTTTCCAAAGTGCGTGGGCGACTGGGAGCTGCCTGTGGTGATAAATGTCGGCGCTGTCTCTCAAATATTATACTGCATATGTGCACCTGCTCATACAGACAATGTGAAGACAAAGTATAGATAGACAATTCTCCAGTTTTAAAGGTTAAATTAGCAGCAGTAGTTATGCACATCAGAGTCTAGTAAAAGAAAAAAAGAGAAATTACATTTCACTGGCAAAAATAAGGCAGAGTACAGAAAACTGCGTATGTATTTATATGTATGCCAGAGACATGAATGTATGCAGTGGGATGCGATTAATAATACCCTGTAGTAATTAATTCGACTCCAAATTGGATGATGACATTTTCTTCACCCTCAATCTTGCTCTATTATCGGGTTAATCGCACCGCGATCAATGCACGTGCCAAGTAATTGCAGCAATTATGCGCCAATTTTCATTTCGAACACAGTCCGCGCGGTAATCGTTTACCTAGCTGATAGCGATACTGTAAACAGCCGCTTCTTAATGTCTCTCCTCGAAGCGTTCTGACGTTGAACGTATCAGATGTACCCGAAGAGGATCTCAAGTTCCGCTGAAGCGTCTGGGAACGCAGACTTTGTTTTTTATGACGTAATTTGGAGAAACTAACGGATGCGTTAGAGGTTTTCAAGGTGTCCACTTTGGAAGTTTGCGCTCTGCCTCTGTGCGAACGTCAGTATGATCTGCTGGTGCAATCTAAGGCAGCGCAACTTCAAGGAGCAGGAGGGGCTCTTCTATTATTTGATCTCGCTAATTGTCAATGTAAGTGAACTTTAAGCACCGGACACTAAGCCGAGGAGGTCGTACCGTTCCCGTTGGACTGTCTATAACCTAGACTACTCGCCACTGTTTTGAATTGAGCCTGGAAGAAAAGGCTGCGGCTCTGTCACTATTTTTTCCTTCTTAGAAGAGTCTCCGTGCAGTGTGCCACATTCAACACGGAGTCAATCTCACCTAAAACATGTCCACCAAATTGTTCCTCTACTTCTTACTTCTGTCAGTGTTTCGTGCATGGTAAGTGACGTTACTGCTACCCTCTTTGTCTTGACTGGAATTCATTGTTCATAAGGGTAATTCTGTTTATCCGTTGAAGATTTCTTATGCACAGTCTAGCCTGATGCTATAATGTGATGCACTTGCTGAGCACCCAAGTTAAACAACAAGTATTTTGATTTGTGCTATTTAAGTTCAAAAGTGTGTTTGTTTCAGTCTTCGCATAGGTCTTTTGTTTTATTTGTCAGCGTTTTTGTAAGACTTGACACTATGTCATGTCTTCAAAACGGCATCTATGTGGGTGTTAAACTGTGAGATTCGTCTTTAGCTGGGGTTCCTGATAACAGCAAACGACGCTTTTAAAATAATTTGTAAACCATCGTCGTACGTTATTTGACGGTAATAGAGATTGTGTGCGTCGTTACCTGTCAGTTCCAAAGGTGTGTCAAAGTATGTCCAAAAGTTTGTCTTCCTAACCCAAAAACCGCGTGAAAATGGAAAACGTGGACACCGATTGCTATTTTGTCGAGGTGCTAAAAGTTGTTAAAAAGTTCTGACATGATGGTAGGAATTGGCTCAAATTGTGATGAATAATTTGCACGCGATGTGCATCAAGCACCTTACAATATGCGACCATGTCTGTCATTGTACAGACAAGGCTTCAGAAGCAGCCATTTGTTAACATTATTTATTGTGTATTTGTGGAGGACAGACGATATTGGTTTTCTTTGATCCGTTTACTAATTAATTCATAGAACTGATATTGACAACTGATAATTGATCATTAGTGTCTATTTCTGTTTCTATATATTGTTTAATCTCTACTAACAAAAAAGCCTAATATGTATTCTGAATATTTTATAGTAATAATAATTAAGCCAATTATCTCTATGTATATGTTATATATATTTAAACATGGGAAATATCTTTCATAATGAAGAATATCTGGCCTCTTTATTGCAATTAGTTACTTAAACTTGTCAAAGTAGGCCTTCAGAAAGTTGTAATGTAAATATAGGTCTCCAAGATTGTTATTCTCAGATATAGCGTACAATGGTTTGCAATGATCAAAATATATTAATATAATTTAATTAGTCCTCTGGTCTCTGACAAAATGTGGAAAACATAAATATAAATTTTAGGTAGGATGTAATAGATGTTAATACTGTTATTAATATTCAGTTAAGGCTGTATTTAATTTATGAACGCTTTCATGCGACTTGGATAGCGATAGTTTTGTGAAACATGCCGTATAGAACTTACTGTACATGCGAGTAGAGTTCTGCCGAGTGCTTTGGGAAACCCAGCCTTTAACTGTCATTTTTACACGAGTGCAACTGTAAAACAGTTGCTACTTCCATATTTGTCTGATTGCTAATCAGTCCTCCATGCTCTAAAAAAAAAACTAGAAAGCTTTCTCTGAAAATGGTGACTAATGTGCTTCAGTTATTCCACATTTCTGTAGGCCTAACTGTTCAATACTGACAGATATACTTTTAGTTAAATGTTTTAATGCTAATGTTAAAATGCCCAAACTGACCCTGATGGTGATCTGTAAAATGCATTTTCTTTTATTTCTTTAGTTCTCAAACAGTCGCTTCTGAGGATGATGAGTACGACGACGTTACTGTGAATCAAATGTTAGCCCCCAAAACCCACGAGACAGACGCAACGCAAATACTAAACAACTTACTAAAGGAGTATGACAAAAAACTGCGCCCGGATATTGGAGGTGAGTGGTTTTGCAGAAGACTGTGGAGCTGTGTTGAGCTGTCCATGGTCCTGAAATCAGTTCAGCTTTACAGCATCCAGCCTCTTGAGACTCCATTTAGAGGCATTATATGCAAACCAATGTGTCATACGTAAACTGATTTTACTTTAACGTCCAACTGTTGTGTTTACCCCAACAATTCAAGCATTTGCAAACTGGTGAAGTGCATTAGCTTTGTACTGTGGAGTAGAGAATACACCCGCAAATTACACTAAGCGACACAATTTTCCTTATACCAGTAAGAATAAAAATGTCAAATGTATTCACAGTTTGAGAGACATTGAGAGTGAGCAACAGCTAGAATGCTGGCTTATTGTTTTACATTAAGTAATTGAATTCCTGGAGCAGTAGAATATTTTCCTGTGATCTTTCTACTTATGTATACAGGCATTTCATATTTTTTTCCATATTTTTTTTTTTACCATACAGCACTCTTAATAGCCTCATGGACTGCTTTACAATCCACTTCTGCATGTAATCTCACAGATTTGCTTGTTTTCATGTGTTTCAAGAGTTATATTAGCTTACGGAGTGCTTCTACGAGAGCAGGATTCCTCTGACAGGAAATTTCAGGCATTCCATCAGAATAACATGAAATTGTCATTTCACTCAGGCTAACAACATATCTCAAGGTTGAGATTGATGCTATTTTCTTGTAAATGCAACTAAATAGAGTGCCATGAGAGGAAATCACAATCTGCAATTCAAGCAGCGCATTCTGTACTCAATCGGAGATGTCACTGCAGAACATCACAACCGCTCTTGACACATCTGTCAGGCCTGTTATTGGTTTTGTGGCATCGTTGTGATATATTGCATTCTATTGGATTCGAAGCGTTTTAGAAAGCCTAACCCTGCAAAAATCGTTCCGTTTCTACGTGTTTTTCGTTTCCCTTCAATGAGAAGAACAACCTCCATGTTTGATGGATGACAGTCTCCAAATTATATTTCTTATACTGTCGTCTGGTTTTTAAGAGGAAGACTACGTTTATGTGCTCTCTTACACACACACCACACCTACGACAGCCCACACAAATCAAGCATACTGCCTCAGAGCCACCTTGCCGTGAAATAGCTTTTGTTTTTCCCCTTTGTAGCTCGGTCTTTCTAGAAAGAACTGTACCGCTATATAATAATCAAGGATGCCACTGAATGGCTGCGATACATTGTATGAAGACAGCTGTACATGAGACACTGCTAAGGAAGTAGAAAGATTCCAGTTGAAGACCATACAAATTGTGAAGCTTACTTGGTGGGCACGTTTCAGATCTGTCTACTCAAGTGCAGAGTTGGTCAATGAAAGGGGCTTTAATAGACTTTCTACAACTGGACCTTCTGTTTCAACAGACAGAGAGATAGAGTGAGAAGACTTGTTCTCACTCACTCTCTCTCTCTCTCTCTCTCTCTCTCTCTCTCTCTCTCTCTCTTTCTCTCCCTCTCCCTCTCCACTATAAACTGTTTGTTCAGAGTCAGAAATGTAATTGCCTTGTTTTTATTTTTCTTATAAGAAATAGCGGCTAGAAAAAAGCACAAGCTCGCTAACCAGAGTTTCATATGCAAGTTATGAATTACAAGAATAGAGTGCAAATTAAAGAATCCTCTTGACCATAATTGTTCATCTACCAGCGTTTCAGTATTAAGATATCGTGTTGTGCTGTCCATTTTCGTGTTTATTGAATCAGCGGGTCTGCAAATTAGCATTACTGCAAATAGCACTATTACAGATGATTTATGAAGTATTAAAAACAAGCAACTACTCTGGAACTTTTGGCACCTTGTATAAGTTGAAAACTTCTTGTTGGATGCAGCGTGATATTAACATGAAAATGATCTTCTTTGTAGAATCGTCCTTTATTTGCCCATAAATCCCAGGATTTTTTAGTAAAACCCCCTCAATGAGATGTGATACATATTGATTGTGTTTTCACTATGGAAAAACCATGCAGATGATTTTATTGCAGAAACCTAAATGCAGTTTGTTTTCCCTTTTGTCCTCTATAAAATGGTAAAATGTCTACAGATGCTGCGTTTTATTTGTCAAATGGGCACCAACATAGTATTGTGAAATATGCTAACAATGAAAGATTACAGAATAAAGAGCCTCATCAGAGCTCTGCTGGTACATTACAGACTACTTTAGAGTATTTTCCCAAATCCCCTTGTACTGAAAACAGTGTTTTGTACATTGTTATTGTCATGATATTACATTTTACTGTGATTGTACAAAGCACTCTCTGGTTATTTTTCTGTTCTATTTTTACTATGCCTGTTACGATAAGAGGAGCTTCTGTAAACACTTGCCACTGCCAATTTCCTGATTCTCCATGATGTTGTCCTCAAACTCGTCTACAAGATTCGATTTGATTATGGTACGGGTACATTATCCTGATTAATAGTACATTAACGTCACAGTTAAACATGTTTTATGGAGCTTGTCAACGGATGGATCTGTGGAAGTGAATTAGGTGGAAGGGTGGAAGTTGGGTGCAGAGAACCTGTTGCTTTCAGCTTGTTTTTTTAATTTTTATATCAGCTTTGTATTCTCATTATGGTTTATTTTGTCAGTGAATTGACCAGTGGTTCACTGACTTCTGGGTGTTAGCATTGGATGGCACTCTTCCCTCTTTAGCATTCATTTGTTGTTGTTTTTTGCTTATTTTGCTCGCCAATGTTCACAATGCCATCTGTGCTAAGCTCAATCATCTAGTTACAAGGTTGTCTTTTAAAAGGGTCACATGGCTACTTCTCTTAGTGTACTGCATTCTAAAAGCATGAAAACGACTGGTGCATTAAAGCTAATATCCTGTGCAATTAGAGAGAGGGGCAGATGCTTTTTTTCAGCAAGGAATTCAACCGTAATAGACTAAATCACACTGCCATGTTTTGGAAAAGAAGGCTGCATATTAAACAGTTTGTTACTAACAAGCTATTTAGCAGTTCTTTGACGTGTTGTATACATGCTATCCTAAACATATACTGTCTATAGGAGTGTTTTATAGATTATACGATACAATTAAAGGAATACTTCACCCAAAAATACAAATTCTGTTATTATTTACTCACCCTAATATGTTTAGCAATGAGAAGGTCATGGGTTTGATTCCCAGGGAACGCCTCAACTGATAAAATGTATTCCTTAAATGCCACGCAAGTCACTTTTGTGTCAGGCAAAAATATATCTGCCAAAAGCATAACAAATTATATATTGTTATGTTATATATTGTTGAATTTATAAAATAATCTTTTCATAGCTCCATTATGGCACCCTTAAAGGCCATTAAAAGCTTATTCAAACCAAAGGCGTAGCTTGATGACGCAGAATCTTGGGAGTTGTTGTCTTCCCCTCTACAGCCAGTGGAAAAGATTCTGGTGGGACTGGGGCAAATCATATTCATGTATGAGATAATGTATTAAAGATTTATTATTGTTACTGTAGTATGAAGCAGGGAGGGGCTGCAAGCCGCTGGAGCGGAACAAGGCCTCTGGAACGATTGCTAATGAGAAAGTGTGACACATGCCTCGAGAGCAGTGGAGCTTTTATTATGTCACAGCTGACCATTTTTGCTTCTTCTGCTCATGCGTATGTGAGGTAACGCAGCGCTGTTTTATCATATTAGATACATTTGAGTGTGTTAAAAGTTGCTACTCTGCACTGCCGTAAGCTACATGATTCTTGCGGTAAATCAAGAAAATGAGAATTAAAAAATAAGACTAACTGCGTTGCGCTATATAACAATGATACATTTTATGTCGATTAATGTATCCAACAGTTGCTCATCTGTTGCTCATTGCTCAACAGTTGCTCATCTGTTGCTCATTGCTCAACAGTTGCTCATTGAATATATTATGAAACACATCCTTGGTGTTTTCATAGTTTCGACAAAACAAAACCGAACAGAATTTGCAGGTAACACAGGTATGACATCAATAGGTGACGCGCGGACATAGTCCGTGTCCTAGTTAAACTGGCTCATTTCTCTGGACTTAAACATTCTTAGAAACTTTTGGGATAATGTAAGTACACAAGTCAAACAACAAGTCAAAATATATAACATTGTTCTAGTTCTTTTTAGATATTTTAATCCAAATATTGTGCCTTTAAAGTGGTTAATACAACGTGTGCGTTATATTTTAGATCTTCTGAAGTAATACAATAGCTTTGAATCAGGAACAGACCTAACAATGCTGATGATCTAAACAGTTTAATTCAAAATTTCCTGAAGAGACAATGAACAGATTGAATTTAGGCTTTTATTCATATTTAAACCTTCATTAACAGACATCAGTTGTAAATGGCAGCTCAAGCATGTTTGCTTAACGTCCGAGAACCAATGAGCGTCATTCAATGTCAATGAGTGTTACCTTTGAGGTTCTCAAGCAGGTTCGGTTGAGCTTCTGTTTATGTTCATTGATCAATGTTTATATGTGAATGAAAGCCTAAATTCAATCTGTTTATCAAATAAAGCAATTGAGTCTCTTTTCAAAAAATGTGGACTAAACCACTCAATTAATATGGATTAGTTTTATAATCTCTTCATAAACTTTTTGACACATCAAAGTGTCAGTTGTGTAGCTGAGGGACAGAAAGCACTTAGATTTCATCAAAAAGATCTTAATTTGAATTCCAAAGATGAACTGAAGTCTTCAGGGTTTGAAAGACATGAGGAGTGTAATTAATGACAGATTTTTTATTTTTTGGGGGAAACTAACCCTTTTAAACTATTTATTCCCAAATATGACTGATTAATTAAAGGTGTTGTGAACTAGCTTTTAAAAATGTTTTATACTGTTGTCTGAGGTCAACTAATGACATATGTGTGGTTTTTACATTCAAAAACATAATAACTAATAAGTAATAGGCTATTTTTAAACTGGTTTTGAGGCTCTCCTGAAAGCAGGGTTTTGAAGGGCGTGCCGTCTGGAGACTTGGAAGTAAACACCTATGGCTAGGATTGGATATTTGCATATAAGATTTGCATATTTAATACGCTTAAGCTCCTCTGTCACTTCAGTTCACATGAAGGAGGGATTGTTTTGAAAGCGGCAACCAGAATGATTCTCTCGATCACGGGGCTCGTAAACGTCTTTGTTAAAGCAGCACTAGGTAACTTTTCAACCTTCATAATATATTTTCAAGACTCTTGTGATGATACATCGACTTACAATAGGTTGAATGACGCGTCTGCCATAGCCTGATGGGGTCTGTATCGTTTTTAATCGTACTTTTAAACTTCGAGTTTCAGGTAGTAACCCGAGAACAAAAAGAACTACAAAATTCGACTGCTTTACGGCATATATGTCACTTCCACCAACACACACACTTCCTTACATTCGGACGTGCGAGCCCATCTTTGTTTGTCGGATAATATAGTCATGTCCAAAGCAGCAGAGACAAATAAGAGAAAGAAAGAACTAGAAAGAGAGAAAGAAAAGGTTTTGTTGGAGGAAAGCAATAAGAGGAAACGAAAAAGTGATGTGATTAAAGGCAGGACAAGAATCAACATTGGACCAGCGTTTGCTCGTCGGCGTGAGCTGAAGGAGGCGTGCCCGACCGATGCTGTCATGCTTGTTACGGTGAGCTACCACTCAAACATTGAACTGAAGTATCATATAGATTCTGTAAAACGGTAACCAATAGACTACTATAATGACGCTGGCTTGTAATAGTGAGCATCGTGATTATTTGGCGTTTGAAAAAAATAAAACCCATGAAATTATATTCATATGACATGCTGAAACATATGCCACGGACTGTACCTGGGATGAAGACATTTCACACGCGCCGCCAGAAGAACACCTGCATGTGAACTCCTCCTGCAGTTTTCAGGGGAACTGTTAGTGCTGCACCAACCCGCGGGGCCGCTTTTATGAAGTTATTTGGCCCACCCCGCACCACTGTATATATTTTTACAACCCACCCGGCACCCGCGACAATTAAATAGACATACGGGGTCCGCGGGTTATAAGACGACCCGCGCATTACTAGTTCAGGACTATCAGGGTTGTCATGTCAACAAATGCACACGCGATGGCATCCCCTGTTGTAGGATGACAGAGCTTACGGCAGTAGTTGAGGACATTATTTTTTCCCAACTGTAGGGGGACCCCGAGAGCAAAAGTTGCCAAGTGCTGCTTTAAACAAACACAGTGATTTATGTTTATTGCTGCTGGCTAGCGTTATCCGAACAGCTCAATGAGTCGGTGGGCAGGGCTACTGAATTAGACGTGCTGTAGAGGCGGTGTTTCGCAACAGATGACATCAAGATGCGCACACGATCGTTTTCTGGGCCTGGTGTCTATAAAAGCTTTTCTTTGACTAACGAACTTACTAACGAACAGGATATTCTTATGAGCCTTTTATGTATCAAAAGCTCAAGGGAAAGTTGATTTCTTAATTCATCACCCCTTTAATGAATTGAATGTTTTGTTTGACTGACTCAAATGGTCTACTTGACTGGAAGGCAAGACTATCAGTGAATATCGGCCGTATTTTGTTTTGGCATTTAAGCTCTATTTTTTTCTCACGCAAACCATTGTATAGCTTTAGAAGATGTTGAACATACTACATAAGTCCTACTGACTACTTTAATAGCGCTGTTGATTAGCCAAACTGTAAAAAGTATCAATTTGTCATAACAGATTTTTCATTTTTGATTAACTGCTCCTTTAAATGATATGTCTAAACAGATCTCCGGGCGCGGAGTGCATCTGTGGGTGGTGTGTATGCACTTTTGGTATTGACACCGCAACTGTCGCAGCAGTAGCAGTGTCACAGTGGCCCAATTGTGTCAGCTTTCTTTTGGGCTGAGCTGTAGGGGAAACCCTTCAAAGTGGGTCAGCCTCCCTCTTCACTTGCCTTTTATGTGCATTGAGCCTCGCTCAGCCGGGCGACATCATTACCAGGGTAAAGGAAAGACTGGGTAAGAGGGATCAGGGACATTAAACGCATGTGACACATGCGCATTGGAATTCAGAAAGCGAATCCTGGCCCATCCATGAGAGTTTCTTTCATACGGTGGATGGCGTATGGTGAGTGGCAGACGTGCTAGAACAATCTGCTCTGTCTGCTGCATAAATAGAGGTAAAAAGAATCTCTTCACTTTGGATAAGCCCCATGACCAGCCCCCTGGAGGAACACTCATTATAAAGTGCTAGTTTGTGTTAGCCCAGATTCATCCATGCAGCAGAGTGTTGGAGAGAGCTGGGGGCGTGGTGGAGGTGGTGTGGGAAAGCGGGGGGAGGCAGGCTGGTCATTACTATGTTGTGATTTTTATTGCGGCGGAGAGACAGTGTGAGGTGAGAAAGAAGTAATGATCTAGAAACAAAGAGCCAGAATGTGGGAGGGAGGAAGAGAAAGAGAAAGAAAGGTACTGTACACAAGCCCTCAGGCAAAAGAGTGTCAGTGTGGGAAAATCTATGCGCATGTATATGTAGAAGTGAGAGTGTATGAAGCTGACTTGTGTAAAGCACATGCCTCCACCTGTAGGCCCTTCTTGCCATCAGTGAAAGCAACTTTTGTTTCATCATCAGCCACTAGAAAACATCTGAGCATGTGTGTTTGTGTGCCAGAATGAGATTTGATTCTCACAGGGACAAGCCCAAGTGCACCAGAAACGAATCCCACACTCTCTTCTCTTGTTTTTTTTCTCTCATACTCTTTCTTTCCTCTTTCATAATGCTCACCGATGTCAAGGCTTGTGTATCAGAAACAGTCCATTTTCCACACAGTCCTGGTACTAATCCACACTAATTCACACAAGTGCACTTAGGCCGAATACACTTTTGCTAGTTTAACGAGGGAAAAATGGTTGACATGCCTGGCGCATGGTCCAAAGGGGTTGTTCCTATTCTCTTAAAGGGATAGTTCACCCAAAAATGAAATTTTGATGTTTATCTGTTTACCCCCAGGGCAAGCAGATGTAGGTGTCTTTGTTTCTTTAGTAGAACACAAATTAAGATTTTTAACTCCAACCCTTGCTCGTTTAATGCATGTAAATGTTTTTTTTTTTTTCACCAAAAGACCAAACTTTTAAAACAACTTGTAACACTTTATAATAAGTAGAGTGTATTAAAGGGGTGAAGAATTGAGAAATAAACTTTCTCTTGATAAAGTTCCCTTTTGATATATAAAAGGTCATGGTTATATAAGAATATCCTCTAAGTTTCAGAGCTGAAAACTTCCTTGTTAGTCAAAGAAAAGCTTTTATAGACACCAGGCTCAGCAAACGGTCCTGTGCTTCATACTTACGTCACTGCGCGACAAAACACACCTCTACAGAACGTGTAATTTAGTAGCCCCGCCCACCGACTCATTGAGCTGTTCGGTCGATCACAAGCCAGCAGCAATAAACATGTGGAATATAGCAAGCAAGATATAGTGAAAGAACACTGTCGCTGCATAAGCTTCCTTCGGATCATAATATTAGAAATGTGTGATACTTCATTTATTTTTAATGAAGTTCCAGCTCACGTGGGGAAGACATGTTCACTTCATTTCACTGCGGAATCCTTTGTAAAAAAAATCTCCAGTCAATGCTGGATTTGGATCTGACAGGAATGGTGCAACACACTTATGTGAGTAAAACGTGTTTTTATATGTAATAGTATTGCATTGTTATAGATCGTTTTGCTTATGTGTACGTGTCTAACAGGACATAGGCCTACCTTTAGCACGCTGGACTCCGACACGTATGGGCCAGGGCTCGCAAAGCACGGCAGGCCGATGAATCTCATAAAATTCTGTTCTTAAACTGTGTTGTTGTCTCAACTTTTGAAGGGCAGCGCGCACGCATGTGTGTGTTTTGGAGAGAGCCTCAAAACCAGTGTAGAAAATAGCCTATTACTTATTAGTTATGATGTTTTAGAATGTAAAAACCGCACAAACGTCATTAGTTGACCTCAGACAACAGTATAAAAAAAATGAAAAAAGACAGTTCATGACACCTTTAATTAAAGTGACCATAATTGAAGAACTAACTATTTGTATATAGTCTATTAATATATTAACTACAGTTATAAACTATAAATGAAACTATTTTTCAAGTGATTTGCAAATACTTTGTTAAACTATACTTATTACAAAGTGTTACCAAGACATTTTAACCCACATATTGTATCCCCAGGACCCTTCTGATTCCCAGCTCTTTTCACTAGCATGCTAACAGGACATGGCTTAATGGGCTGCCATTTACTTTGTTCAGTCTTTTACTGTTCCCGCTCTCTTTGACTCTCTGTCTTTTGTGTATATGTTTATTTAATGAGCTGTGTTCCAGCGAAACTCATACATCTCTCTGCACATCCTGTTCTAGAGTCTGTGGAAGTGATGATAAACACTAAATGCATACAGTATGATATAACTGTGACAAATTGGAATCATCAAAATGGTTTAGTATTGCACAAAATTTGAGGTGGAATGTTCTTACTGACCCAAGAGAGCTTGTATATGAAATTGCTAGTTTCCCAGAAAGAAATGAATAATGTTGCAGTCTACCTTAATATTCAAATTTTTTACTAATGCAAGGAAATGATTCGGACTTTTTCCATCCCACTTGAGGGCATCTTAGTCTTTAAGAGTAGAAAAGTAGCTTCCTTTCTGACATTTCTGAACAATATCCGTAGTATGTGCAGCTGCCGGCAAGGACAGGCACATAAGCAACCTTTCAATAATTCAACTTATCACCAAGGTCCGATTTGCTTACTTTGTGCTCAAAATGAGCTAAGGGAATTTAATTATTAACAGTCTTTAGATGTTTGGAGAAACAGAAAGAGGCTTTCCATCACAATAATATAGGCTGTTCTATATTTTAGACGTTATATGTCAATCAAGGTTAACTGGGTAGCCAAGAGTGCAGTTAAAAGGATAGTTCACCGAAAATAAAAATTATGTCATCATTTAATCACACTAATTGGGCCCTATCACACATCTGGTGCAATGCGATGCCAGGCGCGAATCAAGTGTTTTTTGCTAGTTTCATTTAATACACATTTGGGTCTTTAATGACCTGGATCTATATCTAACACGGATGGGTCTCTACCTGTCGCGATAATATAAAACTCTGAAATTTGTGTAACAAATACAGAAGAATAAAATAAAATATATTTTGTTACCTTTTGGAGCTTGGAAGTGTTCAATTTGAATAGATGTATATATTTATATACCATAGACCATCATTACTGTCCTCGTCGGAGCTCATTTCCCAGCACATTCAGCATCTGGCTCAAATTCGCAATCTCAAACATATTCTTAAAACTATCATTTTTAACATCTTCAAAATCATTATTTTGATCACTGACAGCTTTTTCATCAGATTCCTCATCAAGTGACAGTGACACTAATATTGGTTTGTGTTCAGTACTTGCTCTGCAGTAAATCGCTGAGACATTTCAAGTGTTGCAGATTATACATATTATTACTTTGTTTTCAGTCTGCAGTAACTATCAGTGAAAGGTCACTTCATCATTGTGTGTCAGACATAGCCACCTTGTGGAATAAAGCTGAATTGCACTAATTCCGTCATTAAAGATTAAATTATTGTTGTGCAGAAAAAAAGAAAAAAAAAAAGAAAAAAAAAAATATATATATAGATAGATAGATAGATAGATAGATAGATAGATAGATAGATAGATAGATAGATAGATAGATAGATAGATAGATAGATAGATAGATAGATAGATAGATAGATAGATAGATAGATATTCAATCTCCTTGGGCCGTTTGCAACACAATTTTTACAAAACATGAATGAAAAAACAGGCATTCTTTTTTCATTTTTGTTTATTGCTCTATTGTTTATAATGAATTCATTGAGGAATACTAAGAAGGCTGATGTCTATCTTTAAAAAAAATAATGAGGAGGAGGGTAGTGAATGACATCCCAACACTAAAGACCCAAGGCATGGATTTAAGGGTTAAATAATAAAAATAAAAGGATTCCTCTCTGGAGAAGTGTTCGGTATTTTCACTCGCAAACTCTACTATGTAAATAGTGAATCTGCTATGTTGCAAGTGCAACTGGCTTTTAAAGGGAATGGGATCTGAGACTCATATCCTATTGGTTTATTACACGTTACGTCCAAAACACACCAATGACTCATTAAGAAACTAGGTACAACCCTCTTGGACCAAGAGGTTAGAGTTAAACTAGCAAAAGTGGATTCGGACCACTTCAGACCATGCACTCAGATTGTTAAATAAGGGCCCATGCTGTTACAGACCCATATACATTTCTTTATTCTACAAAACACAAAAGAAAAATGGTACACTCAAAAAAGATATTGACAGCTTGTTTCATTTGCTTAATTAAATTGAGCTAAATCAACACAATTGAGCATTTTATCAGTATTAACTTAATTTCTTCACATTCAATACATTTGAATTTGTAAAATGGAAGTTTACTTAATCCTTTCGTATTGCAACTAGCCTATGTGAATTATATTTGTCAGCTTTTTAAATTTCTGTATCATAACATGCTTTGCCATTTTGGGGAAGTACATTTTAAAATCAAGTGTTATTTTATGTGATTTTGAGTTAAAGGAAAGACTGTTCAGTGTTCAGAGATGTAGAACAATTTTTGTTATGCTAGAGTTTTTATAGTTATTTTTGGGCTGACGAGTAGAACTTGTATTTAGACTTTGAAAGCTACACTGTGTAACTTTTTTTGTTTATTCTTGACTAAAAACACTTAGTTCTTTCAAAAATATATGTGCTCATTAATGTATATTTACTTCTTTCAAGTAATAAAGTATTCTCGTAAGTTTCTAATATGCCATTGAAAATACATACGGGTGAGGGGTTCGAATGCTGGTCGCCATGTTGCCCCTCCATCTTGAAAGTACATTAGCCAAGAGGGACATACCCATAAATTCAAGCTTCGCCTTTCGCATTTTAACACTTGATGGCACCCTGTCGAATGTGAAGAGGGGGATTGTAATGTTAATCTTGGATTAAATCGGACACCGTAGGAGTTGAAACGAAATCAGAATTGAGAGGAACAGAAACTAATATTCACTGGATGGTCATATACCTTTTCACCGCTAGATGGGGGAAAATTTCACACAGTGTAACTGTGAAAGTCATATTTAGCATGCTAACATGCACAATTACTGGTGACACTAATGCGTAATGAAGTAAATTAAGTTGGGCTAACATTACATTTATTGAATAATCCTTTGTAAACTGAGTATGTCAAACTTAATGGAATTGAGTTAACTATCAAACTAGTTATATTAATTTGACCTACATTACTAACTACATTAGCTCAATTAAAAAAAAAATTTGTGCAGTTTTTTTTCAATCCATTATTTATGTCATTATTGTTTTGTACTTGTTGCATCGCTACCCTATCAGGCAATGACTTTGCAAGCAGCATTTGCACAGGAAGATACCTCACAAAACTGATTTCAGTCAGACTTCTGTGGCATAACCAATATACCAATACCTAATAAAAGAACATGGGGGAGAGGAGGCTGGCGTTGTCTGTTCGCCGCTTCTCCACCCACAAATCATGTTAATGTACTATTAGATTTAGATTTTATTTTATTTCCTTATGTTTGTGACTAGTCTAACAGTCAGAGCTACAATTGGGACTGTTGCTGATTGCTGGCAGCCACTGAGAGGACGTTGTTCGTCGTTTCGCCGTTTTCCACCGCTTCTCTAATGTTTATGTTTGAATTGCTGTGGTTGGTTCTGGTTTGGAGGACATTTGATGTTTCTCGCCTGCCGCTGCTCACTGGTGTCTCCCTTGGGCTTAAGCTGCATGGTGGCTGAAGTTTGCACCGGGCTAGCGTCATCGGCGTCCAGCATGATGTTGGGATGTTCCGCTTCTCGGCTATGCCGCTGTTCCGTCCTGCATTGCGGCCGTGGAGCGGCTTGGACTTCTGCGCCGACCCCGGTGTGTCCACAAAAGTGCCCGGAAAAAATTTCTGCCTCCTGCATGGTGCTGCGGCGATCCCCATCGTTTGAATCGTCATGAAGACCCATCATCTGGTCTTCAGCTGTCATGCCTCGACGATGTCATCGGGACACTGCCGCTGGGAGAAATTTAAAACATGGAGTGGACCACAGTGTGCTGTGGAGCTAACAGAGACTTCCACCATCAGCTCTGTTTCTTTTCACCA
Organism: Pseudorasbora parva; assembly: GCF_024679245.1. Taxonomy (NCBI): domain Eukaryota; kingdom Metazoa; phylum Chordata; class Actinopteri; order Cypriniformes; family Gobionidae; genus Pseudorasbora; species Pseudorasbora parva. The sequence continues at coordinate 34,548,085 of NC_090183.1, read as the reverse complement.
TCAGCTCTGTTTCTGTTCACCATCAGCTCTGTTTCTGTTCTGTTTTCTGTGTTGGTTGATTGTTTGTAGTATTCTATATTTTTACTTGTTATTCATTTTTTTTTGTTATCCCCCCCCCCCCCTTCCTTTGTTGCACTGAGATTCTTCGGAATGAAAAGTGCATTATAAATAAAATCTATTATTATTATTATTATTATTATTATTATTATTATTATTATTATTATTATTATTATTATTATTATTATAACCATTTAATGAAGTACATCAAAATAGAGAGAGCTTTGATAACAAAGCAAATATTTAATAACTACAAGTACTACAACAACGGTCCAAAAATATACATGGACAACTAAATACAACATTCAAATGTTCTTTGTTTTATTAGCTTAACTGTCACAGAATGCAATGCACTTGTGGGATATCAAAGGCAGCAAAGGATACATCTATGTTTCCTTCAAAAACTGATCAGATGATGGTATCTCATCTGATAAAAATAAGTTGATAAAAACAACTTGTAGGATTTACTTGATGAAATCATTGTAACAATTTGCACTCAATTTTTCTTAGTAAATTTTACTGCTGTGATATCAAGTACAACTTATTACAACCTTACAACAGGGGCGGCAGTGGCTCAGTGGTTCATGAAGGTTGGCTACAAACTGGAAGGTTGGCGGTTCGATCCCTGGTTCCACCTGACCAAGTGTCAAGGTGTCCATGAGCAAGACTGGATGGTGCCTTACATGGCTGACATCGCCATCGGTGTATGAGTGAGTGAATGTGAGGCGATATGCAAAGTGCTTTGGGTGGCCATAGGTCTGTTTAAAGCGCTATATAAATGCAGTCCATTTACAATTTACTTGCCAGTATCAAGTAAAATGTACTTAACTATAAATGTAACATTTGTGAAGACATTAAGTAAATGTTACTTGATTATATTTAACTAAGCAGGTTGTATTTATTAAAAGTAGTTAAGTAAATGTACAGTCCCTGACAAAAGTCTTGTCGCTTGTGTACAAATTGACCTAAAGTGCTGCTGAAATATATTTCTAATCAAGATTTTTTTTTACAAAAAATGGCTCATTTTAATCCCACCAGCTTTTGTGATAATGTTTCAGTGAAAAACTAAACTTTCAAAAAGTATTCTAATATTCACAGCTTGGTAAAGCCCATTAAGTCAATTTTTGCAAAGACAAGTGTTGTCACCTTGTCATATGAGCTTCACCTGTGACTAATAATGGATCAATTAGGTGTCAAGTGTGTATAAAAAGAACCCCAGTACACTAGACCTTCACATCAACTGCAACTAGACCTCTGCAAACATGCCTAAGATTCACCCTGAGACCTGAAGACCAGATCCACTGCTGATGTGGCAGACACCTTCAATGTGTCTCAGCGTCAAGTACAGAGGATAAAAAAAAGATTTGAAGAGACTGGAGACGTTTTTGACAAGCCCAGGTCAGGCAGACCCCGCAAGACAACTGCTCGAGAGGACCGTTTGTTGGCTCGAAAATCCAAGGCCAGCCCATTTTCCACTGCAGCAGAGCTCCACGAGACCTGGTCACCTGAAGTCCCTGTGTCAACCAGAACAGTTTGTCGGATTCTGTCTCGAAATGGCCTCCATGGTCGAATCAGTGCCCAGAAGCCAGCACTAAACAAGAGACAATTGAAAAACCGTGTGGCATTTGCCAAGGCCCACAGCCTGCTAAAAGGATGGACGCAGGAAAAGTGGCAGAAGGTGGATTTTTTCAGATGAATCTTCTGTTGAATTACACCACAGTCGCCGCAAATATTGCAGGAGACCTACTGGTGCCCGAATGGATCCGAGATTCACCCAGAAAACAGTGAAGTTTGGTGGCGGAAAAATCACGGTCTGGGGTTACATCCAGTATGGGGGTGTGCAAGAGATCTGCAGGGTGGAAGGCAACATCAATAGTCTAAAATACCAAGAAATCTTAGTTATCTCTTATTCCCAACCATAAAAGAGGCCAAATTCTGCAGCAGGACAGTGCTCCATCACATACTTCCATCTCCACATCAAAGTTCCTCAAGGCGAAGAAGATCAAGATGCTCCAGGATTGGCCAGCCCAGTCACCAGACATGAACATCATTGAGCATATGTGGGGTAGGATGAAAGAGGACGCATGGAAGACGAAACCAAAGAATATTGATGAACTCTGGGAGGCATGCAAGACTGCTTTCTTAGCTATTCCTGATGACTTCATCAATAAATTGTATGAATCCTTGCCAAACCGCATGGATGCAGTCCTTCAAGCTCATGGAAGTCATACAAGATATTACATTTAGATCTCACACCACCACAACTTAATTTGCTGACATATTTTTGTATTTGCAGTAAATTTGTTCAATTTCTGTATAGGCGACAACTTTTGTCTTGCCAAAATTTGACCTTTCTGTCTTGATTAAATGATAAATATTTTTTCTGTGAAAATTATTTATTTCAGTGCATTAAACATCATTTGGGAGGGTTTTAGCTTTTCATATGAGCTATTTCTAACACCAATTAATTAATTAAAAGTCAGGTTAATATCAGGTATTTCTAGAAAATAGATAAGCGACAAGACTTTTGTCAGAGACTGTAATTTTAAAAGGAGCATCACTGTTGTGAAAATATCAAGTAAATTTTATACATCTGTAATATTAACTGTTATGAAGTAATTAATTCGAAATTATAATTTCTGTTCATTTCACATTTTGAATTACTTAGTTTAATGAATTTATATTACTCACTATTGTTATGTAAATGCTTCTTTTTTTAAAGTGTTACCAAATAAATGAATACTTTTCTCTTCATCAAATACTTTTTTGCACAAATCACAAAAACATTTTATGACAACTTTAACAATGAACCATTAAATCAGTAATCTTCACATCAACTGATTAGTAGTTAAGGTACATTCAGTATAATTTACAATAACTGTAGAATTAACCAGGTTCAACTAAACCTCAGCAGCCAACAGTGGCATAACTAACATTAATGACGAGCACATGCTAGGTCCAGCTGAAACAGAGTGGTCACTTCTCCTTCATGCTCATTCACACATCGACTGAATCCTCTCGATGTGTTCAGCGGCATTACTGCGACTTTCCTCTGTAACTCTACTGAGAAACAAATATAAAATAGATTCAATATCAGTGCAGAACGAACATGCTTGCTAGAAAGGACTAAACCTAACTCAGATTATGTTAAATTCAGTCTAATGTGTTTTACAGTAAGGCAACTGTAAAAAATAAAAATAAAAAAAATGAAAGAAAACAAAGAAAAATGTGCGGCCGGATTCAAACTCTCATTGCTTTTCAGATTAAAATTTACTTAGTAGTTTTAGGTGATTGTGCTGTGACTATAAAACATTAAATAGTATTTGTAAATGTATGGTAAAATTTACTATTTCTTCTTAGTGAATTTATTAAATTAATAAATTGTGTGAATTTTACCTAAGATATATAGTTCCAACTTAATCTTGATTTTACAATGTATAAATTACATTAATTAATGTAATAGATTTTCCATACCACAAAATAATTATTTTTAGTGCAAGAAGTGCTATGGTCTGTGGACATTCTTCACTTGTCAACAAATTCCCCTCATTAACACCAATTATTTAAAGCTTTATCAGTGGCAATTGCTCTGGAAATAGGTGCTAGTCTTTATTAATCCCTATTAATAAAGGTCAGTGAGCCCAGCTGTCAGAGTGCTTCTCTGTTTTCCTCTGGCCACTCAGCAGGCCAACAGTCTGATCCCAGCCATTTCCAGAGGCCTGTTACCTCATTGTCATGCCACCTGCCTCATATGTCTCTTTCCCTCTTAGTGTCAGTGACATCTTCTCGACTTGGATATCTGCCCCTGCTCATTGAATATTTCAAAACCCCTTGACATTTCATTCTGTAATGAGCGTATACACGTCTGCGGAAGGAAGGCGGGAGCTAAGGAGAGTCAGGCTCAGCTTCATTAATCCAAACCCTTTTGGCTTAAAGCGAAAAGGCATCAGCCAGACTCACTTCGGCTGCTCATTCACCTGGACTAGACCCCATTTATTTAGTGTAGTGATGCCGAAATCTCTCATAATCCAGCGAGTGTGCAGGAAGTCTGACGCTCCTGATTAGGTAGAAAAGGTGAGCATGAAGGAACGATTAACACCTTTCTGCCAGGATGTAAGCCTTAAAGATCACCATCCTCCACAGGATCATGAGTACTTATCGCAGGTTATCACAGCTTCAGATACAGAGTGACATTGAGATAAGTTGCTGTGAAATGCTGTACGTTTATTTCTTCAGCTTTGTTAAATCAGAAGAACATTCCAACTCTGTGTATTTCAGAAAAGTCTTCTAGATTGGTTTTGAGAATGAGAATTGCGCAAATACAGCGCCACGTTGTTTAAATAGCAAATGCACTCAGGGCTATGTGTGTGCTGGTCTGAAAACAAGGTGTGTTCAGGCGCATTGTTGGTATGTTGCTTTTTTTGGGCAACATAAAATCACGGTGCCATTGACCAAAACAAACCTGGTCTAAACCTTTTTTTTTTTTTTTTTCATTATACTTTCTTTAAAGTCTTACTGTTTACTTTTGAGCAATTTAAAGGGTTAGTTTTTGTTAGGATACATTTTGGTCCAAAAATAAAACTACAACTTTATTCAGCATTGTCTTCTCTTCCGGGTTAGTTTTCAATCCTCAAATAAAGATTCAAATGGTCATGAATCAATCTGCTGATTCATTACTGTTTGAATCTTTATTTGAGGTTTGAGGCTGAATAAAGTTGTAGTTTTTATTATTTTTGGACCAACATTTTTTTCGATGCTTCAAGAGATTCTTATTAACTAACTGATGTCACATATGGACTACTTTGATGATGTTTTTGTTCCCTTTCTGGACATGGACAATAAAGTGGCCATACACTTAGATACGCTGTCGGACTAAATATAAAATATCTTAAACTGTGTTCTGAAGATGAACGGAGGTCTTACGGGTGTGGAACGACATTAGGGTGAGTCATTAATGACATAAATTTCTTTTTTGGGTGAACTAACCCTTTAATTCATCCTTGCAGAATAAAAGTATTAACTTCTTTAAAAAAATAAAAAAATATTAATGGGCCCAAACTTTTGAACCATATGAAGAAATCAATCAAAACAAATTGTACACAAAATTGATCAAATACAATTATTTGATAAAACATACTAACAAATCACACATTTTTTAAATCAGAAAATGTTTATTAGGTAACTCTTTACAATAAAGTTCCATTAAGTAACATTATTTAATACATTAACTGAAATTAACTAAAAAGGAGCAATTCATTTGTGAGTATTTTATTAATCTTTGTTCATTGTATTCATTAAATCATATTATCAGATACAACTTTTGATTTTAATAATGTATTAAATGTTAAAATTAACATTTATTAAGAATAATACATGCGTTTGAACATTATTCATTGCTAGTTATTTTATCTTAACATTTTGAAATTCCTTATCCAATAATCACAAATGTTTGGTAAGTCATGGAAAGTGATAGCTCTAAAGGTGTGGGAAGCCTGATATCATACCAAGTACCACATCATTCACCTTTTGCTGTTTTCTTCATACCAGCAATCATACAAGATATCTGCCAAGCCTCTTAATTTCTCTCCATGGGAATAATACAATAACTTGCCTTGACAAGGACACTATTAATTTGATCTGCACTAGTAAGGCAAAACGCTGCCTGTGGCCACAAGCTTTGTTTTGTGTGCCGTCTCTGTCAGCGTATGTCACACTAATTGACTAGGGTGTAATTCCAGGACTCCTCTCTGTCTGTCACTTTCTACTCTCTCTCTCTCTCTCTCTCTCTCTCTCTCTCTCTCTCTCTCTCTCTCTCTCTCTCTCTCTCTCTCTCTCTCTCTCTCTCTCTCTCTCTCTCTCTCTCTCTCTCTCTCTCTCTCTCTCTCTCTCTCTCTCTCTGTCTCTGAGCGGAAGTTTAGTGAGTGGATGCGAGTGTTTTTTCTTCTCTTTTTCCCTTCTTTCTAAGTTATTTCTATGTTTATTTAAGGGGTTTGTTATTTTAGTGGTGTAGTTTAAGTGGTTAGTTTTTGTGTTTGCGGCGACAACCGGTGTAACCCGGAGTCATGGCGGTTCGCGGAGTTGGCGGTGTGGGGCTCGAGACGCTCACACTTTAAACTTTGTCCGACTGTAGAGTGTTCTGTGGAGGATTGCGCTTTAGCAGTCGGAGGGATTGTTGGATATGATAGCGTTAAATCCGCGTCTAGGATGAACAATGGAGTTGTTATTTTTGTGGACAGTTTTGATAAAGTTGCAACAATTGTTGAGGAAGGTGCCGCTCGTTAATCCAGCAAAGAAGATAATTTTGTCGCAAGTCCCTCCGTTCATTAGTAATGAAATGTTAGAGCGCAAGCTTTCAAGACATGGACAGCTGATGTCACCGATAAGAACGATTTCTCTCGGCTGTTAATCTCTGCAATTGAGACATGTTTTTTCTTTTAGAAGACAAGTCTTTATGATTCTAAAGAACAACAATGAGGAGTTAAACTTAGTTTTCAAGTTCAGAGTGGATGATTATGATTACAACGTTTATGTTACTTCTGAAAAGATGAAGTGTTTCGGATGCGGAGTGGAGGGTCACCTCATACGAGCCTGTCCGGAGAAATCTAATGCTGAGATTAATAATAAGACTGTAGAGCAGGGTGAGTCAAGTAAATCTCAGAGACAAAAGCTAAACGAATTGGATGAATCTCAGGGGCAAAAAGCAGATCAAACAAACAAACAAAATGAGAGAAATGAAATTCGGGGGCAAAAACAGAGTGAAAATGATTCTAAGGAACAAAAGCAGAACGAATCAAAAGAAACCCAGAGACAAGATCAGAGTGATTTAAATAAAACACAAGGAGAAGAAAAAATGGATGATTTAAATATTTTTGACAAAGACAAAATGGACAAAAAGAATTTTAGGGACTAAAACTAAATGAATCAAATGGAAAAGAATCGACTCCAGTTGTTCAAAAAGACTTGGTTGAGAATAGTCAACAGCAGGTTGTTGAGATTGAGGAGGAGGCTATACTAGCAAGTAGAGGAGGATGGATCTTTAGATGAAGAAAGTCAGATGCTTGTAGACCACAAATCTGTTAAAGATAATGTTAAGAAAAGGAAAAATAGAGATGTTTTTCAATCCTCTGAAAAAATTAAAAAGTTTCCCCTCAGTGATTGTTCTCAGTCTCTTGATAGTGATGTTGAGGTAGATTCTGATGTAGATTCTTTTACTTCCTCACAGTCCTTACCCCTGGGAAGAAGTGGCTACTCTATGTTAAGCATTAAGAAGTTTCTTAAAAGTACTAAAGGGGTAAGGAATGTGAAGATTGAGAGTGTGTTTCCGGATCTGCATTTTTTTATTGATTCCGTTAAGAATTTTCAAAAAAGCTCTAAAAGTGCAGGGGAGAAAGTTTTTACTGACCAAGAGATTTATCGTTTAAAGAAACTTGTTTTGAAAGTTAAAAGGCAGTTAGAAGATGGTGATTATTTTTAGTATATATATAATATATATATATATATAATAAAACTGGTTATCTTTGTACAAGAGTGGGTGTTCTTTTTTCTAAAAGTTTTAAACCTCAATCTATTGAATGTGAAGAAATTATTAAAGGTCGTTTGTTAAAAGTTAGAGTAAAATATGAAAATATGAAAATGTACAAATTGTGTTTATTACTGTATATGCTCCAGCTGTTGGAAAAGAGAGATTGACTTTTTTGGAGAATGTTAATGATGTTATTAGAGATTGCAATGATAAAGAGTTTTTATATATAGGTGGGGACTGGAATTACACAGAGAATAGGCTTGATCGAAATAATGTAGAGCCTCATTCTGCCTCTCGTACCCATCTCATTCAATTGTTAGAGATGATGTGTGGAGAGGGTTACATGGCAATCAGAGCCAGTATACCTGGACTCATTGTAAAGAGAATTTATTGTCCTTTGCCAGACTTGATCGGTTTTATTGTTTTAAATAACATGCTAACATTGTTAAAAGCCCTGTTTTATTAGCCCTGTTGGGTTTTCTGATCATTCACTTGTTGTGATTTGTGTCTTTTTGAAATGTGTAAAGCCTAGTAGTGCCTACTGGCACGTTAATACAGCTTTACTAGAAGATAAACATTTTAAAGACATTTTTGTATCTTTTTGGAAAAATCATCAAAGTATAAAAAATGATTTTTTATCTTTACAACAGTGGTGGGACTTCGGAAAAGTTCAAACAAAACAGTTGTGCCAGCAGTATCATTGTAATGGCACTAAAATCTTGATGAAGTCAGTGAAAGTTCTGGAGTCTGTGAACTGTGTGAATTATGCTGTGAATTTTTATAGTGACTTGTATAAATGTGAGCACCAAGAACAGGAGGTGATGGCTCAGAGTTTTTACACTGGTCTTCCTCAGGTTAAACCAGAGAGTAAAACAGTTTTGGAAGCAGATATTTTTCTGAATGAGCTTCATGAAGCTTTGCAGCACATGCAGAGCAGAAAAGCTCCTGGGCTAGATGGTCTGCCTGTTTGATTTTTATAAAAAAAAATTGGTTTATAATTGGAGAAGATCTTTTGTCAGTACTGAATAATAGTTTAACTAATGAATGTTTGCCTTTAAGCTGCAGAAGGGCAGTTCTTACCCTGCTGCCAAAAAAAGGTGACCTGCAGCTCATAAAAAACTGGAGACCTGTGTCCCTGCTTTGCACTGACTATAAAATACTCTCCAAAGTGTTAGCAAGTAGACTGAGTAAAGTGATAGAACAAGTTGTTTATCCTGATCCCTGGAAGGTTGATTTATGATAGTATTGTTCTCATTCAAGATTTGTTAGAAATATCTAAACTTTTTGGCCTTGAAATGGGAATTATTTTTATTGATCAGGAAAAAGCGTTCGTTCGTGTTGAACACAATTATTGATGGCAAACAATGACTGCTTTTGGTTTTAATTCTGGTTTTATTAATAAAATCAAGACTCTGTATTGTGATGTTCAGAGCGTTTTAAAGATTAATGGTGTTTTGAGCGCTCCTTTTCAGGTCCAGCAGGGAATTAGACAGGGTTGTGCCCTGTCGGGCATGTTATATTCTCTGGCTTTTGAACCGTTACTGCACAAACTTATAGTCTGTTTTAAAAGGTGTGATTTTACCAGGGCGTAATATGCCTCTAAAAGTTATCTGCGTACATGCAGATGATTTAGTCATCATGGTGGATAATCAGCAAGATATTGATATGCTAGCAAATGTGGTAACTCAATTTGGCAGAATTTCGTCAGCGAGGGTAAACTGGGAAAAAAGCGAAGCTCTCAGTATAGGGGGAGTAATGGAAAAAAAGTTTCAGTTGCCTGTAGGATTGAATTGGAAGACAGAGGGGGGGTTAAAGTATCTAGATGTGTTTTTGGGTGATGAAACTGTTGTCCTTAAAAACTGGGATAATGTTCTTGAGAAAACTAAAGGCCGTTTTGCCAGATGGAAGTGGATTTTACCAAAAATGTCCTATAGAGGTCGAGTCCTTGTTATTAACAATCTGATTTCCTCCACTTTATGGCATCGCCTATCATGTGTTGACCCGCCTCCAGATTTGTTATCAAAGATTCAAGTACTTCTTGTTGACTTCTTTTGGGATCGTCTGCATTGGACACCTCAAAGTATATTATTTTTGCCAAAAGATGAATGAGGACAAGGCTTCGTCTGAGCAGCAGAGGGGCAACCTTTCGTTTTCAGTTCATGCAGAGGTTGTTTGTGTGGTCCCACAGATCTGGTGTGGAGACCACTGGCATGTACTATTTTGAATCAACTTGGTGGATTTGGACTAAATAGAACATTGTTTCTGATGGATCTAAAGCAACTCGATACCAGCGGATTACCGAGTTTTTACCGTGGACTGTTTAAAGTCGGGAATCTGTTTAAAACAGAGAGGACAGAACATCACAGCTCACTGTATTGGCTTCTCCAAGAGCCAGTTATGTATGGAACCCGTTTTATGGTTCTGCTCAACCTTGTGTTAATGATGTTTTTCCTTTGATGAAGGTTCTCCCAGACTTTAAGGACTGTTAATAATTCCATTTTGTCAGTGCATGATGCTGATAAGAAATTGGTATACAGATTGATAGTTAAAATTCTGAACAAAGATAAATTAAATGGTAGAATTGACACCCCATGGAGAGCTCGCTTAGGTTTAATGGACGGGGTTGGACCTGAATGGAGAGCGCTGTATAAACCACCATTGGTAAAGAAGGTTGCTGACTTGCAGTGGAGGGTTTTACATACAGCTGTAGCTGTTAATGCTTTTATTTGTATTTTAAACTCTGATGTTAATCATGATTGCCCTTTTGTACTCTTCGCGAGAGATTTTCACTGTTATATGGAATGTTGTCGTCTTGTGCCATTGTTTTCTATTTTGGAAGTCCTTTTTAAATTGTTTGGTGTAGTTTTTTCCAAACTTTTGTTTATTTTGGGTTATAGGTATTCCCAAAAAAGGAGGGAGCAGTGTCAACTCTTTAACTTTGAAATGGAAATGGAAATTTTGAAATTCAGGCACTTTAGAAGATTGTATATCTGTCAATCAGTGCAGTCAGTAATAGCATTTTGGTAATTACTTTTATTAACATTCTACAGCAATATGCATTTTAGAACAAGTCTTTAACTATTGGCATTTTAGAAAATAAACTCTCTTAAAATACTGTTTACGCTATTAAGTGTGGACATGCATCACAGTAGAACATCTTTTTTTTTTATTAACCAAAAATATAATTTCCACTGCACCTGAAATGATGTATTTTGTCTGATAAAATTATGAGATGGAAATAACATAAAAAAGGGGAATAAAACAGCAACTATTTTGTCTTGCTAAGGTAATGTTTTTATATAACCCCTGGGGAATTAATGATGTGCCGCTGAGGATTACAAACTGGGGTTGATGGGCCTGAGGAATAGATTCTATCTGACCGAAATGTGTCAGTGAATGTGAAAGAAGCAGTTTTATTAATTCCATTTATTCCATTCAGGGCCAATTTACTCATATGGGGAAAAGTTCCATAAATGAGGCACATTATGAAAGCTGAAGACAGGCATGTGAAAGGAGAGGGGGGATGAGAAATGACAGGACAGAAAGAGATGATAGAGAGATTACTTGCCCACTGGTCATATCAGCCTTGTTTATCATGCCCTCCCCATCTTCCTGGATGTCTCCTGTGCATCTGAGTGTTTGACATTGATATGGTTCAACTTCACTGTGACATAAACTCCTCTTCTGACTGGTCATTACCCTGCTACAGATCAGCTGCGTTCACCCCCCTAGGGATGTTTACATGCCCCCACATGCCAGCCTTTCCGGAGGCATCATTCTGGTGATGACCACATCATCTGATTAAGATCTGTTGATTCTCTTTCGCTATTTCTTTTCTTGCACCAACAACCTGCATTCTCTCTGTCCGTGGCATGCAGTGGTGGACAGATGGTGGACATGCTTGCTCTGGATATGTTTTAAAATGTAAAAAAAAAAAAAAAAAAAAAAAAAAAAAAAAATATATATATATATATATATATATATATATATATATATATATATATATATATATATATATATATATATATATATATAAAATTTCTAGGCTGTAACAATCATCTTAATGTTGCATTACATAAAATACTTCAATACATTTTTGTCAGATTCTCAAAAATAATGCATAACAATAAACAGTATTTAATCAAACAGGTAGATAATAATAATAATAATAATAATAATAATAATAATAATAATAATAATAATAATAATAATAATAATAATAATTATTATTATTATTATTATTATTATTATTATTAATTAATTTAATCATTTGTTACATTTATATAGTACTTTTCTTGCACTCAAAGCACTTCACATATAGAGCGGGGAATATCCGAATCTCCTCAACCACCATTGTGCAGCATCCACCTGGATTATGCGACAGCAACGGAGACTTGATTGGTTTCCAAGTACACACTGGAATGGAGTCAGGCCAGTGTTCCTCTGTTGCAAAGAATTCTGGGTGTACTCTACCCATGCTAGAAACTAAGAGTCTCCAATAGTTCTGGTGGCTGTGACAGAAAGTTTGGAGGAATCGCCCTGATTTCTTGGGAACAATTGGGAGCGATTGGGAACGGGCAGCGGAAGGAATTTGCTCTTGGGTAGTTGGCGTGGTGATTTAGATGCAATCCATAAACTCTCTCACGAACCTTCTGACATCTCTGGCCATACCAGGCCACCAGAAGCGATCTTGTGGAAGCGAAAGTGTTTAATTGGCCCCTGTGTTGCCAGTGCCCACTGAGGAATGTGCACAATGGATAATGTTGTAGCCTTGATTTTGAGGAATGTATTGATGACCTGGTGGGCACCCTGGCAGAGGATCTTCGGAGACACTGGCTGGGAGTTCATCTTGAGTGGTGATGTCCAGAAATCAATTACAGCAGTAAATTGGGTTTTATTTATTAACACAGCACTCATGTTTAATACAATATATAGTTATTGTTAAGATTTTTCACATCAATAAATGCATAGGGGAAAATAAGCGTGTACCCTGTTGGTCTAGTGGTAGAACTTTTGCTAAATGTGTCAAGAGTTTTTTTTTTTTTTACTCTGAATGTTTATCAGTGATTGTATATAAATATCTATCTATCTATCTATCTATCTATCTATCTATCTATCTATCTATCTATCTATCTATCTATCTATCTATCTATCTATCTATCTATCTATCTATCTATCTATCTTTCTATCTATCTATCTATCTATCTATCTATCTATCTATCTATCTATCTATCTATCTATCTATCTATCTATCTATCTATCTATCTATCTATCTATCTATCTATCTATCTATCTATCTATCTGTCTGTCTGTCTGTCTGTCTGTCTGTCTGTCTGCCTGTCTGTCTGTCTGTCTGTCTGTCTGTCTGTCTGTCTATCTGTATCTTACTATAATTTAACATAAATAGTTTTCTATTTTAATATATTATAAAAATATATAATAATTGATTGTGATTTTACCAGCCATACTCAATAATTGATTGTCATTAGATCATTCAGAATTGTAATAATAATGCTGATTTTGGTTATTATTGTCAATGCTGAAAACAGTATTACAGTTTTTCCTCAGTCGCTTTGGTACATTTCTCAGATCAGAATTGAAATTCTCAAAACTACCTGTTCAATTCTCACATCATTGTGTCACTCGTGCACATCAAAAAATCAGTTTCTCATTTCTTTGAACAAGTTGCAAATGCTCTGGTACATCCATGCAAATGATTATGTACAATTCTCTGTTGTTTCCTACATTATCAGTTGCTTATGTCAGGTTGATCAAAATGTATTATATTGGGTCTCTGTTGATAGTCTCACCCCCGACAACATTTAGGCACAAGCTCATAGCATAAGTCTTTACATGCAAAATGGATGAACAAGTTATCATAAAATGTCAAGCATATTTCTATACTTTCTATATTTCCATTAGACTTTTTTTCTAAATCTGTCCTTAATTGGTAAATTGCTCCCAGGTGAATCTTGACTTTCTCTAACAAAGGTGCTTCTCATGAAGCATCAACTACAAACAAAATTTATTGGATATTTCAAACTTTTTTAACAAATCAAAAACTGAAAAATTGGGCGTGCAAAATTATTCGGCCCCCATTAGTTAATACTTTGCAGCACCATCTTTTGCTGCGATTACAGCTGTAAGTCACTTGGGGTATGTCTCTATCAGTTTTACACATTGAGAGACTGAAATTTTTGCCCATTCCTCCTTCCTTTGTGAACAGCAGTTTTCAGTTCTTTCCACAGATTCTCGATTGGATTCAGGTCTGGACTTTGACTTGGCCATTCTAACAGCTGGATATGTTTATTTTTGAACCATTCCATTGTAGATTTTGCTTCATGTTTTGGATCATTGTCTTGTTGGAAAGACAAATCTCCGTCCCAGTCTCAGGTCTTTTGCAGACTCCAGGTTTTCTTCCAGAATAGTCCTGTATTTGGCTCCATCCATCTTCCCATCAATTTTAACCATCTTCTCTGTCCCTGCCAAAGAAAAGCAGGCCCAAACCATGATGCTGCCACCACCATGTTTGACAGTGGGGATGGTGTGTTCAGGGTGATGAGCTGTGTTGCTTTTATGCCAAACATAACGTTTTGCATTGTTGCCAAAAAGTTCAATTTTGGTTTCATCTGACCAGAGCACCTTCTTCCACATGTTTGGTGTGTCTCCCAGGTGGCTTGTGGCAAACTTTAAATGACACTTTTTATGGATATCTTTACGAAATGGCTTTCTTCTTGCCATTCTTCCATAAAGGCCAGATTTGTGCAGTATACGACTGATTGTTTTCCTATGGACAGAGTCTCCCACCTCAGCTGTAGATCTCTGCAGTTCATCCAGAGTGATCATGGGCCTCTTGGCTGCATCGCTGATCAGTCTTCTCCTTGTATGAGCTGAAAGTTTAGAGGGACGGCCAGGTCTTGGTAGATTTGCAGTGGTCTGATACTCCTTCCATTTCAATATTATCGCTTGCACAGTGGTTCTTGGGATGTTTAAAGCTTGGGAAATCTTTTTGTATCCAAATCCGGCTTTAAACTTCTCCACAAAAGTATCTCGGACCTGCCTGGTGAGTTCCTTGTTCTTCATGATGCTCTCTGCGCTTTAAACGGACCTCTGAGACTATCACAGTGCAGGTGCATTTATACGGAGACTTGATTACACACAGGTGGATTCTATTTATCATCATTAGTCTTTTAGGTCAACATCGGATCATTCAGAGATCCTCACTGAACTTCTGGAGAGAGTTTGCTGCACTGAAAGTAAAGGGGCTGAATAATTTTGCACGCTCAATTTTTCAGTTTTTGATTTGTTAAAAAAGTTTGAAATTTCATTCCACTTCATGATTGTGTCCCACTTGTTGTTGATTCTTCACAAAACATTACAGTTTTATATCATTATGTTTGAAGACTGAAATGTGGCAAAAGGTCGCTAAGTTCAAGGGGGCCAAATACTTTCGCAAGGCACTGTATATTTATTTATTTCTACAGCTCCCCATGTACAGTTTTTTCCTATGTTCACATTTCTTCTTTAGGTTTTTTTTTGTGTGTGTGCTATTCAGTGCTGTTTTTTCATTTCTGTATATCAATGACATGTTCTGTCAATAAAATACAGTACAAACAGTAAGAGTGTAAATTTGAATATTTTCCATTCTCTTGTAATTACACTCACACATACACTAAGATGTAATTTACAATTGACAATAATTGTCATCAAAACTTTAGCCATAGTTTCCATCCGAACATCCCTGCAGAGTAAACTGTTATATTGACAACATGACTAAACAATTTGACTGTCTTATCCGTAGACAATGACACAAGGACTTCTGATGGCACTGACACGTTCATTGACACAGATATTTACTTTTTAGAGATGAACTAAGGATTTTGAGTAAGAGAGGGGGATTTGCAGGTTATCCATGGTGTTTTGCTATTTGTACGAATTGTTTTGAGAAATGCACTTACTGTTTTGCAAATTGTGAGTTTGTTTCGAGAAATGTACCAAAACTAATTTCTTAAATATTTCTGAAAACTACCTACATTTTTGAATAGTTTGTGTTCGTGTATATATTCTTGTTGAGTATATTTTTGTGCTGGATCGTATAAATCATTAATTATATTAATCTTAATCATTTCATATTGTTTCTTCATTTTTTATCTCATGCTTATTTTCAGGGTGAGATTTTAAATCCCAGATTTTCAATGTTGTCTCAGAATTTTGGACTCCACTGTATATGCACATGAATCTGGTTATTAGATCTATATTATTTGACATTTTATTTTTGGTTAAAATGAATGCTTGGCCAGTGTCACAGCAGATATATTGTGTTGCTGTAAACATTCAAGTATTTAGGTTATAATCTGTAAAAACAGCATGGGGTGATGCGTGGATTACATCATCGGGCTTGTGTGTGTTCTTTTAACACAAATGCAAGCTGGCCTCAAAGACATCTGCTTGGCTGATGAGGCATTCACAGAGTTCACCATCACTCCAAGCATGAAAATCTGGACGATTAATGCACTCAGTGTTTTTGTTTTTTCATTGCCAACATTACACTGCACAAAGAACTGGTGTGCGGTTATACATAATACAGCAATTTGTGATATTAGTAGGATGTACAATTCTACAGCATTTTGGTACGAATACTACTACAATCCATTAGAAGCTTCAAGGTGCTATTGGTTTACTGGAAATCAAAGCTCATATGGAAATGGCCAGTAAAAGCACGCTTTGCTTTGTTACAGAACTGTGCTGAAATTTGGATCGCATACTGTGAGAACATTATGAATACACCTACGCCAAACAGGAGAAGATGAAAGGTGTTGGCCAATGATTCTGTGTTGTTGACTCATAAACACCACTATAATGTGAAAGATCTTTCCGGTAAGAAATGCACTTTAAAGAGCATGCAGTACTTTTTTATTTAATTTCAATTTTGCAGTCTTGACAGGTATTTCATTGGAAACATTAGCCCACAATGAATACAAAGGTCTTTTTATAGACGTAAATCAATGTAGCCCAGCAACTGGGAGCGTTGTTTTGGCAGACAGGTCACTGCTTCCTCCTCACTAATGGTGCCATGTGTAACATTGCTTAGCAATTTTTTGAAATCCACAAATTTCACAATGGGTTGAGTTAGTCATGCAACTTTGATATGTTGACCAACAGAAAGCTTTCTTTGTTTGTAAATGACTTCTGTGTGAGCAGTATTGCATACATCTCTAGACTATTATCAAAAGACAATTGACCTTTTTTTCTACAAAATGTGGCTGCAGTAAGCCCTGATATACTGTAAAACAATGATTTGTAAAGTGGTATATACAAAATAAGACATGACTTGACTGGAATAAAGTCGTTACCTTTAAAGCTCCCATGCAATGGATTTTTTAATTATTTTATAATATTTTCTGAGGGTTTACTTATATTGTTAGTATGGGTTTTACATTAAAAAAAAAAAATCATAATTTAGAACTAAAAGGCATTTTTTTCTATACTGATATTAGCCCTCTGGCTTGAATGCTCTGTTTCAAGGGGCGTGTCTGCTGTGAGACTTCAGTGAAAACACCCACTGTTGTGATTGGCTGACATCTTTGCATTTTAAATGAGATCATGTGCAGAGGGGGCGTGGTTTAGTCAGGCACAAACAGCTGCAGTACTGCCGGTCCAGAGAGATACGGAGTGAGAGATGGGGAAAAATTGCTGAGAAAGTGTTATTGTGCCGAGTTGTTGAGAGCGCTGTGAGTGTGAGTTTATTTTGTTTGTATCTAATAGCTCTGAATAAACACGAGTGAACTTTGCAACGCTACGTCTCTCACAAAATGCTTTCACCACAACTAACAACACACGACATCGACATGAATACAGTAAGAGCTTCTGTTGTAACGGCAGTTTGGACGAGTGTGCACTGCAGATATACGTGTGATTGACAGATCCGAACATTATAAAGAGTGTTCTCTGTGTTCTCTGTAGTTTAATCATTTAAATAACAGATTTGTTTTATGCTACTAACAGAAACTACGTAAAGTTGTTTGTTTTAATCGCTGGCTTGATTCACTGATGCATCAAGAGTACATCAGATGACCTTCCCCCTCTCTTAGTTTTGGACACTAGTCAAAGTCTTTTACTTTGGCTCTATGAGAACACTCCAGACAGGAGGCTGCCCAGTCATTTATAATGAATGTAAAGGGGGGGGAGTTGGTCAGCTGATTTATCTGAAAGATTGGTGAGATTTCTAACTTGTAGATCCTCTTCTGTATTATCAGCACACGGAAGAAACAATTGTAATAAAAGATTTGAAGATTAGATTTTATTAACAAAAGAAAAACAAGATTAACTAATACAACCACTACATGAATACAATGAATGATAAAGGAATAAAGTGCATAAGATGCATAAAATACATGTGACTAAGTTGAGTGTGGCTATAGAAGAGTTGTGCTATCTTTTGGAAAGATAAATTGTTGTCTCTCTGAAACTTAGGTGAAGAACCTTATTATGCATCAAACAAATAAACAAAATATTCTTTGTAATTAACTAGCATCTAGTTATGTAACCTCTAATATAAATTAAGAAATCATATACTGATAATATACAACAATTCCAAGGTTTCTAGAAAGAGGTTCGGTTAAGTGATATTTGCGTTCCACGTGGTTGAGTAAGCAGTCCGATGGTGATGACTACTTCCACTGGTTTTGCTGGGAGACAATGCAGTGGGGAAAGGAGCTGGAATCCGTTTCAACAGCCTTGAACATGAAGATCTTTGGGATGCTGATCTCCTGGGGCACCAAAGGGCCCTAAAATCTGGAACACGCAGACGAAGGAACCTTGAAGTGAAGGTTTGCTCTCCTGAGCTTAACCTAGTTGCAAATGTCTCTGTGTGTCTTTTGCCTCTTTGGGCCAGACACTCCGAAGTTGGACAATCCGCTCTGGTCTCTCTAGCATGGAGACTCGGGACGTGCTGTAGTCCTCTCGCTGGACTAAAACTCTGAATTTAATGTTGGTTAATGTCTCTTTCCTCACAGACTCAGAATGTGGTCGTATCTGTAGCTGCCTCAAAAGCTGTAGACTCAGATACTTGGATATTGTGTTGTCTCTCTGGTTACACCGGAAGCTCAGAACTTGGTTGCTCTTTCACAGTCTAACCCTCGGACAGACACAGAACTTGGTGAACTGTTTGTCTCAGAACAAAGATGTCAGCCACTTCAGCTCTGCGACCCCTATCTGGGTCCAAATTTGCATAATATGTCATAATTATTCTAAATATGCCGCAGAGCTGAAGTTAAAGGGTACCTTTATCCCTTTCCGATGAAGAAGAGATTTCAATTTGGCGTTTCTCCATTCCACCGTTGTGATTGGCTCACCGTTGTTGGGGGGGGTTGGGGGGGTGCACAGCGTGGCCTACCCTTCTTTCCCCTGTGGAACTCATTTGCATACTGTACACAGTTAGAAGTCTTTCAAGTGTCTTTAAAGTTGATCAATGCATTTCTCGCTTTCCAATCCACCATCAGAATACCCTATATATATGACAGCAAGTCCAGGATGAGTGAAGGATGACCAAACAATCCAAGATCATACCAAATCGTCAACAGTCAAATCCAGCTAACTAAGCTAACCGAGTTAGCGAGGAACAAAGAATGGTAGTGTCAATAGTGTCAGTCCATTCAAAATAATTTAGCAGAATATTACAGAGTATTATAGCTAAATTGCAGAGCTGGTTCATACATGTCCGCGTTGCTATGATCAGATGTTTCTATGATCAACTACTATTTTCTCACCGCTGTTGTTTTAGCTGTGTGTTCATTTTGTTTTGAGAGTAAAGAGTGCAGCACATATTTACATATTCATCTAAACAGTGTTCGTAGTTTAGGTACTAGTCAAGGAAGTGTTAAGGAAGTGTTAAAAACCAGCTATTGCAATGACTTGGACAAAGACTGGGTATATTTTCTAGCAAATGTTTAAAGAGGGACATTCGCCTTGCCCCAAGCCACATTGCTGATTGGTGAGCGCTCAGCCTCCCCCTGCTGTTATTTCACTTGCACAGGTCGTTTAAGGTTAATGAATAAGAGCACAGACATTTTCCCGAGGGCAACACACACTTCTCTAATGGACCTAAACAACTACACCAAACTTCACAGTGGTGTAAGTTACAAGGAATATCTCCTACTACCCAATGCTCTTGACGGTCCGACCCTCCCTCAGCTCCTCCCACACAGGGCCCTGTGAATAGCATTAAAAATGTATCACTTTCTAACACGACCAGGCTCTCAGAGCTTCTGCGGTCTTAATATAAGCTCTGGCAGGCGGTGGATATTTGCAGGCAGCTGATTGGGATGGAATTTGAATTGGACCGTCTCAGGCAGCATTGCAGGTTTGGAGCTGTGATGGTACACTCTCGATTTGCCTGAGCAATCTTTCATTAGTGTTTGGAAGGAAGTGAAGATGAATGTTAGCCTCCCAGATCCCCTCCTGTCCACTTTTCATTTTGACTGCTGATGAATGGATGTTCACATGGCTTCAGAGAGAATAAATACGAGCCGTTTATATTCGTAAGCAAAGCACAACGCTTCAGTATTTTAAAGGAAGAAAAGTATTTGGGGGGGGGGGGGATCTATTCAAATGTAATGTGCAAAATGAAATGGAAAAGCTGTCTCGTTCTTTTATTAGATCTTGCTTAGTGTGACTTTGATAAAGTCTAGACATGAAGTAAAAGCACTAGCATCGGCCCTTTGGAGGCAGCTGCTGAGATGCCTTTAGTTATCACTCTAAATCTTTACTATCTGTCAGTCTATCCACAGATGCTCAGCTAATTATACTGTTGCCTGTTAGCAGATGAAGTACCTAAAGATGCAGTCTTGCTCAGAATATGAAAATCTGAGCTTTGGCTGACCTTTTGATTCTGGCTTGACATACTGTAATATGTATTCAGTGTGTACGTATGTGTATGTTATTATTTTGGAGGAATTGTTATACAGATTTCATACAGGTTGCAATTTAATGATTTTGCCTTGATTTATTTAATTTACGTTGGGAGCCATATCATATAGTAAAATGCATTTGATTTAATTTACCATTATAGTTGCATTTTATTTTCGATGGTCCACTTTAGACATTCTATTGACTATAAGTAACTTTGCAACTACATGTCAACTAACTCTCATTAGAATATTAGTAGACTGTAATATACTGTTACAGTGATAATACACAGGGCAACTTTTTGAGCAATGTTGCTGGAGAGTGTTGCCGTCATCGGGTAACCAGGTGAGACACAGGGCAAATAATTAGGGCAATGGACTAGTTTACTTAAGGTGATAATAAATTGGGCAATTGTTTTGCCCAAGCAACATTGCCCGGCAACATTGTTTAAAAAGTTGCCCTGTGTGTCATCACTTTAAGGTTAGGGTTAGGTGTTAGGGTTCAGATTAGTACTATAAATAACTTTAAGTCAGTAGCTTGGTTGCTTGGGGACCATCAAAATAAAGTGTTAGCAGATATTAAGTCTTCTAATACTCTAATGAGAGTTAGTTGACATACAGTTGCAAAATTAGTTATAGTTAGTAGAATAGTGTTACCATTATTATTTATTTATTCATTTACAGGAGCAATTCACAATTCATGTATTGTATCAGTATTACCAAAATTCAGTTTCTACAGTAGTCCTATAGGCAGTAGTCAAAAATTACACTATGCACACAAATAGATCCCTTTTACATCTTTAAGAACAGATTGGACAAGGGTAGATGTCAAGAATTATCATATTTAGTAATATGCATATTTTTGCATGCATAATTTCGGCCAAACTTTAGAGTCCATTTGTCATTATTAACTAACTGTTAACTACAACTTTTGCCTCTATAAACCCCTAATTAATGTTTATTAATAGTTAGTAAGGTTGTTGTTAAGTTTAGATAATGAGTAGGATTAAAGCATATATAATATGATAATGCAGAACAAGGCATTAATATGTGCTTTATAAGTACTAATAAACAGCCAATATCCTAGTATGCATGCTAATAATCAACTAGTTAATACTGAGAATTGGAACCTAAACTAAAGTGTTACCATAATTTGTATACATTATATACATTTATATATTCACAGTGGGGCAAAACAGTATTTAGTTAGCCACCAATTTTGCAAGTTCTCCCACTTCATCATAGGTACACTAAGAGAGACAGAATGAGAAAAAAAAATCCAGAAAAACACATTGTCGGATTTTTTAAGAATGTATTTGCATTATGGAAAATAAGTATTTGGTCACCTACAAACAAAGATTTCTGCCTCTCACAGACCTGTAACTTCTTCTTTAAGTGGCCCTCTCTCCTCTACTCGTTACCTGCATTAATGGCACCTGTTTAACACCTGTCTAACTCGTTATCAGTGTAAAAGACACCTGTCCACAACCTCAAACAGTCAGACTTCAAAATCCACCCTGGCCAAGACCAAAGAGCTGTCAAAGGAAACCCGAAACAAAATTGTAGACCTGCACCAGGCTGGGAAGACTGAATCTGCAATAGGTAAGCAGCTTGGTGTGAAGAAATCAACTGTGGGAGAAATGATTATAAAATGGAAGACATACAACACCACTGATAATCTCCCTCGATCTGGGGCTCCACGCAAGATCTCACCCCATGGGGTCAAAATGATCACAAGAACAGTGTACAAAAATCCCAGAACCACACGGGAATGACCTGCAGAGAGCTGGGACCAAAGTAACAAAGGCTACATCAGTAACACTATGCCACCAGGGACTCAAATCTTGCAGTGCCAGACGTGTCCCCCTGCTTAAGTCCAGTACATGTTAAGCTTAAGCCGTCAGAAGTTTGCTGGAGAGCATTTGGATGATCCAGAAGAGGATTGGGAGAATGTCATATGGTCAGATGAAACCAAAATATAACTTTTTGGTAAAAAAAAATCAACTTCTCGTGTTTTGGAGAAGGAATGCTGAGTTGCACCATACCTACTGTGAAGCATGGGGGTGGAAACATCATGATTTGGGGTTGTTCTTCTGCAAAGGGACCAGGATGATTGATACGTGTAAAGGAAAGAATGAATGGGGCCATGTATCATGAGATTTTGAGTAAAAACCTCCTTCCATCAGCAAGGGCATTAAAGATGAAACGTGGTTGGGTCTTACAGCGTGACAATGATCCCAAACACACCGCACGGGCAACAAAGGAGTGACTTCGTAAGAAGCATTTCAAAGTTATGGAGCCTCTAGATCTCAACCCAATAGAAAATCTTTGGATGGAGTTGAAAATCCATGTTGCCCAGCGAGATCCCCAAAACATTAGCCTGACAAGCCAGACCCACATCAAGATGTTTGGTCTGGAAACTCACCATAGACATAGACAAGTTGTTGTGATTGGCCCGTCCAGATTGTGAGGAATACAGCTCAGAAGGGTATTGAGAGTTCCTAGACAAAACCTGCGGGCAGATTAAATTTGCTGCCGCTAGGGTGCGTCTAGATTTCTAGGCTACCAAAACATCATTGCGTATTGAGATTAACTTTTGTTATTGACCAAATACTTATTTTCCACGGTAATTTGCAAATAAAATCTTTTTGAAAATGTGAATTTCTGGATTTTTTTCTCATTCCA
This sequence comes from Pseudorasbora parva, assembly GCF_024679245.1. Classification (NCBI taxonomy): domain Eukaryota; kingdom Metazoa; phylum Chordata; class Actinopteri; order Cypriniformes; family Gobionidae; genus Pseudorasbora; species Pseudorasbora parva. Next base: position 34,524,916 of record NC_090183.1, on the reverse strand, counting down.
TCTCTCATCATTTAATTGTACCTATGATGAAAATTACAGGCCTCTCTCATCTTTTTAAGTGGGAGAACTTGCACAATGGTGGCTGACTAAATACTTTTTTGTTCCACAGTATGTCCTGAATTCTCTTCACTTTTAAAAGTGATTTTAAAGAGGTCCAACCTATAATAAATAAAAAATTGCAAATGTTAAAACAAAGCACAACTGGGTTCTTGTTTATACTTTTGAGTGAGCTTGATATGAACCAATGCAGAAGTATACTTCATGCATTGTTTAGGAGTTCCTTTCAATGTGGTTTACTTTAACTGTATAGTGCAGGTTGCTGTGTGAGTTCATCTGGAGTGCTGGCGTCTTACATAATGTACTACTGCACAAGAAAAAAAGAAAAATACAAAGGGCATTTAATGGCATTTTATTCACTTAAAATTCCATTTGGATGGTAATGTGATTGAAATTTGAAGTGCAAATATTTCAAATAATTTGTATTCTGCATGTATTCATCATGGATTAGGAAATCTCAAGCATTGCAATAAGTTCAACTAAAAGATTTCCATCTGATTTTTATTAGCTGTGGGAAACATTAATAATCAATGTAAGTACATTTTCATACTGAACAGTTTTAACAGGAAATAGATTGATCCAATTAAAATTAATGACGTCAGTCAATATTTGTGTGAGCTATACATTATTTTCTGCTTATTTAAGAGTTGAATTAGCTACATTGATTTTTGATCTGTAAGATTTTTAATGTTTTTAGAAGAAGACTTATGCTCACCAAGGTGAATGTATTAATTCTGCATATGTATCTTTTTTTTTGATGACCAGAAAAAAAAAAATCAGAATTAGCCGTGTTTTATCAGTGTCTGATTCTTGATTATTTTTTAAGTATTAGTTTGCCTTTTTATTTGACTGCCCAGCCAAGCAAGAGCCACTGAATTTTGGAAAAGTAACAGATAACTTTCTCCAGGCATTATTGACCTACTGGGTTGTTACATTCAGATTGGTACAGCTTATGAACGTCCTTTTATGTTCAAAAAGATAGCTGTACATGAAGATAGTGGACACAGAGTAAGCTCATTAGGTTCTGTGACAGACTTTTCATCAAATGTTATTTACCTCTAAATGGTTGCATCATTAACAGGGTCAGGGTTTCTGTGTTTAGAGAGTTTTAATGGCTGTATATGGGGCGGTGGATATCATCATTAATGTCCCTGCTCTCGGTCAGTTGCGGGTGATTTAATTAGTGTGTCTATGGTGATTCTGGGCAGAGAGCTTGCATATTAATGCTCTCATCGATGGACACACACAGCTCTGCGAGGGAACATAATAGTTCAGGGGCTAAATGTGGCCACGCAGGGTTGATTGCCGCTAATTTGTTTCTCCTCTATTGTGATGGCTGCACTGACAAAAAAAAAAGTAAGACACGACACAATGTCTGTCAACAGTGTGGTCACTTGCCAAACAGGATATACTTTGATCACCTCTTTTGCTTTTGTGGCAACTCTTGTGAGACAGGAAACGTGTCCGTGAATTTCTCAGCTATTATGAGTTCTGCCTCATCTAACCTATCAACATGCCCACTGCAATTTACATCTTCTTCTTAGCAACCCAACACCCACCTCCTTTCGATAACATTAGAGGGTTGTAAAATTGTACAAGTGTGCATTCTGCTATGCCACTGTCAATACATGTTAGCTAGATAACAATAGGACTCAAACCATTAGTGTCTCTAAGGACTATTTTTCAAATCGCATTTCAAAGCACATGCACTTTATTACGGCGATGTTGAAGAGAAGGGATATCCCTCAGCGGCACAATGGGATATAAATGCATTCTGAATCCCTTCGTCTGCATGTGACAAAATCCTGTTGTTAGACTACAAAACTTTCCGCGCTGATTTAATTTGCCAAGACATAAGACCTGCGTTGGACTGTATTGCATAATGATGTTTGTGCAATTTGCCATGCGAGCGTGAATGGCTGGTTGTAGCAAGGGAGAGCTAATAAATTTAAAAGATTGCTCTTTAAATGTTGGGCGGAACTTGAGCATGAAATCTCAACGATGAATTGTTCATGACGTGGTTCGATAATATGGAGGCATGGAAGAAGCAGGGAGACCTAAAGTGCTCCTGCAGGAATACAGATGAATGAGAGGTAGAGCATAAGACTGTCACAGGGTTCAGAGCAGACTTTAGCTTCAGCTAATGTGTTCCCCTATCTTCTTTTTTTCTCAATTTTTCATGCAAAAACTTGTTATACCGTTCCAAGATCACATGCTTTTAAAATCCTCAGAATCTGTAGCTTAAGACTTAACATAAGGCTTAATAAAAAGACTACTTGATTCAAAAGGCATGGTGTAACATTCATTCTCAAAAGGGGTGTATATAAATTGTTAATTGGTTAGTTCTATTTAGTTGGCCTTGACTGTGATCTAGTGTGTTCATTTACTCATTGATTGTAATTCGCTTTGTCTTCCAATGCATATAAAATTTATATTAAATATGTTTTACCGGCCATGAAAGTCATGACACCAAATTTTTTGATGATGGTGAAAATTCACAAGTCTTTATTTCAATTTCGATACCACAGCTAAAACTAGCCTAACTAATTTAAATTTAAAACTTTATTAAACACAAATAAACAGTGTGTAATTGCATAAACAATTACAACAAAACAAAGGTACAAATTAAATCAACTAAACTAAAAGAAAAATTAAAGTAATCAAATGTAAAATCAATGTCTTCACTGTACAGGGCGCTTCACTTTGTCACATTTTGTCATGTCCAAAATAAATTAAACGCATTATTTTCCTCAAAATTCTACAAACAATACCCTATAATGACTACATGAAAAACGTTTGTTTGAAATCTTTGCACATTTTTTTTAAATACATAAGTTGCCATGACACTCAAAATTAGGCTCAGGTGCAGTTTCAAATGATCATCCTTGAGATATTTCTACAACTTGATTGGAGTCCACCTGTGGTAAATTCAGTGGATTGGGCATGATTTGGAAAGGCACATACCTGCATATATAAGGTCCCACAGTTAACAGTTCAGGTCAGGTCAGAGCACAAGCCAAGGAATTGTCTGTAGACCTCCGAGACAGAATTGTGTCGACGCACAGATCTAGAGAAGGGTACAGAATTTTGTTGGCAGGATTGAAGGTCCCAGTGTGCACAGGGGCCTCCATCATCCATAAATGGAAGAAGTTTGGAACCACCAGGACTCTTCCTAGAGCTGGCCACCCTGCCAAACTGAGCAATCAGGGTAGAAGGGCCTTAGTCAGGGAGGTGAACAAGAATCTGATTGTCACTCTGACAGAGCTCCAGTGTTTTTTTGTGGAGAGAGGAGAACCTTCATAGAAAAACAACCATCTCTGCAGCACTCGATTTAATCAGGCCTGTATGGTAGCATAGCCAGATGGAAGCCACTAAAGCCTCTTGTAAAAAGCACATGACAACCCACCTGGAGTTTGCCAAAAGGCACCTGAAGGACTCTCAGACCATGAAAATCAAAATACTCTGGTCTGATGAAACAAAGATTGAATTCTTTGGCTTGAATGGCAAGCATCATGTCTGGAGAAAACCAGACACCACTCATCACCTGGCCAATAACATCCCTGCAGTGAAGCATGGTGGTGGCAGCATCATGCTGTGGGGATGTTTTTCAGCAGTAGGAACTGGGAAACTAGTTAGGATCAAGGGAAAGTTGAATGCAGCAATGTACAGAGACATCCTTGATGAAAACCTGCTCCAGAGGACTCTGGACCTCAGACTGGGGCAAGGGTCATCTTCCAACAGGACAACGACCTTAAGCACACAGCCAAGATAACAAAGGAGTGGCTATGGGACAACTCTGAACTTTCTTGAGTGCCAGAGCCCAGACTTGAACCTGATTGAACATCTCTTAGAAGATCTCAAAAAAAAATTCACATTATCGTGGTATTGTTTGTAGAATTTTGAGAGAAATAATGCATTTAAGCCATTTTGAAATAACGCTGTAACATAACAAAATGTGGAAAAAGTAAAGGGCTGTGCATACTTCCTGGATGCACTGTATAAATGAACATAGATTAATCCTCTTTAATGTAAAATAAAAGTTATTCAGACTAGAGTAGTGAGTGATTTTCAACAGGATTATTTGGCTGCTGTTACTTCAAGACCTGCACAAATCCAGTATATTCTATACTGACTGTTCAATTGCAACTATTTAAGTTCACCTAAGACATAATCGGCTATGTTTACTATACTTTGTTGTTCATAATCTCCCAACATTGCATTGTTAGAACTCTTAAAATTGTTACCAATTGTGACTGTCAATTGTCACAGTTTCATTTTTTTACTCTCATTTGGTGCTTGGCGAGTGTACATTTTTTCTGTTTTTTCCACTTGTATTGACTTTTTCTTAACTATTTATTTGAAGCACCATAAACTCCTTTTATTTTATCACATGCATATTTTATGCAACTATTCAACTAAATTGATCTGTTCTTCAATATTAGACTTAAAGCCTCCTGTAGGAGACAGGCCTATGACCCGCTCATCCGACTGCGCCCTACAGCCAGGGCAGCGTTAACCTAATGGGCAACATGGGCTGCAGCTCAGGGCCCCGAACACCAGGGGCCCCCCGAGACAATTCTCTTTTGCGTTATGATTTTTTTTTTTTTTTTTTGGATCGAGGTAATTATGCGTACGTGGAGCATCGTTGTCACACACCCAAATCAAGAGTCACAGTGGACACCCAGACCAGTACTGCTTTGTAAATTAAATTGAGAATATAACGGATGCATGTGCCATTTTAAATAGGCTACTGTAGTCTATGAGAGATGCAACGTCTGTGAAAATGCCGTGTCAGGCAGGCTACAAATATCGATCTTCACAATGCGTTGGCCTCAATCTGCTCCGTCTGCTATAAACCAACGCGTCGAGAAGAAGTGGGGTAACGTGCACAGGTGATGATATTTATTTTACTGCATTTCACCAAAAACCACACTACAAAAGAATCGTCTAAAACTCAGTAAACCTTGGCTTGATATTATTACTTGTGACATGAGAACAAAATATGCACTAAATTAACCATCTCTTAAATATTTCCTAATTTCACTAAACTTTAATGTCGTAATTTGTTTATTTATTTGCTTAAACCTGGATCTTTATTTAAGATGGCTTATTAGTCTGCTTTTGTAGGCTCATTCAGTAAATATAAGCACTTAATTTGTATGCAAACTGGGAGCCGGTGTGATGAGACGTCATGCTCGGCTAGATTCGCTGAGAACTCCGAGCTGCGCGCGGAATTACAAAAAATGCGTATTATTTTGTTGTATGGTGATATTTTTGCAAATGTTTCTTAAAAAAATCTATAATATTTGTCCACTGGAACGATAACTTTAAATTGAAAACGGTTTACATAAAGCAATTATATTTCAAACAGATGGAATTAGAAATACAGGCCTGCCCCTAATAAAAACCTGCTTCAAATAAAAGCCGGTTCCCATCGGCAGTTCAGGTAAATAAAGGCCCCGGTCTTTATTTGAGGAATTACGGTATTCCGTCCCAATGTTAACAGCTTACAGCTTTCACACTGCACACGGATACAGTCCGGCAGTGCTTTCCATGAGCGGTGCGTCTGCAGCAGCGCGCCGATCGTTTCCGCAACGACTTTATTTTTTGCTGTGTTGAACGTGCTGAATTAAAGTGACAGAACTTTTTTTATGACCTGCAGGATTTCTTAAAATATTTAAAAATTAAAGAAATTAAAGACTAGATTTTTTTTGTCTATTGTAAGTTTGAATGCTAAATGTTTTTGATTTTAACATAGGCCTAGTTTAAATGGTTTGCTACTTGCATGAGCAACAAAATTATCCTATTTTTATTTGAATTAAATTTATTTGAACTAAATTAATTGAATAAAACGTTGTTTAAATGTAGGCCTAGTGCTTTTAAACGTGACATTTAAAGAGTGTATTGTAATGCTGACAATAATCTGTATTGTTTGTCATGCTTCGTAAATTAATATTGATATGAACTTTTAATCACTTTAAGTTTCCATGCAGTCCCCAAGGGCCCCAGGGGCCCCGCAAAAGCTTAGCCAAGGGCCCCGCAAAGGCTTAACATGGCACTGCCTACAGCTGCCAGTGTACACCAGATGACGATTACCAAACGAGTGAATGTGGAATAACATTAACCATGCTTCCTCCCTGACTCCCTGGCAAATTTAGGTGTAAAAGAGAGGAAGAGTGAAAACATGTGGATGGTGATGCTAAGCCATAATGATATTGGCAGAAAGCAGGGAGAGACCTATAAATCTTATATGGAAAATCATCTAAATATTCTGCGTCCAGATCCAAACACTAAGCGCATTAACTTTATTGCACATTATCATAGCACAGCAACAATATATGTCTAATTTGTATCATTGCTGTAAATTGAAAGCAATTACAAACTGTAAGGGTAATTTTCCAGCTGTGAATTAGGACATTGGATGATTAACTGTGACTTACTTGAGTAATGAAATATTCATGGTACTTAGCGGTTATTTCCCATATTAAATTCAAAGATGACAGCAATGTGTTCTTTATAATTAATCAAACATATCCAATAAAAGTTATAGGTTACAGGTACGAAGTATTGCTCCGGTGCCTAACAAATGTTTAGCAGTGCATATAGCCAATGACATGGCCTTGGTTTCAAATCCAAGCATTCAATGTAAAATCTAGTCAAAACTTGAATAAAGAAAACAACTAATTTAATGAAAAGTGCTTCACATGGCCTTCTAATAAAGGCCTTCTGAAGCAAAGCGATGCGTTTGTGTAAGAAAAAATATTTTTTACATACAGGTCCTTCTTAAAAAAATAGCATATGTGACAAAAGTTCATTATTTTCCATAATGTAATGATAAAAATGAAACTTTCATATATTTTAGATTCATTGTACTCCAACTGAAATACTTCAGGTCTTTTATTGTTTTAATACTGATGATTTTGGCATACAGCTCATGAAAACCCAAAATTCCTATCTCAAAAAATTAGCATATCATGAAAAGGTTCTCAGTTTTTTTTTTATCTTTTTTTTTTTTTTTTACATGTAAAAAATATATTAAAATAGAAAATACATATTTTCTTATTGTAATACTATTTCAGAATATTACTTTCTTTTTCTGTATTTTTGATCAAATAAATGCAATCTTGGTGAGCATAAGAAACTTAAAGTGCCCTAATGCTATTTTAAACGTCTTTAACAACAGGTTTACATGTATCAAAGGTCAAAAAAAGTCTCATTATAGCCTGTACAGTGCACATCACAACAATGATTCTCAAACGACTCGATGGATAAATCAGTCTCTCTAACCTAATCTGCTCTGATTGGTCAGATGACCGAGTCTGTTGTGATTGGTCTACCGCATACAGCGCGTATTTAGGAAACAAACGGCTATTACCATAACTGATGGTGCATTCAAGTCTTGTCGTAAAGATCATATTTACGAGTTGAACGCACATGAACGCCACCACGAAGTCGCAAATACCAGTGGGAAGTTTGGGATTTTGTTTAATGTTGCGTTCAAACCGAGCACGAATAGAGCGTCTGGCACGAGTGATTTCCATGTTAAAGCCCCACTTGGCTACTTTTGCTCTCGGGGTCCCCCTACAGTTTGGAAAAAATAATGTCCTCAAATACTGTCGTAAGAGCTGTCATCCTACAACAGGGGATGCCATCGCGCGTGCATTTGTTGACATGACAACCCTGATAGCCCTGAACTATTGATGCGCGATTCGTCTCATAACCCGCGGACCCCGTATGTCTATTTAATGGTCGCGGGTGCGCGGCGGGTTGTAAAAATATATACAGTGGTGCGATGCGGGCCAAATAACTTCATAAAAGCGTCCCTGAAAACTGCAAGAGGAGTTCTTCTGGCGTCGCGTGTGAAATGTCTTCATCCCAGGTAACGTTACAGTCAGTGGCATTTGCTTCAGCATGTCATATGAATATAATTTCATGGGTTTTATTTTTTTCAAACGCCAAATAATCACGATGCTCACGTTTACAAGCCAGCGTCATTATAGTAGTCTATTGGTTACCGTTTTACAGAATCTATATGATACTTCAGTTCAATGTTTGAGTGGCTCACCGTAACAAGCAGGACCGCATCGGTCGGGCACGCCTCCTTCAGCTCACGCCGACGAGCAAACATTTTGGTCACATTTTGATCCTCGTCCTGCCTTTAATCCCATCATTTTTTCATTTCCTCTTATTGCTTTCCTCCAACAAAACCTTTTCTTTCTTATTTGTCTCTGCTGCTTCAGACATGACTATATTATCCGACGAACAAAGTTGGGCTCGCACATCCGAATGTAAGGAAGTGTGTGTGTTGGTGGAAGTGACGTATATGCCGTAAAGCAGTCGAGTTTTGTAGTTCTTTTCTTTTTCTCGGGTTACTACCCGAAACCCGAAGTTTAAAAGTACGATTAAAAACGATACAGACCCCATCAGGCTATGGCAGACGTGTCATTCAACCTATTGTAAGTCGATTTATCATCACAAGAGTCTTAAAAAATATATTATGAAGGTTGAAAAGTTACCTAGTGCTGCTTTAAGTCAATAGAAAGGCACGTCTGGAGGTCCCGTGGCGCATCAGACATGATTCTGCCTCATTTGTGCATATGACGCGAATTGGACATCTAGCAATAAGTGCAAATGGTGTGTTTTGTGCATTCACGCGCTTGAAGCGAATTTGCGTGACGCCCGAGTTGAAAAAACTGAACTTTGGGGTCAATTTGCGCCGCGTTAACCAATCAGGAGCCCACTGTCACTTGGTAAAGTGACATGATGAGAAACCCTGCATAAATAAAAATACTGTTATTTTGTCACTAAATGTAGTTTTAATGCTTTTCAGTTGATAATGTAGTTGTTTAAAGGTAAAATATTTGGTTTATTTATAAAGACAGCGCCAATTTAAAAAAAAATTATCTTTGCGTTTTTGGAGTTGTGAGATCCAGGAGATCGCCAGGCGCTCAGCGCTTGTTAACCCGGTGAGAGGAGCCTTTCCTCGGCCAGTCCTTCTGGTATTTGCCACTGGCTCAGATGTCCCTGTGGTGGTTAAACATGAGATATAATTTGTCTTGTGTATGTCTATAATCCAGTGTTGCCTACCAAATAATTTTGACTGAGGGCAAAGGGAAGTTATATATTTATCTTTATATTTTCTTAAAGATATAAAAATATACATGCCAGGTAATCCAAGTAGTGTGTTGGCTGAACCACATCTGTGTGGCAATTAATGCTTTTATTTTTATTATTTTATGAAAATGAAAGGAGGCAGAGTGGTGTTTTATGACATATTTCTCCTGGAGTGCCTTGAATGGATTCAAAATGTTCACGCGTCAAACTAGTCGCGGTAAACGCGATTTTGACACTCTATTCGCGTTCAGTGTGAAGGCAGCATGAGCCCCGATCTGTACGAGTTGGGGGCGTGTCAGTGACATTGTGGAATCAAAGGATGCAACGTCTGCAGTTGAATTTAACGGGTATTTAGCAGTGACACTGTCAGGCTTTGTCATTTAAACAAAGTAAGCTAGCATTGTAATTATATAATTAGCCTAATATAACCTAACAATACCGTTTACAGTGGCTTCATAGCCCTAACCCTAAACCCTACCTTAACCTTAACCCTAATTAAAAACATCCCTTACGAAAGGAAAATATCTTTACCAATATATTACTTGAAATATTTTATAATATATTGTAAATACATGGAATAATATATTGATGGTATTATACAATATATTATATATTCCTGTAATATATTGCAAAATATACAAATGATTGCCGCTTTCATATACTGGAGAATTTTATATTATATTGGAGAATATAAATATTAATCCCATATATGTGACTATATTGCCTAATGTACTTTTGTTTCGTAAGGGATAAAAGATTAAAACTCACCTGATGCACATTGTTACGACCTCTGGCTGATGTAACGTTAAAGTTTGCAAAAACAAATCTTTTATCTTTACTCAAAGTAGTGAGAATGACAGACAGTCTGCATTAATAGACACAGTTTTAGGTAATACTGCAGCCCACAGCTGATTTACAGTAGTATTACAGTAAGACAGTAATAACGTGATTTTATCAGTTGGACAGAGACCTACACAATTTGAAACAATAAACACTGTACAGCACAGCGGCTTCTTGTCATAAAGCTATCCAGTAACCGCTGCAGTGTTTGAGGTAGTTCAAGTTCTCCCAGTTGCCTGTGTGCACAATAAGTGGACGAGCAATATGCTAATGTTTCGTCTTGATGTCATGAAACGGCTTGCGGTTTGTTTGAAAGACAATTTGTTTAACTGGCTCAGAGTCGGCTTTTACTTTTAAGAGACAATAATTTTTCTCTGGACCAAAAATTTGTATTTGGTTCACTTTCAGATGTAAAAAATTTTCAGGATGTTTTCATTCACTTAGAACTATGTTACACTCTACATCAAAAATCCATAATAGGGGCACTTTAACATAAAAAAATCTCAACATTTTGAAGCAGTGTACATTATATCAAATCTTCAGATGAATAAATGATGTTTAGTAAGCTGCATGGCTAACTTTTGGTAGAATATCTACATGCAAAAGTCTCATCTTAGAGTATGTTATTTTAATTGCATAAACCACCCACGATACACCTTGAAGTCCACACACAATTTTAATGTATCCTCTTCTTAAATCAGGGCCCTAATGTGGTACTGTCTGCATTACTTCTAGACAACATGTTTGATATCAAGGTATATGACACTGTTCATTCTTCCACAGATGGGAATCTTTATTTTGATGCACGCTCATTGAAGAAGGCATTTAGGAAATGAGAGGGGAGATTGAAAATGTCATGCTCATATTTAAGTGTAAGCACACCTGAGGGGGTAGTGCCCACTCGAGCGCAGTTGGACTGACAGAAGTGGTCAGAGGTTGGCTGAGGCAGCATGATAAAAAAGGGGTTTTATATATATATATATATATATATATATATATTTTTTTTTTTTTTTTTTTTTTATAAATTTGGTGGTTCAATATTGTTAATTTTGAGTTTAAACTTTCAGTTAAAATGTTTCTCTGCCATGTAAATTAAAAATCATGACAACAAATTTTGATGTTTCACAGAGTTGTAAGAGTCGTTCCCTTTGGCTGACACTTGAATGATCAGAATGATATGATGTTGATCATACTTGACTCACTGTCTTTTTGTCATTTTGTTGTTTTTGTGAAGAATGAACCCCTCCTTCATCTCTTCGGCTGCAGAAAATGCTTTCATAATGGAGGGTTGTCAGACCAAGCTTTCACTCATATTGAAATTCTCACAGTTCCTTTCCTTTGCTCCCCCCTCCAACTTTCCACTTCATCTCTCAGAAGACACAAGTGCTTTTCAGCCACGCTTAATGTCAATCAAGCTAATGTTTAAAACTGTAGATTATTGTGATAAACTGCTCAAAGAGGAAATCCTTTAAAAAAGATTTCAAATGGATTCAAGGAGAGAAGATTATGCAACGTGACGACATCTCAAAGTTTATGACCTCTTGGTGCACAGACGGTTCATTTGTTGAGCACATTGTCAAACATAAAGTTGCTTTCACACAGGATGCATGAACAGCTGGAGAGTGAAACCTTTCCTAATATTAGTCAAAAGAAATTAAAATAACTTCATTATTTGGAACATTTTTGTTTTATGGCAATAAGTCTCATGTCATCTTTATTTCTTTCTCTCTCTCTCTCTCTCTCTCTCTCTCTCTCTCTCTCTCTCTCTCTCTCTCTCTCTCTCTCTCTCTCTCTCTCTCTCTCTCTCTCTCTCTCTCTCTCTCTCTCTCTCTCTCTCTCTCTCTCTCTCTCTCTCTCTCTCTCTCTCTCTCTCTCTCTCTCTGCAGTTAAACCGACAGTCATTGATGTTGATATCTTCGTAAATAGTATTGGACCTGTGTCATCAATAAATATGGTGAGTGAATGCATGTCCCTAAAGCTGTACTGTTTTTGGTCATTGTGAAGGTCATTTTGATGATTTTAAAGGGATAGTTCACCCCAAAAATCATTATTTCCTCACCCATCTCTTTTATATTATATTATATTATATTATATTATATTATATTATATTATATTATATTATATTATATTATATTATATTATATTATATTATATTATTAGTGCTGTCAAATCGATTAATCACATTCAAAATAAAAGTTTGTGTTTATATGTGTGTACTGTGTATAATTATAATGTTTATTTGAATACACACACATACATGTATATTTTTAAGAAATAAGTATATACTGGATAGCTATTTTTAGGTTTTAAAGCTGTATAGCTTTATGACAAGAAGCCGCTGTGTTCTACAGTTTTTATTGTGTATCATATTGTGTAGATCTCAGGTTAACCGGCTATCATTTGCCTACCACGGCACTGCCCCCACCGTTGGTTTGAGTTTTTTAGTTAAGTTAGAGAACAGACACAGCCATTTATAATGGTGCGTGTCCATTGGCGCGGAGCAGACAGAGTGGACCTCAACCTCAGACGAGAAACCTGCACTCCCGTGAGACTACCGCTGGATCCAATGCAATACAACTGAGATGTCAGCTTTTTAGGAATGAATAAGGGACTGCACTTTGCGTGCATTCTGCCATGCTAAAACATGCTCACTTGTTTTTATGTTAAAGAACTTGAAACTGTTTCATGAACATACAGAAAAAAATATTTCTGTTTCTATTTATAGTTTGATGTGGGCAGGAGCAGAACAAAACATGAAGTTTGCAGGCGGGAGAAGGCAACGTATATTTTTGCGGGAACAGGACTATTAAAATTTGTTCCACGTAGGTCTCTACCTCAGACCTCAACATCCGAAGGAATGATTGAAAATCTGCTCTGCGCCATTATGAATGCCTTTGTGGCTGTGCACATTTTACTTTAATTCATGATTAAAAAGCGAGGTGCAAAAGAGGGAAAACTCTGTGTCCCCTCCCGGTGATACTGGTGTTGGCACAAATCCCTAGTATATACTGTAAATATATTTATATAATTTATATTATATATAAATATATACAAAATTATATATATATATATATATATATATATATATATATATATATATATATATATATATATATATATTATTTTGTATATATATATATATATATATATATATATATATATATATATATATTATTTTGTATATATATATATATATATAAATTAAGTTTTTAATACTTTAATCAACATGTGTATGGACAAATATGCACGCTTTATGCAAATGTATGTTTATTAGTTATACAATGATATTGCTAATTTGGTAATATTAGTAATGTTATGTTAATGTTAAGTAATGTTAATGTTAACCCTTTTCTTTCCCTATTAATGTTTGCTGCCGCTTCCTTTACGTCTATGGCTTATCTCAATTTCTCCAACTACAGGCTACACCACGGATCAAACAGAAAATGTGTGTTGTGTTAATCGCGCGTTAATAAATTTAGTCCCGTTAAAATTAATTTGCGTTAAAGCGTTATTATCGGTTTATTTTTGACAGCCCTAATATATACTGCACTGTAAAAAAAAAATTGGTTTAACTTTAAAAAGTAAGCTGGTTGCCTTAAAAATGTGAGTTTATTGAAATAAAAAATTTGAGTTGATACAATGAAGGAAATTTGTTTAATAAATAGAATCTCAAAATATTATTGTATCTTAACCACATAAAAAATTTGATAAATCATGAAAATAGCACTATTTGGCATGTTTCACAGCGTCATCAGAAATAAAACACACACAATTATCCAATATGCTAACAAAATATTTTAATATTTTAATAAAGGTTGTCGAATCTCAAAGAATGTTCATTGTATTAACTCAAATTTTTAATTTCAATGAACTCAAATTTTTAAGGCAACCAGGTAACTTTTTTTCTAAATATTTTTTTACAGTGTGTATGCATGTGTAATTATATATACATAATAATTATACACAGTACACACACGTATTCACATATTCGCAATCTATTTGACAGCACTAAACTATTATATTATTCTATCGAACACAAACTGAATTTTTGAAGAATCTGCAGCTATTTTTCATAAAACACCCTAAAAATGAGGGATTTTTATTTTTATTTTGGTGTGAACTTTTATTCCTTTAGTATCTCCTTTTCTGTATTTCTCATCCGCTCTCACATTCTCTCTTTCACACATTCAACAGTTACAGTTCAGTCCCATAGGTGATACATGGCTGTAGGTTTGAGTTGAAAGCAGGGCCACTAGCTATCCCTCTGAGATGTGAGTCCAATGCTTAAGCTTCATCTCCCCTGAGGTACGAAAAAGCTTCAGGGGAAAGATAGAGGAAGAAAACGCATGAGACAGAAAGAAAATATAAAGACTTAAACCGAGACATGGGAAGTGGCAGTGGATAGGAATATCTCAAGTAGTTGCCACTTGATTTAATAGTTCATCATAAAAATTAATCGACTGGATCTACTGTTATAAAAAATTAAATAAAGCAGCCAGTTGTTCCATATTTATGTGTGCTTCAATAGATATCAGGATGATGGTGACAGATCTCTTCAAATGGATGTTAAATTCCTCTGGTTCATTTCTGTCTTTGACTCCCAATACAGATTCATCCTTGAAAATCTGAGTGTGTATTCACTTCCAATTATTTTAGTCCAGGTCTCAGAGAGTGAGAGAGAATGGTTGGATAATAAGTAGTGCCCAAACAAGCACCTGAAGAAACATCAGCTATCGATCGCTGTCACCTAACAGTGTGTTAAGGGCTGTTTTAAAGCCTTAAGGGAGATGTTTCTTACAATTCACAGCAGACAAGTATATTCAAGAATGTTAAAAGTTTTCAAGGTCTTAATGCTAGGTTTAAGTTTGGAACACTGACAAACTCTTTAGACTTGCATGTGAATGGGACAGAGGTTGTGACCTCCGCAACAAACGCAGTCATGCATATTCACATGATTTATTTGCATATTCAGCCAAAAGAAGTAACAAAAATGTTTCATTCTTCAGAGGAATTTGGCGTTCACAGCGGTATGAATGGAAGTCAATTAACATGAAATAACTATCTTCCTATCTTTTCATTTTGGTTTATTCCGAGAGTTTTATGAGTTGTCAGTATGCAAAGGGAGTGCGAGAAACATTTAAATATGCTTACATTAATATATTATCTCATGCTCTGCGACACCGTGTCTCTCCATCTCCCAATATCTCATTTATTGTCGGTGACAATTTCATTCTCTTGGAATGCCGCACACACAATAACATTGTCTGGCAGGTTATTTGCACATCTGTGATAGAACTAGCTCAGCCAGCAAAGCGAATTGCATTTTTTTTTCTGTCGCTGGCCTGTACACCATCCACCTTAGTAAATAAAAAGAGTTTACACAACGAAAAGAGGAGAATGAAAATATATTGTTGAAGTATATATTAAAGGCAGTATATGTTGTTGCCTGTTTGTCATACTTGTAGTGGAGCTCTTAATGAGATTTATATTGTTAAGGACAAAAAAAAAACCCACCCTCACCAAGGCATGCTCCCGTCATTCTTCATTCCTGCTGTTTGTGCTTTCCTTTGCTGGGCCACTGCCGTATTAGATAGTGTGGAAACGGAATAAACACCTACGCAGAAGTCACAGCAGTGATTCCAGTGGGAGAGTTTTGGTTGTTCCGTGGAACTGAATCGCTAAATGCACTTTAAGCGCGTCACCATGCTGCTTGGGTCGGGTGTGACGTACAGGGACATAGCAACCATTCCACAACAGTTTTTAGATTTTTGGGGTAAAATAATAATTATATATAGCCTGGATGCCGGCCGAACTCAGCCCCGGCCAAAACATTTGAGCTCGGCCAGTTCAGTCTGGACTTGATCTATAGAGGAGTAATTATGCCTTAATAGTAACTGTTCAGACCAATGAAATCATCAGGGCGGGCTTTAGACGAGGACGGACAGATGATCAACAGTCACGTAATCATCCACGTCATCAAAGGGGCTTGCACTCAAAAAAATAGCACATGATGAACATGATTTAATCGTGGACAGTGGTATAACGTGATTACACCACATTATCTTAACAAATGGTAAATAGACTGCATTTATATAGCGCTTTCAACAGACCCTATGGCCATCCAAAGCGCTTTACATATCGCCTCACATTCACCCATTCATACACCGACGGCGATGTCAGCCATGTAAGGCACCATCCAGCTCGTCGGGAGCAACTGGGGTTAGGTGTCTTGCTCATGGACACCTCGACACTTGGTCAGGTGGAACCGGGGATCGAACCACCAACCTTCTGGTTTGTAGACAATCTACATGAACCACTGCCGCCCCAACAATGAATTAACAACAATGAATGCTGTTCAACCAGCTTGAAATATTTATGTTCATTTAACAAGAACAGATAAATTAAGCTAAATCAGGTTAACATTCTTAATTTTGTCCAAAACTATTACATTTGATTACTCTGAAATGAATATAAAAAAACTAAACAAGTAATCCAGTTTAATTGATTATTTTTATTTAGTGAAATGCTATTTTTTACAAGATTGAATTGGCTAGATGGTTTTGTTACATCCATGGCATGCCCAAAGTAGTTGTTTTTTATTATTAAAACAACTTTAATTGTTATTAGCAGATCCTCAGCCCAAGCACATGCTCTACACTTCACCACAATGGTAACGTCCAAAAACACTAACTTTTACATTTATGCATTTAGCAGACGCTTTTATCCAAAGCGACTAAAATTGCATTCAAGGTACACATTTTTACATTATTGTCAGTTCTTGCTCTTCCTGGGAATCGAACCCATGACCTTAGCGTTGCTAGCACCATGCTCTACTGGTTGAGCTACAGGAAAGCCTTGTAGATAACAACAAAACAAAACATTAAACATTAAACTCTCCATTTTCTCATCTCGTTAGAAATGCATAAAATAGCACTTTATTTAAACATGTACTCTCCAAATTCAGCCCATTTGCAAAGCATGATGGGAAGTGAAAGTCCTGTTTGTTCGGCTTACTTGATTGAATCATGTTATTTCAAAATAAACACATCAAGTTATGTCAAAGAGTGACGGTTTTAAGTCAGTTTAACATGAATCAATTACATTTGAACCAGAAACCTGATATGATGGTGTTAAATCAATATGAATTGCTTAAATAAAGTGAACAGCATCATAAGTTCATTTTTTTTTTGAGTGTGGGTTGAATTTGTTCTAATCCTAAATTGGGCACTTGTTCGTATATGTATTAACTTTCACTATTTCTCTCAGAAATGATGATCATGTTGGTAAATACTCTGTGTATCCTTAAATTCTTTTTTTTTTTTACAACACCCACAAAGATCATTTATTGCAGCATGCGTGCAGACAGGGTTGCCAAGTTTTTACAACAAAAAACACCAGCTACTAGCCCAAAACAATAGCTTCTCAGGGGGTGAAATGTGTGTTATTTTGGCAAGGTTGCCTGCTAAAATTCGCATTCCTTGGTCTATATATCACATAATAGTCACTTCAACCCGCGGACATGGAAAACAACCTGCGGAAAAAAAACGTTAAGTGTTAAATGACACAAATATGGAACATTTATTAAATCTCACTTTATTTACAAATGTGTTTGCGGTTGACCTTAAAGGGATAGTTCACCCAAAAATGAAAATGTGATCTGCTTACCCCCAGGGTATCCATGATAAAGGTGACTTTGTTTCTTCAGAACACAAATGAAGATTTTTAACTCCACGCGTTGCAGTCTGTCAGTCGTATAATGCATGTGAATGGTAACAAATCAGAGTATGAGAACTATAAGAGTAAAAATAAAACATACACATAAAAACTCCATCTTAAACCCTGTGGCTCGTGATGACACATTGAGGTCTTAAGACACAAACCTTTGTTTTAATGCGTTTTTAAGACAATGTATTTATTATATATCAATATTTATTTTAATGAATATATACTAATTCTTTTAACTGTGATTATTTACACGTATTATGGTGTAGTACACTCTTAACTAGAAACTGATGTAAATATTTTGTTTACTCTGCTTTACTCATCCTTGTAATTATCTTTAATGGCATACATAATTTATGGACATTAATAAATACAAAACTATTATCAGCTAACAACCAAACAAGCTTTACTTGTAATGGACAGGAAATACTGTGTGTAATTTACCTGCAATTAAATCAGGCCATTATTATTCAAGTTCACAGTGTGATGGTAGATTAGCGAAATAATAAGCTTAATAATTGGTATGCTGGATGTGCCAAAACCATTGTCAAACAGGGACAAACTCTCTCGTTATCTCTTGTTTGTGGCGCAAGAATTCCTGCTGGGCTGCTCCATAATTGTGGTAGCCACACATTTAATATGCCATTGATTGTTGTCTTAAAAGAGGTCTATATTTGTGCTTGTCGTTATTCTGATCCTGAAAAACTGAAGAAACGTTGAATACAGGAAATCAAATGTACAGGTGCCTGTGGAAAGAGCTTGCACAGGTGCAGATCAATGCTTCATCCATCTCCTCCTCCACCACTCCAGTAGCACAACATTTAGACATAATAAATTAAAGGCCTAAGAGAAAATTGAGGATAGACAGGATCAATTTCCCCCAACACAGCAGGTCGCTTTTAGCTGCACCTAATTCTTCATGTGCCATTTAAAATCCCAAGGATTATAGGTAACAATTATATGAAAGAATGCGGGGATTAGTTAGTTCAGCAGATTATCAGCATCACAAAACACAGTTAATACCCGGCAGAGACAGGGAAAGGTCCTGTCTCTCTGTGCTCGGCATCCTTGTCCAGCTCACAACTCCCTACAGAAAAGGTGAAAAGGTTTAAGCACGGTTCTCAAGCTTCAGTCCTTTTCTGGTTGACTGTGAGCCTGGCCACACCTGATTGCCCTCAGAACTTGGCTCTTTCAACTGCGTATCGATCTCATCCTCAGCTTGCACTTCCTTCCTGCTCAACTGTTACGGATTGCAATCATTTCCCGGGGCAAGACAATGGCTTGTTGCATTTATTTATTTTTTTGTATGTTGATTTTGATTGATTATTGCAGCCTTAGATGTCCATGTCCACCTGTTGGATATCTAACTTAAGAGATGGAACGTGATGATCAATAAGCTGTGGTACCTGTGAGTAGGGTTGGCTTAATACCATTATTAGATTATCATACATTAAATTAGGGATGCACCGATCCACATTTTTTCACTTCCGATCCGATCCCGATACCTGAATCTGGATATCGGCCGATACCGATACTATTCCGATACCAGAGCTGTGTTTGCTTAAATATTATTATTATCATTATTGTTGATTTTATATGATTCTAATGGCTCATGGATATCGGATTTCTCCACTGGTTGGATCGGGAAAATCCGATACGTGAATTACGCTGGTATCGGTCCCCGATACCGATACTGGATCGGATCGGCCCCATCCCTACATTAAATACTGTTTCATGCGACTTATTTGCACTGTACACAAAGAGTTGGATTCTCATGCTAAACATGGCCAAAATTGGATGAAAAACAACAACAACAAAAAAAAAAAAAAGTTGGACGTATGACAGAGTATTTCTGTGCCAAATACACTCAATCTGATCTCACAGAATTCTGTGAAATGAACACAGACGCTTGACTTAAAATCCGTGGTAGTTTTCACGGAATCGCCAAAAATTCCTTGATGGGTCCACAGAAAGTGATGTCTATGTAATTCACTGACAAGCAGCATCCATGGTCCACACACGGATTCCCAACACACATTTAATTCTTTGCATTTGTAAAAGGAGACATGCACTCATTCATATTTCTCATTCAAATGATACACACGACTCTTTAGCATGACGCAATCAGTCACGAGACACACGAGAGCCAATGGCATTTTACAATCAAAGCTGATGTAAAGAAGCAATTGGTCACGAGACATACGATAGCCGATGCTGTCAAAGCTGATGTGACGTTTTTTTCCGGCGGCAATATTTGAAATGTATTAATCTTTGACAGATACTCTCGACATTACCCATCGCTTTTGGGGATTTTCTTCACACAAATCAATCATTTGGCCTTGGAACACTTGAAATATTTGTACTTTCTGAATAAATTGTGCTTGCAGACGTATCTGCCTGTTATATCCTGTTTTTTTATAATTCACAAATGTGTAGGTTTAGGGAAGGATTTGAGTTACGCGGTCAAAATGTGTCTGAATAAAAAGAAAATAAATGTAAATAAAATTATGCTGACTGAATCAAACCAGACGAATAAGGTTCAGTATTCAAATGTTCAATAAAGGTATCAATTCCAACAGACAGGGAATCCATGTGTGGACCACAGATGTTGCTTGTCATTGACTTATATAGGCATCACTTCTCCTGGATGAGTGTGTGCGCACATCAACGAGCTTTGCTCGGGTTTTTACACCACAAAATCAACAATGTCACTAAAGAAGTGTGTTTTTGGTTGTGAGGGAAAGATAACTTTGTTCAGCTTCCACAAATAACCCAGCATTAAAAATTCAAAACTCTTCGGAGATATGAAAGATACAATACTACTATATAGGAACTGTTTTATGGGTATTAACTATAGGTGTATTCATGTAAAATGCATTTCAATATCAAGGACTATCCACATACATGTTTTTGGGCACATAAATTTTGATTTTACATTTTAGATTTGTTTATTTTTAATATTATTTTTAATAATGATTTGTTCAATTATTTTAACTTAGTAACTTTTTTTAATGTCATCATTAAGAAAATAATGCATTATTTCTATGCATTTAATGCATAACTATTTAGATTTTCAGTGTTTGTTAGTGTGTAATGTTGTGTGACACTCTAAAGACAGGCAGTTATTCTCTATATCAGTAAGCACTGTTTCTGGACTCCCTAAAATGCCTTGTGTAGTCTTGAGTTTTCTTCTGGGAATGTACACAATTTCCCTCATTTAAAGCAGGGTTGCCAACTCTCACGCATTTGGCGTGAGACACACATGCTCTCAGGCTCTGTCTCGCACTCTCACTCTGCCCAAGTACATCTCCTGCCAAATTGGCAACCCTGCTTTAGATATGAAACAAAATCTTAGCTTTCAAGTTTTAATGCGAAATTCAATTCAGTTTTGGCTCACTTAATATGACAAACAATCGCTGTAGCGCCTCAGTTAAAGCCAGAGCCGCTGAAAAACAGAGTTGCGTCATTTTTTGATCCCGCTGGCATCACCGCCACACGGTCATGTGGTTCACGGAGCTCTCAATAGTTTCAAACAAACCAGTGCTGTCAATACAATAGCTTTAAGCAGGATAGACGACAGCTTCACTATACAGGTATTTGCAGCCATTTTTGGTAAACATTACAGCATAGTGTGCATTGATTATTAAGTCAACAACATTTACAATAATGTTTTATTCTGGAAAGTGATGGAGAGGCAACCTGTTTAATATTTTTTTTTCTTGTATTCAACCCTTTCTGGTACCTGGTATTCCTTAATAATTGGTTACTTACACTCATTGGTGATCACTTGACTGTACACCTTAACAATTTTTCAATTAAATAAATGTTCTATATTTTAGTTCAATAATATTTATTTTATATTTTGAGTAGGTCTATTGGTACTAAATACTATTTTTGCAATAATCATGGTCCATGAATGACCACTTAAAATAATATTTGATTATTTAAATGACAAGTATCATTTAAGGTTAAAATATAGTATTATCTTACTATTATATTTATAGTATTAAATATAGTATTATCACAATGCACTTGAATAAAGTTTAATCTGCCGATTGTCCTGTAGGTGACCTCATAACTCTCTCTTCTTACGATACACTTAGAGCTTTACGATTACTCCAGAGCACTCGTAGATCTACGATCATTTTCAAGTGCTACTTAAGTTATGATCCTTTTGGGAAACAGACCTTAATATTAAGATCACTCATACGATCGTTTTTACGATCAATTTAGGCTTACGATGCTTTTGGAAACGCAGCCCTGTTATTGCTGTTCCTAACTTCTTACTAATTTTAGGTTTTGCATTTGAATAAATATTAAGACATAATCAGAAGCTACATTGTGTATTTTTGAAATTCTAAATTCTTAGAGGGTCCTATTTTAACGATACGAGCACATAATCTGAAGAGCATACCGCAGGTGCACTTAGGGTTTTTCCGAATCCACTTTTGCTAGTTTAACCACGGAAAAAAGGGTTGCATCAGGCGCATGGTCCAAAAGGGTTTTACCTAGTCTCTTAATGAGTCGTGGATGTGTTTTGAGCGTAATGTGCAATAAACCAATAAACCATAAACTGCGTTTTTAGTCGCCTCAAAATAGCAACACACCTCGTTTTCAGATCAGCATGCCCTACGGGCAAACAGATGGGCGTGAATGCATTTGCTATTTAAATGTGGGTGCTGGATGTGAAAATGCTAACTGTGTCGGGCTGAAACTAGGAAAAAATTGGTGTCACATTGTGCTGGATGTATGATAAGGCCTAATAACTTACATCCTACATTTTTTAATGATACTCGTATAAGCACACGCAAATGAATATTAAAGAATGCAAGAAAATACTAAATTTAGCCCAAGAGTTGTTGTTTTTTAAATAGCGCTAAAATGGCAAAGATTTAGGCTACATGCATATAGATTGTTCCTGAATCAAGTTTGAAATCGATATTTGTGCGGGCTTTTTCGGCAGACGGGGCTTTATAGAAACAGGAGTTAAACATAGTGTTACTGACAGACTGGGAAGAGAGGAGCTGCAATAATGTAAAATATGTGAAAATATGGTGTTTTTAGAACCTTTCCAATATGGAGATCCCCTAATGTAATTCTAAATTTGCTTTCATGCTTTCTGAACTGCAGAAATGTGATGAACTGCAGAACACTGTTGGCAGGTACCGCAGTATGTTCAACACTGGTATCGTACCAACACTTTTTTTATACTATACCATGAAGCCCTACCTGTGGGAGCGACATTAAAATTGAAATCAGTTTATCAGTCCACTGCCATTACAAAACTGGCAGCCCTTCTGTCTTCAGAACTCAAACATATCAAGACCTGTCAAATCTGTATATATCAGTCAGTGGTGTTTACATACTGAGGCTATATTTTGATAACGCATGCACTGTGGTGCATATACATCTAAATCACATTTGCACTTGCTTTGGTTGCGCTGATAAGGCCGGGGAGAGCTCATTTCATGATGTAACTTGGCTGTCACTTGTCATTCACTCTGAGGCTCTGAATGAATGGCACATTTTGCACTGCAGCTCATGTGTTTGCTTGAGGAGAAGAAATACTTTATTATTTGGTTTAAATTTGCTGCTACAGTTTCTCTGAGTATTGATCAAATCTATTCTTGTGCATCAATCTTGACACGCTGTGTCGGTGGAAAGGGCATCAATATCAGAGTTCATGCAAAGGTTCGAGTTTAAGTTTGTTAGTATGACTTGACCCAGTTTGTCTCTGCTGGGAGATGTTGTGTAACTAATCTGGCAACTTTTATCAATTGACAGCCATTAATCAGTTAACCCCCCACCGGATTGTGGGCGGGGAGGTTGACGCAAGTGGGCGTGTGTCTACTTTTAATTACTTTGGTTTTATACAATTATTCAATCAACTATCACAAATTATGCATCACTTGAACGCTAAAACACTCAAGATTCATGTTCTGAACTCGTTTTTGCAATAAATACAGCAGAGAGGAAAGGGTTAACCCTCTAATTTGAATCAAAACATGATCAGACATTCAGCTTTATATTTAAGTTATATTCAGGTCTTAACATTAAAATCTCATAAAAAATTTCCCTAAGAAAAACAAAAACAAAAAAGTCACTTACATGCATATTTCCCCTTGTTTTACTCTGTTCCTGTATTATTTTGAGATGTTATGACTCTTGGGTAACAATATGTAAAGTGTCTAGTTTAAAATAAGACCAGATTAATGAATATAGACCATAGGGTTTAAGAGCTGCAAATCTTTTTATTTGGGTATTTCGTAGGGCTGGGCGATAAATCGATTTTATCGATTAATTTGAGTTTTTAGTTTACGTCGATTTTTGTGAATGAAAATCGGCTTTCTCTTTAAAATCCGCCGACGCTCCCCTCTGGGCTCCCATAATGGCTCAGCCCTCCCAGCGCACATTTGCCACATAGACAGTAAAAGAAATGGACAGAGCGTTCCCATTGACTTCAACGGCGGAAAAATGAGGCCAATCAGAGGCACTCACTTCCTGATGGCTGAGCGAACTGCGCAGGCTCAGACTGAGCTTGACGACGTAGATGTGGCATAAGCAACCTGTCTGACAGCTGTAGGTCTTCTAGTAGTTGTGGAAAGTGAAATCTGAATCACGTTGTTTAAATATTTTCTGCCGTTGCTTTTTTGCTCACTATCGGCTTCTCCCCATTCTTCCCCCCTGACTTTGTCAGACTTTATGTCTCCACGTCCCCCCGACTGTCTCATAGACAGTAAAAGATTGCCTGCGAGCGTCTCCTCAGGTCTATACGGTAATTTCTTAACTGTGCGACAGAGTCGCGTTGGTTATGATGCAATCGTTAGCCTATTTTTACAAAAACAGCTTCTACGGGGCGATAGTGAAAGATACAAGGTAACGGAGCCTTTTTTGCATTGTTGTTTCTTTAGAAATAAACAATGGACAAATGGAGTCTTTAAACGCCTCAGATGTAAAGTTATTCACTGTCAAAGTGACTCAAAAATGAATGGGAGTCAATGGGATGCTAACAGCAGGTGATGGCTTGGTTAGCAATGGCCGCCCCTATGGGTGGAATGCTTTCCGAGTGCTCAGGATTTTTTTTCGGGGAAATCTGGGATTTTTTCGGGGATTTTTCGGGGGGCCATATTGCCCAGCCCTAGTATGTCATTTTCAGAAAATTCACAAAAATAGGGGTGCAGGTTAAGAGGTTAAAAAAAATTTATTTCTTTTTTGCAAGCAACATATAAATTGCAAATATTTAATAATTACATTTTAGTAGATGATTTGCCAACAGCAGATTTTTCTGTTTTTGTCTCTTGCCTTTCACTTTACAGCTCAGGGGTGCTTTCCCTGAATAACAAAGTTATTTGCTGCTTAACTACCACAGTATGATGCATTGTTGGAGAAATGAGCTATTCATGACTGTTTCCCGACACCATAACATTGTTGCGCCTCCATTGTTTCAACAATGCAGTACTTATGTTGATGATGTCACATGCACGTGATGGAGTAATAACTTTTACTAATTATTCTCCTAGTTTTTGCGGGATGTCTGGGAATGTCACAGTATAATAATACAGTTTATTAATACAAACAGAATATCAAAAGTCTTCATTACAACCTTCCAAAATAAAGGTTTGGTATAACTTGAAGAAATTAGAAAAGGAATATATTACTATTGCACAGTACAATGTAAGGTAATAGTAATAATAATAACAATTTATTAAAAACATTATTTTTAAGGAATATCACACGTTTTTAACTAAGGCCCTATTTCCCAAAATAATTGTAACAATAGCCACCAACTTAAGCGTACAATGCTTTTGGGAAATGCAGCTGTTGTGTTATTGTTGTGTTCAGATATACCATAATGTGGGCAGTCACGCCATCATTTTCAGAAGTCTCCATTTTGTCCCGTTTACACTGAAACACAACCCCAGAGTTTTCAAACTAAAACGGGCATTTTTTAAAAGTCTTAGTTTTTGAGGTTTGAAAACGGCGTAGTCAAAACGACAGGCGCAACTTTAGCAGAAGTTATGCGTTTTAAAATATAAACTTCCAGTCCAGTCATGAAAAGAAAAAAATTGCATATGTGAGACCGGGGATGGTTGTTACAGTTTTTTGTTTGAGCATAAGTAACTCAGTGGTTGTTTGTTCTAGATGTGTCAAATTTGGATACATTTTAGCCACATTTGTCTGCTACAATTAGAAAACTCTTGGACACAGATTATGTGAGTTAATGTCAAATACGAAGAGTTCTGTTGTTACAATCTACCCCACTGTAACGGATTCACAGAGGCAGGATTCAATTGCAAGTAACTCAGTTTATTTAGACAGATAGTGTCACAGAAGTCTAAACTCAGAACACTGAAGAAGTCCGGGTAGGACGGAGCAGTGAGAGAGGCTCCGTTGGTGACACGGGCAGGCTGTGAGCAGTTGTGACTCGGGAGATCGGTAGAGGTAATCCGGGAAGGGATCCAGCGTTTCACGGAAGGGGGAAACGACAACCAACACGGAGACACAAGGGGAAACATCCAACAACGCTCTGACAAAGACAAGAGAGAAACAGAGAGACTAAATAGGGTGAAGGTGATGAGTTGCAGCTGGTGCAGGTGATCAGCCACAGGTGCGTGATGAGCCAATCCCAGGCTCCGCCCTCACCTACATTCAACACGCACCCAAGAGTGAGACAGGGAATCCATGAACCGTGACAGTACCCCTCCCCCTAGGAGCGTCCCCTGACGCTCCCAGCCGACCTTACCTGTTGATTGTAATCATCAATAAGGGAGTGATCCAGAATGTCCCTAGCAGGAACCCAACTTCTCTCCTCCGGACCGTAACCTTCCCAGTCCACCAAGTACTGGAAACCGCGTCCCCTCCGTCTAGAATCCAGAATGCGATTAACCGAATACGTTGGTTCCCCATCTACGAGTCGCGGCGGTGGGGGAACCGGGACTGGCGGATTAAGGTGGGAGTGAAAAACAGGCTTGATTTTGGATACATGGAAGGCGGGATGAATCCTCCTGTACGCCGGAGGGAGTTTGAGGCGGACTGTCACCGGACTAATGATCTTGGTGACAGTGAACGGGCCGATAAATTTGGGAGCAAGTTTATTAGATACGGAGCGGAGAGGAATGTTCTTGGTAGAAAGCCACACTTTTTGACCCACGACGTAAACGGGAGGCTTAGACCGGTGGCGATCGGCTTTAGCCTTGGTGCGCGCTCCCACCTGGAGCAGAGTCTCACGGGCTCTGGTCCATGTGCGATGACACCTCTGGATAAAGGCGTGAACAGAGGGGACCGCGACCTCGGAATCCAGACTAGGAAAAATAGGTGGCTGGTAACCTACACTACACTCAAATGGCGAAAGGCCCGTAGATGACACTGGTAACGAGTTATGAGCGTACTCAACCATGGAGAGTTGCTGGCTCCAGGATGAAGGATTCTTGGATACCAAACATCGCAACACTCTTTCCAGATCCTGATTGGCTCTCTCGGTCTGACCGTTGCTTTGGGGGTGATAACCCGAAGACAGACTAACCGTGGCCCCTAGTAATTTACAAAACTCCTGCCAAAATTTGGACACAAATTGGGAACCTCTGTCGGAGACCACGTCCATCGGGAGGCCATGTAACCGAAAGACGTGGTCTACTACAGATACCGCTGTCTCCTTGGCTGAGGGTAATTTGGGCAAGGGAATGAAATGTGCTGCCTTCGAGAATCGGTCCACGACGGTCAAAACGACCGTCTTGCCCTGGGAGGGCGGGAGGGCGGTAACAAAATCTAGAGCGATGTGGGACCAGGGTCTCGAAGGAACAGACAACGGCTGAAGTAACCCATGGGGAGGTTGGTTAGATGTCTTACCAACCGCACAGACCGAGCAAGCCAAAACAAAACTGCGAATGTCGCGAGCCATAAGTGGCCACCAAAATCGTTGCTTTATTAAACTGCAAGTGCGGTTTACCCCTGGATGACAAGCAATGTTGGAGCAGTGACCCCATTTGAGGACCTCGGATCTTAACCCCTCCGGAACGAACAAACAACTCGGTGGGCCGCCGGGCGGGGGCGTTACCCCTTCTAAGGCCACTTTGACCTTCGATTCGATCTCCCATGTGAGTGTAGAGATAGCTATCTTCTCTGGCAAAATACACTCGGGAGTAACCGGGCGTTCGGAAGCATCAAAAATACGAGATAAAGAGTCGGGTTTGATGTTTTTAGACCCGGGGCGGTACGAGAGAACAAAGTCAAAACGTCCGAAAAAAAGTGCCCACCGAGCCTGCCTGGAGTTGAGTCTTTTAGCAGATCTAATATATTCAAGGTTCTTATGATCCGTCCATACAATAAAAGGTACCCCCGACCCTTCAAGCCAATGACGCCACCCCTCCAACGCTAACTTGACGGCCAACAACTCTCTGTTACCAATGTCATAATTGCGTTCGGCAGGAGAAAGACGATGGGAGAAAAACGCGCACGGGTGCATCTTGTCATCTGAGGGAGAGCGCTGTGAAAGAACCGCTCCTACCCCCACCTCTGACGCGTCGACCTCTACCACGAACTGACGTGTGGAATCAGGGGCGACTAAGATGGGAGCCGAAACAAAGCGGCTTTTCAGTTTGGCAAATACAGCCTCGGCTGTATCGGACCACCTGAACGTCGTTCGGGGAGAGGTCAAGGCAGTCAGAGGTGCGGCTAGTTGGCTGAAATTGCGAATAAAACGCCGATAGAAATTGGCGAACCCCAGAAACCTCTGTAGGGCCTTACGGGAATCTGGACTTGGCCAATCCATCACAGCCTTAACCTTGTCGGGATCCATGCGCATTCCCTCCGATGACACGATGTACCCTAAAAAAGGAACAGACTGTGCATGAAAAGCGCATTTCTCCGCCTTGACAAAAAGCCCATTCTCTAGCAACCTCTGAAGCACTCGTCTGACGTGTCGAACATGTTCCTGGAGAGACGAAGAAAAAATCAAAATGTCATCCAGGTAGACATATATGAATTGGTCGACCATGTCTCTCAACACATCATTGACGAGTGCCTGGAAAACCGCTGGGGAGTTGGAAAGGCCGAAAGGCATGACCAAATATTCAAAATGCCCCCTGGGGGTGTTAAATGCGGTTTTCCATTCATCCCCCTCCCTGATGCGAACCAAATGATAAGCGTTACGTAAGTCCAACTTCGTGAAGACGGATGCTCCCTGTAACCTCTCGAAAGCTGAAGACATCAACGGCAAAGGATAGGTATTCTTTACCGTGATGTTATTCAGCCCTCGGTAATCAATGCAAGGTCGCAGAGAACCATCCTTCTTCCCCACGAAGAAGAACCCCGCCCCCGCTGGAGAAGAGGAAGGGCGGATGAATTTGGAGGCTAGAGAATCAGAAATATATTTCTCCATGGCCTCCCTCTCTGGAATAGAAAGAGAGTATAGTTTGCCCTTAGGCGGAGACTTACCTGGGAGTAAATCTATAGCACAGTCATAGGGACGATGCGGAGGAAGAGAAGCAGCTCGGGACTTACTGAACACTTCCTTCAGGTCGAGGTACTCCGGAGGCACGTTAGACAGATTCACCGTCTCACTCTGAAAAACAGAACGAGACACAGACGAACAAGCAGACACCAAACAAGACTCATAACACTTATCACTCCACGCAGACACAGAGTTTTGTCCCCAGTCAACCCTTGGGTTATGTAACTCCAGCCAAGGGTGACCGAGGACAATGGGAGCCAAAGGGGAGTCCAGGATAAAAAATGAAATGAGTTCAGTGTGGTTGCCAGACGTGATCAGTGTAAGTGGTTCAGTGGTGAATGAAATGTCAGGGAGAACTTGTCCGTTGAGTGCGTTGACAGAGATGGTGTTCTTAAGTGCAATGGTGGGTATTTTGAGTTTGTGTGCAAGGGCAGAGTCAAGAAAATTACCCTCCGCTCCCGAGTCGAGGAGTGCTGGGCTGGAAAATTCCTGGGCTGCCCACAGCAATTTTACCGGAAGGAGAGTGGAGGATGAGGTCTTTTCCACGGAGATCCCGCCCGACAGTAGCCTTCTCCTTACCCCCGGGCGTGGTCCTCTTACCGGGCAGGAGTCTAGCAGGTGTCCGGTCCCGCCGCAGTAGAGGCAAAGACCACGGGATCTCCGTCTCGCTCTCTCCTCCCGGGAGAGCCGAGCTCGACCCACCTGCATGGGCTCCGGGTCGAAGGTGTAGCTGACCGCATCCGCAGCGTTGGCCTGAGGGCATTCGACACTCTTGTGCTGAAACTCCATCCTGGATCTCAGCCGACTCAGACGAGCGTCCACCCTCAACGCAAGTTCGATCAGTCCGTCAATCTTCTCCGGAAGGTCGATCATGAAAATCTCTTTCTGGATGCGGTCAGCCAGCCCATGCAGGAATATGTCCCACTGTGCTTCCTCGTTCCACTTGCACTCGGCGGCCAGGGTGCGGAACTCGATGGAATAATCCGAGACCGAGCGGTTACCTTGACGGAGCTCTGCGAGTTGACGTGCCGCTTCTCTTCCGGTTACCGCTCGGTCAAACACCCTTCTCATCTCCGCCGCCAGCGTCTGGAACGAGGAGCTGCAAGGATGTTGATTTTCCCACACCGCCGTTCCCCAAAGTGCGGCTCGTCCGGAGAGCAGGGTGAGGACGAATGCCACCTTGGATCTCTCCGTGTTGAAAGTCTGCGGTTGAAGAGCGAAAAACAAGGAACACTTGGTAAGGAAGGCTCTGCAATAATTGCTCTCACCGGCATAACTCTCAGGGGTAGGCAGACGTGGTTCCGGTTGCCGCGATGCGGATGGTGTGTGGGGGAGCGGCGGTGGGTCGGGCACAGTGGGACCGACGAGTTGTTGCATCTGTTGGGTCAGCTCGGCCACCCGTGCCACCAAGGTGTGTACTGCTTGTCCTGTGGCAGTTAAGTTCGCCTCCTGCTGGTCCAGTCTCTTGTTGCTGCTGGTCAGTAGGGCGTTGATACTCGCTGAATCCATGGTTGGTCAGAGCGTTCTGTAACGGATTCACAGAGGCAGGATTCAATTGCAAGTAACTCAGTTTATTTAGACAGATAGTGTCACAGAAGTCTAAACTCAGAACACTGAAGAAGTCCGGGTAGGACGGAGCAGTGAGAGAGGCTCCGTTGGTGACACGGGCAGGCTGTGAGCAGTTGTGACTCGGGAGATCGGTAGAGGTAATCCGGGAAGGGATCCAGCGTTTCACGGAAGGGGGAAACGACAACCAACACGGAGACACAAGGGGAAACATCCAACAACGCTCTGACAAAGACAAGAGAGAAACAGAGAGACTAAATAGGGTGAAGGTGATGAGTTGCAGCTGGTGCAGGTGATCAGCCACAGGTGCGTGATGAGCCAATCCCAGGCTCCGCCCTCACCTACATTCAACACGCACCCAAGAGTGAGACAGGGAATCCATGAACCGTGACACCCACTACTGGGCACTGAGACGCATGTAACACACATATAACACTGAGCTGAAATAACAGCCACACTATCAAATTTTTGCATAAACATAATTGGAGATCAAAGAAAAAAACAGTTTTGAACAACGTGAACAATTTAAGCTGTCGAAAAAGATATTGTATTAAATAAATCCCTTGATACACAAGAAAAAAATGATGGGATTTCACCTGAACAGAGGATGTGATTGATAACAGGACTCATTGGAATCATCATATGGGTTGGTTGTAACATTTTTCATAAACTGTTATGACTATCCCCACACAAACAGCCATAACAAGGCTAACAGTTTTAGCATGTGGGTTTGAAGTTAGCATAAATAAAAAGCATCAAAGAAATAGCTACTTCAGGTCATGCAAGTTAAATAATTAAACCTACAATTCAGTGATTGCTAGGCAAAAAAATGATCCTGATGACAAATTTTACAAATTTTATTGCCTGAAAATAATAAAATCTACAAATGTTCAGTGAGTTCAAAAAGAAGATGGGAGAGTGTGATATGCATGCTCTTTTCTGACCTGTCAAACTTACAGTGTTACATCTACCCCCAAGTTACTGCACGTTCCCCACTATCCCCTAATATACCGTGAAACCACCAGAATCTTTAAAAATACAGCAATGCTGAATTTTTTGGTCATACCGCCCAGAGCATGTCCACGTCATACTAACAAGAAACTATACTTCGAACCACAGGTCGAGAGTACACTGTATACTATAGTTCAACCACTAAAATGTCTAATGTTGTATGTGAATGTTTGTTTGAACTATGGTTTCAGAAAACACATAACTATCAGGCTACGCTAGTAACAACTTGGTTGTGTTTTGGGAAACGCGCCCCAGTGTAGGACATGGGTCTGTGCACGGACTTGTGGTGCCAAAACAAACAGGCATATTTCAGATGGGAAGAAGTTTCTCCCTCAGGCTGGAGTGCAGGAATACTAAGGAGGTACTGAATAAGGAAAGCAGCCATCAGCCAACATCTGCTTGTCAGTTTGAAGTCAGCGGTCATTTCATTCGCGGAGCGATTCAAGCTTGTCCTTAGCCAATGACTACCCGAGGGTGTGCAGGCTTATTGGAAGGGTAAGAAATGGCCGGCGTGAGATGATCAAATTATTCAGAGGGCTCCTGTTAAGAGGCAACGTGTGGTTTTCGGAACAGCAGCACAGGAGGCTTGAATAGATATGCACTGAAAATAATACTGTGGTTTGCTTATACCGTATGATATGATGTTCTTTAGAAATATGAATACTCCTAATAGCTGACCATGATTATCAAAGCTGCATTGAGTGCCGCTTGATTTTTGTCCACATGAGAAATCAGCTTTGCTCATCAATCTAATTGTGTGAAGCTGAAATAGCCAACTTCATAGTATTCACTGCAGAAAACGGGTCTCAAGCGCCATATAATTTGATTTTAATGGCTCTATAGAACATGAGTCAGCTAGCAGCCAGACACTGAATAGGGCTGATAAATTAGCATTAATCATCCCTGTTCCTCATGTCCCTTGTGTCCCTAAACCGCAACTGATAGTATAATTGTAATTAATGGAGCTTTAGGATCTACATAAAAACGTGAGATCATTCTACTTATCATCTTGATCTGTTACTTGCTGCACAGCTAAAAGCGTTGACAACATGATGCAGTTTATGTCGAGATGGACCCGCATTAGCTTGGTTGATGTGTCGAGCTAATGTCAAGCCCTGCATGAAAATCAATGATCCCGTGCGAAAGCCGAGATATGATTGATAGCATCAAACTGAGCATCATCCTTCAGCTTCCTCTGTCGGTGGTCTACAGTTTACAGAGTCAGGCAGGTAGATGCTATCTCAGACAAATGACAGGTGTCATTGTAGTCTGTCAAGAGGAGACATATTTCTCCCGTTGTACAATAGCTGTCTTTAAGGTGATTTGTCAAATGGAGGAAATGTGGGGAGTTAGTATTATTTACTCTCTTACTGGCAACGTATAAGGAGATATGGTGATTTTTTAGTTTTTATTTGTTTATTTGTTGTCTAAATGTTTTTATTTAGATTTTTGGACAAATTTTTTCTGCATAGTTTTTATATACTTTAGGGGCAGGAGCAGAGTAGGGGAATGGAATATACAGTTTGTACAGTGTAAAACCCATTATGCCAATGGAAAGTCCACACAATTCACAAAAACACAACTCCACAACTTTAATTCCTTTAAAATCTTAATTGTTATTCATATTTAGATTTTTTATTTGAACAAACATTTGATTATATATTATCTATTAAACTTAACTTTTAAACTTTATATATATATATATATATATATATATATATATATATATATATATATATATATATATATATATATATATATATATATATATATATATATATATATATATTGTTTGGATGATCTATTCCTTTATAATCCTTTACAACCTTTATAAAGTCCTTGTTATTCTGGCATAATTTCTATCAAACTCTATATATAGTAATTTTCCATGGCCATCAGTTGTCGTCCAGCACCTTCAAAAGATCCTCACTAGTTTCACTAGGGGCGGGGACATTTTCTTTTAATGGAACACACTCTTCCTATCTACATACACATCTCACGCTGTATGAGCTCAGCCACAAGCTTTCTCTTGACATTAGATAAGAGGCTGAAATCTGTCTCTGGCACATCTGAAGAGAATTGCCACTAATGCGTGCTAGGGAATCACAAGGGCCCTGCATATAACATTGTCTGGATTCTGAATTCTCTTGATCCCAGGTTCAGGCAAATAAAAATAGCTGTTCTCTCTCCACTAAAATGCTCTTGATGACAGAAAATACATCTCCTGTGAATGTCTTTATAGCATGACACCTCAGTAACAGGGAAAATGAAGACGCAGTTATATGTTTTCTGCTTAAGCTTGCACCAAAATGGGTAAATGAACTTTGCATGAATCGATTGTCCTCCTATGCACAGCTTTCAATGTGACCTTCTTTGCTAACAAAGATTTAGTCAGTGATATGGCTAAGATAGCTTGGGCTGAAAGTTATTTAAAAGGCGATAAGTTCTGACAGCTCGTTGTACTCTCTTTTTCTCAGATAGACCTTTGCATTGACTTCTTCTCTGGCATTTTTAAGGTAAACAGCACAAGTAGAAGAAGGTGTTATGACTAAAGCAAATCACATAGACAATTAGATTCAACTCATTAACATGGCATGGCTTAAAAAGGCCTGCTTCAACGTGGCGGTACCAAGGGTGGCTATTTTTAAACGTCTAGGTCAGTCTGTGTCCTAGGCAACCATGTGTAGCTAGGAAATCCTTCACTGTGGAACCCATCGATAGTAACATGCTGGCAAGCCAGTCTCACCCACACAAATAATCCAGTACAGTCGGATCTCTTTAGTGCAGCCACCTACTTGCTTTCAGGGAGGTATTTAAAAGTCAGAAGGTTATATGAACAACTTTTCCATCTATGGACATTTGCAGACATTGCTGCAGGTTAGGTCTAGTTCTATGTGATAGGCATGTTTTGACTCTTAAAAGGACAGTACACCCAATGTGTATATTAACAGTTAACATGAAACATATTTTTCAATTATTAAAGGGATAGTTCATCCAAAATGAATATTTGATGTTTATCTGCTTACCCCCAGAGCATCCAATATGTAGGTGTGTTTGTTTCTTCAGTAGAACACAAATGGAGATTTTTAACTTCAACCGTTGCTGTGGGCCAGTCATTTAATGCTTGTGAATGGGTAACAATTCTATGAGAGTAAAAAAAAAACATGTTAGACAACATGTACAAAGAGCCCTGTGGGTCATCATGACACATTGATATCTTAAGACACAAAACAATCAGTTTGTGTGAGAAATCGAGCCGTATTTATATCATTTTTTACCTCAAATACAACGCAATATCCACCAGCCTGGAGCGCGCTTCACTTCCGATAAGGAAGGTCAATATACATAGCCTGACAAGCCCGACCCACATCAAGATGTTTGGTCTGGAAACTCACCATTGACAGGGCTAAATCCGAGGGGCGGGATAAACGGTTGTATTTCAAACTCCCTCTGCACGCGATAGGATAGCGCTACAACCATCCAGACCAAAGATTGTGAAGTGGAGCTCCTTGAAAGATTAAACTTTCGCCGTATCCGGTCGGCTAAACTCCGAACACATCTTCCCTTCTAAAAGAATGACTTCAGTGCCGTTCTTTGTTCTTTTCTCAGAGAAAAGCTTAACTCCAAGTCTTCCAGAGTCGCGGTCAAAGCTGATTCGAAAGACCGCCGTTCGCCAGTTTCTGTGTTTACTAGAAGCACACAAACACAACTCGGCCGTTATTATGTTAAGCCCCACCCACCGACTCCATACACTATGTGATTGGTCCAACCAGAGTTTGGCGTTTACAGCTCAGAAGTGTATTGAGAGTTGCTAGACGACACTCGCGGCAGATTAGATTTGCTGCCGCTAGGGTGCGTCTAGATTTCTAGGCTACAATCTCTGGCGTCAGAGATCTACTTCTAGAATTGGTGTAAACTATGCCAGATTGTGTATACCGGAAGTGATGTTTTTACATGTACACGACACCAGAGCGTGTATATTGACCTTACCAGAAGTGAAGCGCGTTCCAGGCTGTTGGATATAGCGTTGTATTTAAGGTAAAAAAAATGATATAAATATGGCTCGAAAACTGACCATTATGAGCCACAGGGCTCTTTGTACATGTTGTCTAAGAATGTTATTTTTTTTGCTCTCATAGAATTGTTACCCATTCACATGCATTATATGACTGGCACACAGCAACGGTTGGAGTTAAAAATCTCCATTTGTGTTCTACTGAAGAAACAAACACATCTACATATTGGATGCACTGGGGGTAAGCAGATAAACATCACATTTTCATTTTTGGGTCAACTATCTCTTTAATACTTAAAAATACTAATGCATTTGATGATCTTTTTGTTAATGGTAATGATTAATGTTAATGCAGTACGTAAAATGTACTTATTTTTTCTTTTGCATGGTTTTGCACACATACATTTTTAAAGTAAATTGTAATGTAACATTAAATGGATAAATTTTGAGTACGAATGTGTTCATTTTTAGTAAAACATTTCGAATATTAGCTTCAAATATCACAAGTTACTAAACCTATCGTCAAATGTAATGATGAAACGGTGTAAATAGAGCTGGAAAGCGGCGCAAGTGCATGATGGGAACACCGGTATCAGAAGAGTTGAGTAGTTTTACTTAATTTTATAATGTTGATATTTATGCTTTAATTTCTACAAGATTGAGTATAGAACATAGAATTATTTTTTATTTTTTATAGAACATAGAATGATTTTTTTATTTTTTATTCTTGCCTGAACTAACTTTTTCATGTAATTTACATTACATTAGTTTTTCTGTAGTATTTACTTCACCACGGAATAGTTTTTTTTTATCAGTATCAAAACTTGTAACTGTTAATATATTATTCAATAGACCTGAGCTGACTTAAACTATAACAACTATAACGTTAGCAAAGATACTTTAACAAATTCATTTCTCATTGTTAGTTAATGTATGCATTAACATCAACTAATCAGACCTTATATATACAGTGTTACTTTAACCCTATAACAGGACATGTTGCTGTTGCTTCTGTTGCTGTTTAGGGCAAACAAATGTATTTACAGAGAAGATAGCTTTTATTGCATTGTTTAATCTCATCGTGTCTGGTTAGGAACCATTAGCCTGCTTTTAAAATCGAATAGGTTGATTAGTAATGTTGTTCCAGAATCAATAAGATTGTTGATTCAGGAACATGTCCTACTTAGGTAAGTTACGTTAAGCATGTCTCTTTGGCACAGTGTATTGTGGTTATACTTAAGAATACAAAAACAGTATTTTACACTTAGCTTGTCCTTTAAACATTTACAAGCTTAAGTGGAATTAGTCAATGTGTTATAAATATTTCAGGTTTTTCAAAACAACAGTCAGCCAGTTCCTCATCAGCATCACTTTTATCATACACATCAGCAGATAAAAACACATTAAAATGGGTTTAACATAGCCACATAAACCGTTAATGAGTTAAGCAGCCCCGCAAATATGCAATTCTGTCTTATGAGTGGTTATTGTCTTAATGAAATCCTCAGAGAGAACATTATATTATCAGCATTCCAGGTACAGACATAATACAAATACATTAGTGCAATGCTAATGCTGAATAGAGAATGGTTGGCAATGAACAGAGTATCTCTTTGCTCCACTTTCACTGCCATGTATGTGTGTGTGTTTTTGTGTGTGGGCATGTTTTTGTGAGATATCAGGACACAAATGTGTATAATGACATGGGTATGACACAGGTATTACAAGGAGAGGGTGAAATATGAGGACATTACTCATGTCCCCACTTTTCAAAATGCTTATTAATCATACAGGATGAGTTTTTTTGAGAAAGTACAAATGCAGAATGTTTCCTGTGATGGGTAGGTTTAGGGGCAGGGGCTGTGTTAGAGGATAGAAAAAAAATATTGTTTGTACAGTATAAAAACCATTACGCCTATGAAACGTCCCCGCATTTCACAAAAACAAATGTGTGTGTGTGCGCGTGTGTTGAACCATGCTTTAAATGGACAGCAAAGGCTTTAATATTTTTTAAAAAGACAGCGGAACTTTTCAACATTGATAATCATAAGAAATGTTTCTTGAGCAACAAATCAGCAAACTGCTGGAAGCAACATGTCCTCCAACCAATACGCCGATATAGGTCTTTTGGTTGCTTTCCTTGAAATACGACCCATAGGAGCGTTTACTAAAGTTGCTCCCCTATCGACAATATTTGAATAATTAAATATGACACAGAGGAGCGTTTTCTAAAGTTGTGCTCCTATTGACAGCAGGACACTTTCATTTTAAAGTATTTTTCACTTTTATATTTCAATATTTCAGTTTTTGCATAGCTCAGTTGGTAAAGCATGGCGCTATACGACAACACCATGTGATCATGCGATGGTGAGTTCGATCCCAGGGAACACGTGCACATAAAGTGTGTACACTGTAAAAAAAAAGAGGCAAATTTTAACTTTTGCAGTACAGTCGACTTGGATGTTTAAGTTATTTCAACTTAAATTATGTTAAACTGATTTTAAAAAATGACATTTCTTAACTTATATTGATGAGTTAAAACAATGTAAAAACATGTGTTGTCATAACTTATTGAACATATAATTTTTTACAGTGTATGCACTATAAATCACTGGGTAGGTTTAGGGATGGAGTGGGTGTATTTGTAAATTTACAATAATAATAATAAAAATGGAAATATGACAAATGGTGGTTAAAAAAGACCACACATTGCATTAAAATGAACACGCATTTTGATTGGTAACGACAGTCATACGTCATTTCGTGACGTCAAACATAATACAACACTGTCATTATTTTTATGCCAGCTAGAGGGCACATGACTTTAAAACATAAATAAAGGTCGTAATAAGGTGCTTGAAAAACGACCTAGTTTTTGGAGGACAGGTTGGCTGGAAGGACTGCTGTGAATTTAGCTTTGCCAAAACAGGAATAAATTGCATGTTAAAGGTACAATATGTATGTTTTTTGTATTAAAATATCCAAAAACCACTAGAACAAGGTTACGTATTTTGTTGTCATTGTGTACTTACATTATCCGAAATGTTTTCAAGAATGTTTAAATCCAGAGAAATAAGAGATTTTAAACAGGACATGGGCCGTGTCCATGTGTCACCTATATTACCCTTGAGTTACGATTTATTATTTATTATTATTCCGATGCTTTAAAATATTATGTGTTTTATATATATATATATATATATATATATATATATATATATATATATATATATATACATATATATTATGTGTGACAGATGAGAAACTGTTTGGATACATTCATTGACAGAAAACGAATCATTGTACTATAGCTCAACACAGTCTTATTGTTTACATCTGGTTTTCTTGATTTAGCATGAGTACCATGTTTTGCCATGGCTAATATCGATCTAGCTCACTGCAGTGTGAACAAGTGTCTCATAGCAGCCGCCAAGCGAACGCACAGAGAAGCATTTAAACATAGCTTTAAACACACTCAAATGTGTGTAATATGATAAAACAGCGCTGCGTTACCCCACATACGCATGAGCGGAAGAAGCAGAAGTGCTCATCCCTGGCATAATAAAAGCTTGCCAAATCAAGCCGTCGTCAAGATACGCCTTTGCTTTGAATAAGCGACCTCTAGCGGTGAAAAATGACATATTGTGGCTTTAAAGTATATTAAAGGGGGGGTGAAATGCTGTTTCATGCATACTGATCTTTTTACACTGTTAAAGACTTGGAATCCCATACTAAACATAGACAAAGTTTCAAAAGTTAAGGTGGACGTTTGATGGGAGTATTTCTTTGTCAAAAATACTACTTCCGGTTAGTCATACGTTTTGGCAAGTTTTTTTCGATCATGGGTCCACTTGACGTTAAAGTTTCGGAATTTCCTTGTATGGGCCGTACGGACAATTCTACCGGAAGAGCGTGAGAGAGAGAAAGGGAGAGAGCGAAAGCAACAGGCTACGCCCATCAAAGCGGGGCTCGTAGGCTGCGCTGCACAGGTGATGTGACTTCAAGAAATTAACAATGTCACCAAAAAAGTGCGTTTTTGGTTGCCAGACCAAGACAGTCCTGTACAGATTGCCAAAAAAACCCGCGTTAAGGCAACAGTGGATGGAATTTGCTTTTCCGGATCAGCAACTGAGTTGCGCGGATGTTTATATCTGTTCGCTGCATTTCGGTGCCGACTGTTTCATAAACAAGGCCCAGCTCGATGGCGGATTTTCCAATCGCCTAATGCTGAAGGATGGAGCAGTCCCAACGATAAAGGTCCCAACGTTAGAACCGCAGACCGTGAGTGAGACTGCTTCAAATGTCTGTGTCTTTGCCTATGCCCATCAAGTAGCCCAAACATGATCACGTATAGTTAATTGATCAATGGAGCATGCGATGTGTAGTGCGTGTACATTTGTTTAGCTGGCCACTATATGTGTAACTTTATGTTTGTGAATTGTAAAAGCACTCCAAACAACAATACACAAAGAGGGGGGAAATATGTTGAACTAAATAAGCACGCTTCTTCATTCAAATGCGCTACTCTTCCGTGTCTTTCTATGTAAACACTAGCCTGCCGTGCAAAACCAGTCCGCTTACTTGTGTACACAAACCACGCGTAAACACACACACACACACGTGCACAACTGCACTTCCCACATGTACACCTTCAAAGACAAAAATACGACGATATAATTCAAGTATAAATATGTAAATAACAAGCTGCTAAGCATATTATATAGTTAGTGTATAACTTGTACCACATACAGACGTCCTGCTCTAGTCGTTTTTGCTGCTGCTCCTGTTCAACTTCAGCCTCTGGGTCTGATTCCGGATCATAGATGTATGGCTGTATCTGATTAAAAGCCATATTTTTATTTTGAATAAAGTTTTTTCCCGCTGTTAGGGATGACACAGCTTTACGACGCACTCAACACAAAACAGCGGCGCGCACACGTCATTATTTAGCTCCGCTCACACGATACGCCCCCACCTGCTCGGCTTTTTTCGGAAAGACTCGGAACAGCGCATCTTTCTTATATAATTATAAAAAAAATAAAGACTTTTCGGAGATATGCAGGATGCAATGCTACTCTATAGGTACTCAAGATTGACATGACACTGACTGAAACTGAGTGTGTCACCCCCCCTTTAAGATAGAAAATGTATTTAAATGTATTCTAATAACATTTCACATTATTACTGTTACTCGTACCGATGGCAAACTTTTGAGTGTGTGTGTGTGTGTGTGTGTGTGTGTGTGTGTGTGTGTACTGGTTTGACCTACATTATGAGGACGCAAAGTCCTTATATTGTAGTGTGTATTCAGGTTTCAGTCCACGCCCCCCTACATTATGAGGACATTTAGATGTTTTTGTAATAAAAAACGCAAAATGAACACACTAAACGATTTTTATTAAAGATGTTAAAAATGCAGAAGGATTTCTGTGATGGGTAGGTTTAGGTGTAAGGAATGTCCCCATAAAGAATGTAATGTCCCTTTAAACCACCTATACCGAAGCGTGCATGTGTGTGTACCTTTAATTTTTGATCATTGTCTTTTTAACAACACTGAAAAATTTCCATTGTGGAATTTTGATTATTAAACACCAATGTTCAGACTCCCTGAGAAAACTGTCCTTGCTCCAGGCGCAATCCACTTCCACTCCGTAGCGCTCACAAACGCATCATAAATGGTATAGTTCAGGAGCAGTTCTCTCAAGGTTTTTGCTCATCCTTTTTTTTTTCTAATTGTTTTGCTTTTAGAATGAGTCACCCCCAAACTGTCACCACAGTGTTCCAGTCGTGCTGTGATAATCACTAGATTCTGTGTGTAAGGAGGAGATGGGGGAGAACTAGAGGCCAAGACTGAAGCTCTGAACTCAGATAATGGAGGATGGGTTTACTCACTACTTCAGAACGAGACAGAGCAGATTGAAGTGGACACCATTGACAGAGATTTGGAACAGAAACCGGAGAGGCATTCTGCCAGAGAATGTCACCTTGAAGACAAAGGGCCATTTGCGATCAGGAGTGCACAGTGTTGCGTAGATTAATGGAGTGAAGACAAGCAAGGCAGACAACAAACCACTTTGCTTGTCTCATTCCTGCGCTGCTTTTTGAAAGGCTAAACGAGACTTTAGACTGCCAACACTCTCAAGGCCATAACTGAAAGGATCATGGGCGATTTTGTCTGTGTCTGAGACTGTTTCGCAGTGTTTCCGAGTCGGTGCTTTGGTTTTGCTTTAGTTTTAGAGAGAACCTGAGCAGAAAGCATGAGAACCTAAATATAGAAACCATGACTGAGTTGTTAGGTTTGCACTGATATCCATTTCTGAGGAGTTAATTGAGAAAACTATAAATATATATATACTATTATCAATGTTGGGAAGGTTACATTGGAAATGTATTTGAATAGGTTACAGATTACAAGTTACCGTAATAACTAGTGTAACTATCTAAATGGCTTTATTAAAGTAATGTAACTGATTACATTTGGTTACTTTTTGATTACTTTTCTATATTTCTAAGGAATGTTTTCAACTGTTAATCATTTTCAAACATTTAAACCAGGCAGGGTTAACCTTACAGTAGTTCTCAACACAGATTACTGTCAGATTTTAAAAATCCTCCATCACTTGAATTAAGATTATAGTAATTTCATTTTAAAGTACAGCCTCCACAAAACCAGACTTCAGCACGTCTTTTTACTTTAAGATGATTCTGAGGTTAAATGCAGATTTCTGGATGAAATGATTTTTAAATTTCCAGCACTGAACACATTTTTATCACTCGCAATGGTGGCAACTCTCAGACAGGTTGTAGCCTAAAGCTTTCAGCGGCAATGTGGATTGGTGTAATTTGCAGACGTGGTGCGCTATTTCAAACAAAAGCACCCATCAAAAGCATCGCTTTACTAAACTGCCTTTAAATTCCAAAAACCCCTTAGCCTTAAATATGATCCTCTTGTGAGTTCCTAAAATAAAAAGAGAATGTTTTTGTTTTGTTTTTCTTTACAAAATAAATTTGATTATTTTAAACGGAATGCCAGCATGGAAACTCAGATTACCAAGATTATATTTGTGTTTTGTCAGTGTCACACCATGCCCAGAAACATATCACTTAAAATCACAGTTATAACACAAGTAAAAAACACTGAGTGTCTTGGTATGCGTGTTATGCTCTTTTATTTTCGAATATTTGTTGGATCTTTTCAACCCATTCAATATTATGATGCTTCTGTGTCATTACTGAGACTGACATTTTCACACAAGATGTTAAATTGCTTCAAAGAGAAGATACTTTTTTTCTGAGATAATACCAACCTCCTACTCATTGTCTCACAAAGAATAAAAATCAAAAATGTCTTTGCCCCCAAAACATAGATGATTGCACATAAATACACCAACTGCCATCTGCTTATCATAATCATTATTGCTAGAAAATTGAATTTTCTCATGACATTCCAGCATATCACAGAATATCATAGGGCACACACACACACACACAGACACACATACAGGTACTGGTCATATAATTAGAATATCATCAAAAAGTAAAACAATGTATTTCACTAATTCCATTCAACAAACAAAATGAAATCCTGCACACTATCAATACTTGAAAAAATCAGAAACTTTTATTAGCAATGTTTTGGTCTCATAACCTTCATCAGGCATATATATAATACTCAAAATCCATGATATTTAAAAAGGTAACATGACCAATCATTGCAGAGAACCATTAATTAATAAATGACTGAATGTCTCATTAGCAAAATCATTAGTACCACAACATCATACATACACAAGTATACACACATATTTAGATACACAAATACATATGTTTAAGTATCCATACACACATGA
This sequence comes from Pseudorasbora parva, assembly GCF_024679245.1. Taxonomy (NCBI): domain Eukaryota; kingdom Metazoa; phylum Chordata; class Actinopteri; order Cypriniformes; family Gobionidae; genus Pseudorasbora; species Pseudorasbora parva. The sequence continues at coordinate 34,481,292 of NC_090183.1, read as the reverse complement.
ATGGTTAAATTAACACATGAAACTCTTCTTCAATACACATTATAACATTACATTAATGCAAGCGTTACTGGAAATGTACCGAGTAAAATATTACTGAAAATTCATTAGTAATGCCTTACACTACTGCGCTACAGCAAAAAGTAATAAGTTACTGTAATGTATTACTTTTGTAATGCGTTACTCCCAACACAGTGTATTAAATGCATCATCAATTCATTCAGAGGGATAACCTCGATCTAAAAATCTCTTTTTCATTATTCTCGATTTTTCAATAAAATCTGAATCAGAATGACAAATTCTCCTCAGTCTATAAAACTGACTTTTAGGCATCCGCTTTTTTAAATGTTGGATGGAAACTGGTTACATTTACATTTACGCATTTGGCAGACGCTTTTATCCAAAGCGACTTACATTGCATTCAAGGTACACATTTTACATTATGGTCAATTCTTGCTTTCCCTGGGAATCGAACCCATGACCTTAGCGTTGCTAGCGCCACGCTCTACTGGTTGAGCTACAGGAAAGTAAAAAAAAAAATTTGGTTGCAAGCAACAAAGTGTCGCGGTCAGTTTCTTTTGTGAACAAAGTCGTAATTAAGTTGCCCTCATTTTTATGTACCCACATATCTAGAAAATTAACCTTGGAAGTATTAACTTCTAGCCTGACAAGCGAGACCCACATCAAGATCTTTGGTCTGGAAACTCACCATAGACAGGGCTCAATCCGAGGGGCGGGATAAACGGTTGTCTTTCAAACTCCCTCTGCACGCGATAGGATAGCGCTACAACCAACCAGAGCAACGATTGTGAAGCAGAGAGAGGTGACAGATTAAACTTTTGCTGTATCCGGTCGGCAAAACTCCGAACACATCTTCCCTTTTTAAGAATGATTTCAATGCCGTTCTTTGTTCTTTTCTCAGAGAAAAGCTTAACTCCAAGTCTTCCAGAGTCGCGGTCAAAGCTGATTCGAAAGACCGCCATTCGCCAGTTTCTGTGTTTACTAGAAGCACGCAAACGCAACTCGGCCGTCATTATGTTAAGCCCCGCCCACCGACTCTATACACAATGTGATTGGCCCGACCAGAGTTTGGCGTTTACAGCTCAGAAGTGTATTGAGAGTTGCTAGACGACACTCGCGGCAGATTAGATTTGCTGCCACTAGGGTGCGTCTAGGTTTCTAGGCTGATTAACTTGCTCAGTAAAAAAGTTTTTTAGAAAGGACACAAATTCTAGGACCTCTTTTTTTTTTTGTCTCCTAAAAAGATACAAAATATATATCGTCAATATACCTATACCGCTTCATAATATTTGAGCAAAAAGGATTTTTTTTTCTTTATTAAATACATAACACTGCTACAAAAACCATAAAAACGTTAGTTTAATTAGGAGCAAAGATCGAACCCATTGCCGTCCCACTAATTTGAAGAAAAAGATCTGAAATAATTATATTTAAAAACATACGAAGCCATCTTGATAATGAACTCTGAGGGTGGAATTATATCATCTCGTGATGTCTCAAAGCACTGAGCCCTTTTTCATGTGATATATTGGTATAAAGGCTCTTTATATCTAAAGTCACTAATAAAGAGGTTTATTTAAATCAGAGATCTTGTTGATGAAATCAGTGAGGGATTTCCTTTTGTTTGTTTGTTGAGATTGTTCGATCTGGGTATCCTTCGTCCTACGCACCTATCTATTATCTACAGGTGTGCTATGGTAATTGTGCACTAATTCCATTCAAAAAGTGAAACTTATATATTATATTCAATTAACAATTTAACATATTGTTTCAACTCATTCTAGGGCACCTTTAAAATTGAAGCTGCATGTTATCTTGAAATGCGGCGATTTGAGATTGTATTAGATACATTTCAGCCACAATCAATTTCATAAAGTAACTGGGATTTCACCAGGACATTTTCAAAAACAAAGTAGATTAACTGAAAATACTGATGTGTTAGGAAGTAAATATTGGCTTTCTGTTTGCTATACTTCACACATAGACACAGCAGAAAGGCATACCACTTAAGCGATTCCCAAAGGTATGCAGTGCATTCATCCAGAACTAAAACGCCTATCAGACCAACTTGTCATTTAGGTCCTCACCGACAGACCTAAGAGAGTTGACCTGAGCAGTAATGTATGTCATAGTCCAGGGGCCAGTGTCTCATTTTCTACCTCCAGTGGGTGAACTCTGTGACCCTTAACGTTTGCATTTTGGATGCTTCACAAATATACATGGGAATGGATTGTAGCTGTTACATAGAAATCATCTTTTGTCTTTGACACAACTGCTGGCTGAGAGGCTTAGAAGTGATTTGCTTTTCTATTATGCCTGATATGTAGCAGAGAAGTGCTGCTATTTATGGTCTCAAACTCTTTCCCAGTGTTATGGAGCTCTTGTGTTCTGCACGGGTGCATGCTCGCACACATAGACACAGAAAATTATTTTGGTGTTGCCTACAAAAATGCTTATGAACATTTTCACTGTTGTTGCCCATAAAAAAGATACATATTATTTATACTTTCAGTATTGAGGCATCTTGTCACTTAGTTCACATGAACACGGGTATTTTCAAAACGTCAGCTTTTTCTATGCGGTTTGGTGATTTGTCCACTTGTAAACACAGTATACGGACACTGAAACCAAACTTTTTTGAAAACTCCTGTCAGGGTGAAGATTTTAAGAAACTCCGGCTGTAGTGTTGTCAGTGAAACCGGAGATTTTGGCTTGTTACATTAGAACCGCAACCAGCAATAACCTTATTTCTGATTGGCCAACATGGCTACGGTTAGGATTATATTGCCACCTGTTGATTTGGTATGCACTATGCACTTCATAGTGTGTTTTTGTGTGTTCATGTGATTTTTTTATATGATTTTTTTTTATTGTTTTTTTTTAAGCTACACTATGTCATTTTTCCGACCGCTAGAGGGTGCCTATTCAAAACAATGGCATAGTTTGATTACGTTTTTTCCACTTAACAAAGCCATTTCCGCTTTTCCGGTCATGAGTGAGGTAAAACAGCTCTGTTTATCATATTAGATACATTTAAGTGTGTTTAAAAGGATGTTATGACTTTACATTGTTCCTTCGCTCAGCAGCTCCTGTGACATCTGTTGCACACTGCTAAGAGTAAAACATTTCTGGCAAATAAAACCAGAAACTGAGGGTAACGCAGATATGATGCAATTGACAGGCGACTCCCTCAGACCCCCTCTCTTTGGTTAAAATAGCAATTTTCTCACGATTTACAATATTGTAAGAACTCAACTGAACAAAATATATAACATAGGCCTGGTGGTTTTTGGATATTTTACTACAAAAATAATACATAGTGCACCTTTCATGGAGGAGGAAAAACTGTTTATAAAAATACCCCTGTATGTGTGGACTAGGCCTCAGGGAAAAGCTTGGAACATACTTTGCAAGAACAAAGAAATGTGTTCGTTTTCTCGAGGTGGCAAGAACAAGAAAAAGGTTTGTTCCGGCCAGTCCATACTTCACGAGAAAAGCAGGTGCCGATCATCTGTGTTTCTCCGCATTAAGCACGCCCACTTTAAATGTATGACCAATCACACAATAGTTTTCAGACACCAGCAAGAAAACAGTTCTGCTCAGGCGATGTTTCGAAAACAAGCTGCCCAGGGCTCCCGCACCAGGGCTGTGAGAACAAAATGACGTCATTTTGTTCTCACAGCCCTGGGAGCAAGAACGTTTTTCTTTGTTCTTGCAGAGTATGTTGCAGCCTTAAGTAGTTTAAACCATTAAAATACCTTTATGAAACACAAAACAATTCATGAAACAGCACAAGGTTACTGTTACAAACTATTAATTTTACAACTATCATAATTAAAAGTTGCATAAAAGTTTAAAATTTAAAACAATTTTAACAACCATTATATTTTAGTTTATATTTTTTAAACCTTTGCCTGACTATATCTTGTTTATTTACTGTTTACTCAACAGCAAAAAGAAGCTCACACTGGAACTTTTTGTATCAAGGAAAAAATTCTAATTCGGGTTTTAGAATAGAGAAAACATTTGTGTTATCCATACTTTTGATTCAAAACTCTATATTTGCTGAAATATAGCCCTTGCGACTGACTTGCTTTGGTCTCTCTTAAAAAATAAAAAAAGTAAAATGCTGTATATCGCCGTTGTCGGGTGGAAACCTTGGATATCCAAAAACCGCTACATTTCAGGAAATGAAAAAAAAAAAACATCTGATCGGAATGTTATCCAAAAAGTGTGTCCTGGTCCAGAGGTAGTTAAGGACACATTGGCCCTCATTTATCAAAAGTGCGTACACCAAATTCACAGCGTACACCTTGCGTACCCAAACCCAAAGTGACTTTGAGATTTATCAATATGGACGTTGGCGTACGGCACGCTCATATCCTACGCCAGCTCAGGAGGTGGTGTACGCACGTTTTGAGTTAGTGCAAAAATGCGCAGAAAAACAATTCCTAATACCACAAAACGCACTGACAAAGATATGCTTTATTATGACCCACTGTAAAAAACAACAACATAGTAATTATAAACTTCAGTGTTTATTTTTGTGCAACATGGACTTCAATGTTTGTGTGATACCAAGCATTTGATTTGTAGGCATATGTATTCTTCCAGTTGCGAGCCTGTGCGTTTTACCTGACGTTTCAGGGTTAGGCCCGGCTGTCACATGCCTGTCCTGTCTTGTGTGCACATGTGGGTTTGTTATGTTGAGCATGTGTCATTGTCAGATCCCTCCCCCTTGTCATCTGATTATTGGTTTATTTGCCCCACCTGTTCTCCCTCATTATCTGCCTTGTTTGTTCCCTTTATAATCTCCTTGTGTTTGTCAGTCTGGGTTGGATCCTTGTGTAATGTCTGCGTCTTCCGTCCTCCCCGTGATTCTGTTGGTTTGTTTAAGTTTATATGTTATTATTCTATTATGTGTTTTTCCCCCTCGTGGGTTTTGTTTTGAGTTTGTTTTATTTGTTATAAATAAATATATTATTTTCTGCACTTGAGTCCTCGCACCATTTTCCCTTGTCTGTGACGTGACAGAAGGATCCAACCATACAATGAGGACTCAGCAGAGAAGTTCTCCCTCGGTGCCAGTCCCGGAAGTCCCGAGTCCGGGAATCCCGAGTCCAGACATGGCCTGGAGGGCCGTAATGGGAGGGTTTGTGGTGGCAGTCCTGCATGCTTGGGAAAAGCACAGGGTGTCATCCACCACTCCGGTGGTCCCAGTTCCGGTGGATCGTGCTCCGGTGGTCCCTGTGCCGGTGGATCGTGTTCCGGTGGTCCCTGTGCCGGTGGATCGTGTTCCGGTGGTCCCTGTGCCGGTGGATCGTGTTCCGGTGGTCCCTGTGCCGGTGGACTCCGTTCCGGTGGTCCCGAGTCCGGAAACGGCCTGGAGGGCTGTGATGGGATGCTTTGTGGTGGCAGTCCTGCATGCGTGGAAGGAGCACAGGGCTTTATCCGAAGCCCCAGAGGCAGTTCCGGTGGTCCCAGTTCCGGTGGATCGTGTGCCGGTGGTCTCAGTTCCGGCGGATCGTGTTCCGGTGGTCCCTGTGCCGGTGGATCGTGTTCCGGTGGTCCCTGTGCCGGTGGATCGTGTTCCGGTGGTCCCAGTTCCGGCAGATCATGTTCAGGTGGTCCCAATGCCAGCAGATCGTATTCCGGTGGTCCCAGTGCCGGTGGATACTGCTGGACTGGAGAAGTTTCCCCAACGCCCTCCCTGCGCCCCTGAGGCGCCCTGCTCTCCCTGCGCCCTTGAGGCGCCCTGCTCTCCCTGCGCCCCTGAGGCGCCCTGCTCTCCCTGCGCCCTTGAGGCGCCCTGCTCTCCCTGCGCCCCTGAGCAGTCCTGCTCTCCGTGCGCCGCTGAGGCGTCCTGCTCTCCGTCCGCCGCTGAGGCGTCCTGCTCTCCGTGCGCCGCTGAGGCGTCCTGCTCTCCGTGCGCCGCTGAGGCGTCCTGCTCTCCGTGCGCCGCTGAGGCGTCCTGCTCTCCGTGCGCCGCTGAGGCGTCCTGCTCTCACCGCGCCGCTGAGGCCCCTGCACTCACCGCGCCTCTCTGGCACCCTGCTCTCACCGCGCCTCCCTGGCGCCCTGCTCTACCCGCACTGCCCTGGCTGCCTGAACTCTATGGGCCGCCCCGGCCGCTTGAACTTGGTGGGCCTCCCGAACTCGGTGGGCCGCCCTGGCCATTCGAACTTTGTGGGCCACCATGGCCTCCTGAACTTTTTGTTTTCCTCGTTCCTCCCTTGTTTACCCCTCCCTTGTCTGTACCTTCTTGGTCTGTCCCTCCCGTGCCCCCCTGGTCTGTCCCTCCCGTGCCCCCCTGGTCTGTCCCTCCCGTCCCTCCCTGGTCTGTCCCGCCCGTGCCCCCCCTGGTCAGTCCCTCCCGTGCCCCCCTGGTCAGTCCCTCCCGTGCCCCCCTGGTCTGTCCCTCCCGTGCCGCCCTGGTCTGTCCCTCCCGTGCCGCCCTGGTCACTCCCTCCCGTCCCGCCCTGGTCTGTCCCGCCAGTCCCTAGTGGAGCGTCTGGTAGCCGCTCCTTAAGGAGGGGGTAATGTCACATGCCTGTCCTGTCTTGTGTGCACATGTGGGTTTGTTATGTTGAGCATGTGTCATTGTCAGATCCCTCCCCCTTGTCATCTGATTATTGGTTTATTTGCCCCACCTGTTCTCCCTCATTATCTGCCTTGTTTGTTCCCTTTATAATCTCCTTGTGTTTGTCAGTCTGGGTTGGATCCTTGTGTAATGTCTGCGTCTTCCGTCCTCCCCGTGATTCTGTTGGTTTGTTTAAGTTTATATGTTATTATTCTATTATGTGTTTTTCCCCCTCGTGGGTTTTGTTTTGAGTTTGTTTTATTTGTTATAAATAAATATATTATTTTCTGCACTTGAGTCCTCGCACCATTTTCCCTTGTCTGTGACGTGACACCGGCAGCTGCGCACGGACTGGGACTGAAAATAATTCATACTGACAAAATAATAAAAATTACATTCTTCTTCTTTTAAATAATAATAATAAAATAAATAATAACGACATTCTTCTTCTAAATAACAATAAGCGTCATTAATAATAAAAATCATAATAATAATAAGAATCTTACAAATTGTCATGCAATTATTAATGTGAATGAATGGTAGGCTATACTCCACATCACATCATCATCACTATCGTACACCCCAATACATGTGCCGTGATACGAAATTAAATGCTAATTGTTTCAAAACATGTTCTGTAAAATAATGCATTGTGATAGGTCATTTCTCATCCAAACAGCTATTTAAACTGCTGGAGTGCGCTTCTCAACCCCCACACTATTAACAACAGGCTTCTCGTAATTTAGGTCCACATTTAGTTTTTGTGGGTACCTTTAAACCCACTCTTTAAACTCCCAAATTAAACAATTTAGCTTTTTTCCACTTCCCTGATGATGGTCTTGATGGGCGCGTCTCAATCATCTTACTAGTCCACTATTCAGGGCACTGATCAGGGAGTCAGCGCCTTGACTTATGTCCTGTGCCCTGACTAGTGGACTAGTGAGATGATTGAGATGAGCCCGATCTCCACGTCGGAGAAGTTTCGCTTCTTTGCCGTCTTCCGTGTGTCCATGGCAAAAAATGAGGGCGTGGGGGAGGCGGAGTCTTGAATATATAGGGGCGTGTTATTGAGGTGTATTTATGAGGTGCGCACAGCTTCATAAATCAGGCGGTGAGAGGAGTGTAAGCATAATCTTACACCAACATATACGCCCGTTTCTACGCAAGATTGGTAAATGAGGGCCAATGTGCGTATCTCAGTGTAATGTAAACGCAATCCTAACATTGTACATTTGATATTGTGGCTTCATATATATATATGCCCCTTTGATGACGTGCATGATTACGTTACTGTTGATCATCTGTCCGTCATCATCTAAAGCCCACCCTGATGATTTCATTGGTCCGAACAGTTTCTGTTGGGAGATAATTACTCCTCTATGGAGCGATGCCAGACCGAACTGCCCGACCTAAAAAAAATTTGGGCGGGTGTAAGTTCGACTGGCATCCAGGCTAATTAATGGCTAATTGACCATAACTTTTGCATTTAAAACATGTCTAAAAAAGCTAATTTAATATTTTCAGGATGGATTATGCAATGCTTAAAAAAACTTTTCATAGAATACCACACAATAAAAAAAAAAAAAAACTGCTCTCAAAAGAGGGAATGTATTTACTCCGAAATAATCAGCTGTCCAGATTATACTGTTACGAAAAACAATATGGAACTGAGGTGAACTCAATAATTCAAAGCAAATAAAGGATGCACTGCGTAGAAGAAATGTACAGGCCTTGTCAAAAATGAATTCCCCTTCCCATTATTAACCATGATAATTAGCTAATTAATGCTGGAGAAGTTGCTCCCCAAACCTCCCACACACAAGGAACACGCAGCAGGCATCGTTCATCCCCTGAGAAGCCAGTGTGAGGGAGGTACACCATTCCCAGACTCCTTCCCTCTTTCATTGCCTAGAGTAAGAGGAGGAGAAGAGGAGGATGTGAAAGGCCTTCCACAGGATGAAGAAAGGAGAGCATACCACTTTCAGTGTGTTAACCAGGAGCGATGCTGATATCTCCTGACGTTTGCTAACCAGGGGTTCGGATCACATGCATTTGCTGCACTAAAGAAACACCTACTCCTTCTGTGTTATTCGGGCCGTGGCGGCTTGGGGTGGGGGGAGGATGTTACTGAGGAGATGGGTAGAACTATTTCATCTAAGCTCAAAGAAAAGGTACAATTTTGTTGCATCAGCCATGTAATTTATTTAGGTCTCAGTTTTATACTGAACAGTCAGCCTCCCTTATTAAATAGTGATAGGTTTGTGATGTGTTGAGGAAGAATGCTTAAACTAGATTTGGTCACCAGAAAAAACATATTAATTTCTCCAACTTATTTTAACAATTAAAATTGTAAAATTTCTTTTTCATATAATGATATATATTAATACAATAATATAAAAAAGAAATTAAACAATTGTCCTTTTTAAAGGCACAATGTGCTATTTTCACCGCTAGAGGTCGCTTATTCAAAGCAAGGCATAGCTTGATGACGCCTTGATTTCACAGAATCATGGGAGTTGTTGTCTTCCCCTCTACAACCAGAAAAGAAAAAAAAGAAAAGAATCCGACTGGACTCAGGCAGAAATTATATTCATGGATGAGCCGATCTAATGTATTAAAGATTTTTTTTAACGTTACTGTATATGAAGCAGGGTGGGGCTGAAAGCTGCTGGAGCGGAACAAGGCCTCTGGAGCGATTGCTAATGAGAAATAAGCACAACACATGGCTCGAGATCAATGGAGCTTTTATTATGCTGCAGAGTCAGACCACCACTTCCGCTTCTTGCGTATGTGAGGTAATAGTGTTGTCACGATACCAAAATTATGACTTCGATACGATACCAGACTAAAATATCGATACTAAATCGATACCACAGTAAAAAAAAAAAAAAAAAGATAAGATGCTTAATATGACAACAGAACTTGTTATTATTCATTGTTATTTTTTTATTAAAAATGTATGTGGCCAGCATGTTCCTTGGGGTTGGCCATCATTTTGATTTGAACAATTATTGATCAATTACTATTAAAATTATCTCACAAATTTTTGCTATCTCATTGTATTTTTTACAATGGGGTAATTGTGTTGCAATAGCTTACACAGCACAAGAAAGCTTGATTTCGAATGGTAAATTGAATTTAAAAAGACGAGTAAACAGTACTAAAATAAGAACAAATAAACAGATTACAAACAATAGCACAAATAAATGCAATAGAATAGAAGATACAAATTAAATAGACTGCTTTATTTTTTCAGGTAGGTCTAACATTCCAATAAGAAACTGAATAAAACAAATGCATAGTAATTACATTTAAAACAACATTGGATAATGTTCTTTGTAAAAAAAATCAATAGTGTACAGATGAAACTATTAAAGTTACACAAGTTGATTAGTCAAGAGCAGTGTGATCGTTTGTCTTTTTGTAGTTTGAATAACAAATGACTGCGGTCCCTTTAAGACTAACGGACGCATGAATCCTAAACACTGTTCCTGTTACTCATACTTCATTTCTTCCTGAACTGTTTGCGACTGTGTTTATGTTAATACTCTTCCAGATGTGCACTGATAATTCTTTGAGTGTATTTGACCAATAATAAGCTGGAAAAGGAAGCAAATGTTTGCACTTGTATCATGTCAGAGGCGGCTTTATTACGGTAGGCTATGTGTGTGTGTGCTTCAGATGTGAGCACGAAATCTGCGGGGATTAGTAGAATTAATTTATGTGCAATCCCGCACGAAATTCAGACCGATCACACACTAACACTAACACACTGTCATGAGGAAAAAGTCCAGCAGAACCCGCATTCGCCGTGCTCAGAGGTTAACCGTGCTGAGTGAGAATATGCTGGTGTGTGTCAGCTCGCTTTCGGTCGGAGAGGAGAGCGCAGCTGGTATCGATACTGTAAAAACTGAGAATCGTATCGTTTCAGATATTCCAGTATCGATACATATCGAAATATCGATATTTTTGACAACACTATGAGTAATGCAGTGTTGTTTTATCACATTAGATACATTTGAGTGTGCTGAAAGTTGTTATGATATGCTACTATGTGTATTCACTTGACAGCTAATATGAACACTGCTTGTTGCACACTGAAACAATGATTCGTTTTGTCAATGAATGTTTCCAAACGGTTGCTTACCTGTCTAATAAAACACATACAGTGGGCAAAAAAGTATTTAGTCAGCTACCAATTGTGCAAGTTCTCCCACTTAAAAAGATGAGATAGGCCTTTAATTTTCATCATAGGTACACTTTAATTATGAGAGACAGAATGAGTAAAAAAATCCAGAAAATCACATTGTCTGATTTTTAACTCACCTATAAAAAAAAGCAAGATTTCTGCCTCTCACAGACCTTTAACTTATTCTTTATGAGGCCTCTCTGTCCTTCACTCGTTATATGTATTACTGGCACCTGTTTGAACTCGTTATCAGTATAAAAGACACCTGTCCACAACCTCAAACAGTCAGACTCCAAACTCCACTATGACCAAGACCAAAGAGCTGTCAAAGAACACCAGAAGCAAAATTGTAGACCTGCAACAGGCTGGGGAGACTGACTCTGCAATAGGTAAGCAGCTTGGTGTGAAGAAATCAACTGTGGGAGCAATTATTAGAAAATGGAAGACATACAAGGCCACTGATAATCTCCCTCGATCTGGGGCTCCATGCAAGATCTCACCTTGTGGGCTCAAAATGATCACAAGAACAATAAGAAAAAATCCCAGAACCACACGGGGGAACTAGTAAATGACCTGCAGAGAGCTGGGACCAAAGTAAAAAAAAGGCTACCATCAGTAACACTATGCTGCCAGGGACTCAAATCCTGCAGTGTCAGACGTGTCCCCCTGCTTAAGCTAGTACATGTCCAGGCCCATCTGAAGTTTGCTGGAGTGCATTTGGATGAACCAAAAGAGGATGGGGAGAATGTCATATGGTCAGATGAAACCAAAATAGAAAAACTCAACTTGTAGTGTTTGGAGGAGAAAGCATGCTGAGTTGCACCATACTTACTTTTAAACATGGGGGTGGAAACATCATGTTTGGGGCTGTTTTTCTGCAAAGGGACCGGGACGACTGATCCGTGTAAAGGAGATAATGAATGGGGCCATGTATTGTGAGATTTTGAGTAAAAATCTTCCATCAGCAAGGGCATTAAAGATGAAACATGGCTAGGTTTTTCAGCGTGACAATGATCCCAAACACACTACCCAGACAACAAAGGAGTGGCTTCATAAGAAGCATTTCAAGGTCCTGGATTCTCCAGATCTCAACCCCATTCAAAATCTTTGGAGGGAGTTAAAAATCCGTGTTGCCCAGCGACAGCCCCAAAACATCACTGCTCTAGAGAAGAGATCTGCATGGAGGAATGGGCCAAACTTCCAGCAACAGTGTGTAAACACTTTGTGGCGCCCTCTGACCTCTGTCATCATTGACCTCTGTCATCGCCAACAAAGGGTATATAACAAAGTATTGAGATTAACTTTTGTTATTGACCAAATATTTATTTTCCAACACAATTTGCAAATAAAAAATGTGTTTATTAAACATGGCAGATTAGTATGATAAAAAACTTCTAAAAAAGTGCAGATTGGAGTGGAAAGCTCAGCACTTAATCTACTGATGGCGCACAAATTATATCACACAGACACAGCCAGATAATTTTCGTAATGACCAATGCAATCTACCCTTTAGCTTTTGGGCGGCAAAGAATGGAGCAAACACCAATAAATATACAAACACAAACCTTAGAAAATCACCTTGCATGGTTCATCTAAATACTCTCCTCCCATACATTTTGTGGCTGAAAGGAAAACTCCTACAAATGCATGTGCAATAAGGTCAGCTGCAAAAATAATTGTCCACGCCTCTATATTTTTTCACTGCCTGTCTTTAGTAAATCCTGGCAGTACTAATACTGTTACTAATTGTTACTAATACTAATTGATTCAACACGGTGCTAAAAGCATTCTTTAGAAATGTTGGACCATATTGATAGGATAGCATCTTGCAGTTGATGGAGATTTGTGGGATGCACAACCAGGACACGAAGCTCCTGTTCCACCACATCCCAAAGATGCTCTATTGGGTTTAGATCTGGTGACTGTGGGGGCCCTTCTAGTAAAGTGGACTCATTGTCTTGTTCAACAAACCAATTTGAAATGATTCAAGCTTTGTGACATGGTGCATTATCCTGCTGGAAGTAGCCATCAGAGGATGGGTACATGGTGTTCATAAAGGGATGGACATGGTCATAAACAATGCTCAGGTAGGCTGTGGCATTTAAACGATGCCCAATTGGCACTAAGGGGCCTAAAGTGTGCCAAGAAAACATCCCCCACACCATTACACCACCACCACCAGCTTGCACATTGGTAACAAGGCATGATGTATTAATGTCTCAACAGAAATTGAGACTCATCAGACCAGGCAACATTTTTACAGTCTTCAACTATCCAATTTTGTTGAGCTTGTGCAAATTGTAGCCTCTTTTTCCTATTTGTAGTGGAGATGAGGGGTACCCGGTGGGGTCTTCTGCTGTTGTAGCCCATCCTCAAGGTTGTGCGTGTTGATGCACAAATGCTTTGTTGCATACCTCAGTTTTAGCGAGTGGTAATTTCAGTCAAAGTTGTTCTTCTATCAGCTTGAATCAGTCAGCCCATTCTCCTCTGACCGCTAGCATCAACAAGGCATTTTCGCCTACAGGAAGGGTTGCCAACTCTCACGCATTTGGCGTGAGACACACGCTTTCAGGCTCTGTGTCACGCTCTCACTCCGCCCAACTTAATCTCACGGCAAATTTCCAAACCTGCTTTTGATATTAAACAAAGCTAAGCTTTGAATTTTTTTTTATGTGTTTTAATGTGAAATTCAAACAATAAATTGTGTTTTGGTGCTAATGTGGCATGATGTTAAAGTCAGAGGCGTTGAAAAGCTGGAGTTGCGGCATACTCTCGTCTCCCGGCGGCGCGCACAGTCACGTAGCTCATGAAGCGCTCAATACTTCTATCGCTATGTCAATGCATTTGAATTTCACTATACAGATGTTTGCAGCAAGTTTTTATAACATTGTTAACATATTTAGCCCTGAGATATTCCTTACTAATTGGTCACACTCATACTCTTTGATGGTGAAATGTGACCATACACAGTAACTATTTTTCAATTAAATAAATATTCTATATTTTAGTGCAACAATATTTATTGCATATTTTGAGGAGATCTTTTGGTACTAAATACTATTTGTGCAATAATTATTGTCAATAAATAACCACTTAAAATATTTTTCTTCCCATATTTTTCTTATTTATATTACAATTAGTGTAGTAATTAAGGTTAAAATAGAATTGCCTCCAATTCAAAGAGGCAAATTAAAGTCATTTTGTGGCTAAAAAATAATAATGTTTATTTGTAATGCCATTACCCAGTAGGTGCCTTATGGCTCCTTAATAAATATACATGTATCTAATCTAGTTGCTCAAAAAAGAATTGCAGTCTTTGCATTCTAATAAATATTTAAATATGATCAAACACTAGATTTCTTTAAATGTGAAATTTTTAAATGGTAATGATACTTATATAAGCACACACAAGTGAATATTAATGAATTCAAGCACATATAATTTCACCCAAGAAACTAGTTTAAAATAGGTCTAACAATTTTTTCCTTATTGTGTACAGTCGTATATATTACATATAAATTGATACTGAATCAAGATCTAAAAACTTTACCTAAAAAAACCCTTGTACACATTCCCAGTGTATTGTATAATATAAAATAAATATATATAAAGATTTACAGTGGCAGCTCAAAGATGTACAGTAGCATTTAAGTATGATATTGAATTAATAAATGTAGGCTTAAATTAAAGCTACATAGTCTTCAATATACAACATTTATTAAAAGCTACTGTATTAAAGGTCTTTTTTTTATTATTAACATCAGTTTAGAGGTTAAACTGTCCATTTAAGGACAGCGTGGTCACTAGGCTGCTGCTGTCAATTGAAGACCTGCTCACATCTAATATATTATAGACGCAAAACAGTGCATGCATTGAACAGTCCGTGCCTTGCCGGATAAACATTTCATTCGCGTGCATGAAATGTTTAATCGGCAAGGCTTTAAAACGCGGGTAAACACCCCTTAACTTTAGTGCATATGATTGGATATTTGCTCAAATCAGCGCGTAGACTCACAGGCACACTCAGAAAGAGCTGAAATAAACTGAGAGGAATATTTCAAACGGAGGGAAATGGAAATTATAAATTAAATGCAAAACCGAAAAGAAAAAAAACAATTCACTAGCTAGGGATGGGTACCGAAAACCGGTATTAAACGGGCCCCGGGGCTGAATTTTGAAAGACCGTTGTATCGATAAGCTTTGACGTTATCGGTTCTGCTGTCGGTACTTTTGAAAATACACGTGACGAGAGAGAGAGAGAGAGAGAGAGAGAGAGAGAGAGAGAGAGAGAGAGAGAGAGAGAGCTCCGCAAACGACAGCCGAGGACAGAACCAAACATTCAAACATAGCCTGGTTACACTTTAGATCTGTGATAGTCTGCTTTTATTTTAGATTTTGTCTTCCAAATATTATAATAATAATATTTATGTCTAGCCCAACTTGATTCCCTTTGCAGCAGTAGCCTACGTACGCTGTCATTTCTCCATAAAACTAAAACGTAATGACAGAATCAGCACGATCAGGGATTGTTGTAAAATACAGTCTAGCTACTGTTGGTAAATTATGGGACGCGTTTTATAATAAAAAGAGCGATTAAATGCACAAAAATGTGCGCAAGAGATTGTTCCCAAGTCGACGCGCGCGCTCTGAAACAGCCGCAACGAGACGAGCACATTACACTTTCGGTTTCACACTCGCGTCTAAACGATCAAATGTACTCAAATATCTATGTCAAAATGACCGGCTTGGAGAGTCTCTTAAACACAACACAGTTTGTGTCTAAAATGGACGTAGTTATTATGGATATAGTCGGGAGAAAGTGTAGTGCATCTGCCTATTATCAGTCGCCTATAGAGCTGCACGTCTGTCTTAAAGAGGCAGCGGTGTAAATAAACATGCTGACGAATTACTGCGAATTACACAACCAAATGCAAAGAGAAAATCCCTCACAGCTCTTGCATGAATAACTTCAGCTTTAATAAGCATTAATTTGGCTATTTATGATGAACAGTGTTATTTTACATTTGATTAGTAGAATTCTTCCTGAAATGAAAGCACTGCATGTGTAGGCTGTGTATTTTTGTTAATTGTGTGTGTGTGTGTGTGTGTGTGTGTGTGTATGTGTATGTGTATGTATATATATATATATATATATATATATATATATATATATATATATATATATATATATATATATATATATATATATATATATATATATAATCTCAAAAAGTACCGATAAGAATACCGTTAAAGTACCGGACCGATAAGCAGTATCGGTAAGAGTAGTAATACCGTTAAAACCTTAACGATACCCATCCCTATCACTAGCGCGTATTGCACCGTGAATGCCGTGCCAAACGGTTCAATATTATATTGAGTATTGTGGTATATATATATATTTCAATGAACACATGGGCTCATATTCATCTTGCTGATTTCATCACCATTATGACAAATGCTGATGTGCCGCTCTTTCTTCATTTACATGGATATCAGTTAATTTTAGAAGAAGCTTGAGGGAGCACATTAAGGGCAAGTATGAAAGCATCAGCCGAGCTTATCAGCTTTTTACATGTCTCATTCTTGCTTTTCCCTTCTGTCAGAGCATAATAGTGTTTTTAATGCAATTATTCAAATAACAAGAGCTGAAACTCTCTCGCCACATTGGAGTGATGTGACCGTGGACTGCACCTGAAGTCATAAGAGCTCATCTTACATGACTGACTGATGTAAATTGAATTAGACATGACATCATGACACTGTACCTGAGTATGATGCTAAATAACTAGAGAACAAATCAGATGAGTCAAAGTAAAAATGCCCCATTGAACATGTTGTTCTTGCCTCTTTATTTTAGCTCCTTGTGCACTCGAGGATGCTAACTACGGTCACTTGTAAAATTAATACTAATTGAAAATATGGACTCTCCTCTTATACATACACCGATTGTGTCTATATGAACATAATTTTCTGTTTTGAAAAAAAAAAAGTCATTTAAATATGCCTTTTATACAATTGGGGTCTATTTAAAAATAAAAATAAAAAAAAACATTTTTTTAAAAGTGGCCGACTACTGAGGCCTGCGAAGTTAATCCATTTCTAATTGGGCAATCTCTTTGGGATACTCTTGCCAATCAGGACCTTAACAGGAAGTAAACAGAGAACAGGAAAACTTTTTCAAGCCTGTAAGTTAGAAGGTTTTTACCTCTTATTCTTAATCAAATGTGCAATGTTTATGTAAAAATGCCTCTATGTTCATGTATCCAGTCTTAAAAAGTGATGATTTATTAGTAAGCATAAAATAAGTTAACATTTTTAATTATTTGTGTGGATGCTTGGATATGGGAGTTTTAACTGTTGGAAACAATGTGTCAAGATAGATTAATGTATTATACTGGCCTGCGGTACGACTGGATAAACTACATCCAAAACTTTAACCAGCATTTACTAAAGTGTAATTTAATTACTAGGTATTTTTATGACCTTAAATTTGTTGAGATTTATCATGGGATATTTGCTCTTTTATGAATTCATTTGTCACACTGCAGGACCATTTAAAAGAACTAATGAAGGCAAACCATTTATGATATTAATATGCATTTGGCAACTACCCATTGTGATTTTATATAATTCATTGATTTATGGTTTTAGTATCTGTTTACAAATTAGCAATAATGGCAGGGATCCCTATTCTCTACTTGTGATTTCAATCACTTTTGATGCTTAGAAGAAAGTTAAATAGAAGGAATGCATGTCATTTAAATGGAAAATATAATGATCATGCTAACATTTTGTAGTCAATATTATGACACAATAGCTTTAAGGATTTGTTTAAACATTTTAGTGATCATATTAGTTGAAGGCGCAATATGTAAGGTTTTGGAATAAAATATCCAACAAAAAAAAAAACACTTGCACAGTGTAATTATATTTCATGCAGTGTACTTACATTATCCCCAAATGTCCCAAGAATGAGTAAATCCAAAGAAATTCCAATTGTAAATAATGGGTCGTCCTTTGTCATTGTCACCTATCAGTGATGCAATATCCTCGCTATCCTCAGTTCCCGCTTGTAGAAACCAAGGCAACACAACTGAACAAATAAGCAAGTGGTGGTTATGCAGTATCTAGATCAACTTAAATGTAGATCAAATGAGGAAAGCAGGCTTTGGGTCAAACAGAGAAATAAAACAAGTATCAATATCGGCGTGGCGTTTTCGAGATTGAGAGAGCTTGGTTACAAACTTGAACTTGACAGAGACTCTGGGGGAGCATGTGTTTTAATAGACAGTTAAGCAAATACACATTATTTATTGTACAAGGGATAGTCATGTACAGTTGATTTTTTTAATAGATATGAATGAAGATACAGATATTACAGGACTTATTGGTATTATTGATTTATTTAAAGGAATTCAATTATCAAAGCATTAAAGGGGATTAAAGGAAATAAAGAAAAATAAATAAGAACAGTACATTTTCCAGTTCTATTGAAGTAATCTATATGCCAATAGTATATATTTTTTTAAATATGCGCACATTCATCACTTTTTTTCGTCTTCCTGATTTGATTACCATCTCACTCATTCTGACAGTGACAAAAAATTTAACATTTTACTTGTATCATCCTAGCTACAAACATAGCGGTGTGTAATGGAGTACAGTGGACAAGCATCAACAATGAGTGCGTTTACATCATAGACTGTCAAAAAATATGGATTGTGGCGTCACCCATAGGATAAGCTGTTCTGAAGCGTAAAGTAGAGACGAGCTGGCCGCGCATCATTGTGTGTCACTCCCAGATAACAGAAAATGGACAAAGAGGCTCTGGGTGGAGCTTAGGTGACACAATGACTATAGACGGCGAATAAATGGCTTTCCAGTATCCACCTGCCACTCAAAGTAACCACACCCTTAATTTTGCAGAACTTTAGGGCTTTATAATGTACATGAATGTAAATTAAAAATAATTCAACCTCTCACAGTTGTCATGAAGGGCAAAATTAGCCGTATAGACCCAAACCACAATTTGTACCAGGCAGGCGGTAAACATGTTTTTTTTCTGCTGTAAAGTTGGGAATTTTAAAGGGATACTTCACCGCTTTTTCATATTAAACTGTTATTCCCTTAACTAAAACAAGTGGATGCATACCTCTCTCGTCTCTGTGTGTGCTCTTAATCTCTCTGACGTGCAGTGACATTCTGATAGCATTTAGCTTAGCCCACTAAGCCCAGTTCATTCACTATAGTACCAAACAGAGATCAAGTTAGAAGCGACCAAACATCTCCACGTTTTCCCTATTTAAATACAGTTAAACGAATAGTTGAACGATCAAGTATGATGAGACAAAATAAAACGTGGTACTTCTCTAATCAGATTAAAAAGGAGAACTATAATGTATGGCGGAATAACACTTCTGAGAGTACACTCCGCGCAGTAAAAAGTCACAGCTGAACAATCCTCCCTCACATCTTCCCCTCCCCCCTATTGACAGACATGAGAGAGGGAGGGGGAGATGTGAGGGAGGATTTTTCAGCCAGGACTTTTTACTGTACCAAGTCGAAGTACTCTCAGAAGTGCTATTCCTCCATACATTATAGTGTCTATTATTATCAAATAGAAGAGGTTCAGTCAAAACGCTGCATCTGTAACTGTAACTGTAGGGATAATATGAGCCGTAAATCTCCCGCTGACACCATGCATGGTTTATTTAACATTACAACTAACGTAACATTTGGAATACTCAGAGTCAGATACGGACATTATTATGTTTGACGTCACTACACGGAAATAACCCGGTTTATTAATAATCATGTAAACGCGGGTTATTTGCGTTGTCAGTTTACTGGTTTGCATGTAAATGGGGAAAACTGGTTATTTCAATACGCTGATATTTGTGAGTTATCAGCTTCATGTGCATGTAAATGTGCTCAATATCAAATATTGGTGGGACAATTTGGCCATTTCTAATTATTTTGGGGGACTTCTGGTGTTCCGGTTACGACTGCTGGATAATCTCCCATCGTTCTACTCTCCTTCATAGCGTCATCGAGCTTCACCTTTGTTATTGTTTTGAATATGCAACCTCTGTCGACAAAAACGTTCATATTCCTTTAATAGACAAATTTATGATAGCTTGCAAAAAAAATTGTAAGTTCTTTATTTTCTGTCAAAAATGAGCACATGGCACACATTTTTATATACATATAAACCTGAAGTATGCTTTCCAGTTCAGGAAAGTTTCTCCCTCACTAAACAGAAAGCATAACTGACTATATGTAGTTTTATATAGAATATAAAATTGCCTAATAGTTTGCAAAATAAATAATCAGCTTTACAGGTAATCTGTGGGAACATACTAAATGTTATTGAAGTCTCTCTCTCTCTCTCTCTCTCTCTCTCTCTCTCTCTCTCTCTCTCTCTCTCTCTCTCTCTCTCTCTCTCTCTCTCTCTCTTCTCTCTAAACTGTTTGCTTTAATAGAAATACAAACGTGGGCTGATATTTGCACCTGTATGATGACTCTAAACATGAGGAGCACTTAACAAAACACCATTATCATTCCATGAGCATATGAATGCACCTAGTACAACTCAAAAAGCCTTCAAAACTCATCATAATTCAGTTCACTTCATTACACCGTAAACCATCCAATGATTATTGCAAACCAAGGTCAGTATATAATTACTTTTATTAATTAGCTGTGCCGCAGCTGTGCTTTCTGTTTTAAACCAACAGACGGTTTGATTTCCACCTACTCATCCATTGTTTGGCTGTTGCACTGATTGACACAGCAAAGCGATATATGTGTCTTCTCTAATGCATGGATAAACCTAACCCTGCCTAAGACAGATCCCTAAAATCAGAGGGAAATGATAGGTGGATAACACCTATTTAGGAGTGCTGTAAACTTGTTCCTCAAATCCGATTGGCTGATTGGAATGTTGTTCCAGGATCAACAAAGACGCTGATCCAGGAACATAAAATCAAGTTCACCATCTATATAGATGTCCTTGTTTTGAAAATGTATTGATCACTTTGGGAGCTTTTCATCACTCTTGTGGTCTCTCTGCACTTTTTCACGTGACAAATTGGCCTGCTTATCACACAAGACATTTTCCCTTACGAATCAAATTGTCCATTATCTATCACCGGCCCCCGTCATCTCCCACGCGTACACTGATGCAGAGACACCCTAGTCATGCACATCTACTTCCTACGTATACACGGTTAGCTCTACTGCAGTTGGTTGGATGTTTTCAAATGAAATTGTGTTTTACGAAAGTCTGTATTGTGTATGCTAATGTTTCATTTAGTTTTTGAATATTCTTTTGCTGGATAACTACCCCAGTGTGATCAAATGGATCCAATTGCACTGAACTGCATAAAATGGAGGTTAGCCATGCATTTCCATACACTGATTCAAAATGCAGTTTTTAAGCACCTTACCAAAAATGGGTGGCGAGTGTAGTCCTTGGGAATAATTCATCTGATATTGTGCATTTTACAACATACAACAGTTATTTCTGTTCCTCTGCCTACAGTTTGTATTGTTTGTCTGTGTTTGTGGTGTTCCAGAACAGAGTATATAAGTGGTGCGGAGTGGAAGCAAAACAGCAAAAAAGTTTTTTTGTTGTTTTTGCTGTAGCAAGAAGTCTTAAATGTTTCACTCAACATTTACATATACATTTATTAATTTAGCAGACAATTTTATCCAAAGTGACTTACAAATTAGAATAACAATGCAGTAACAATTAATCCAATGCAGACAAAACAAGTAGTGCTACCATACAAACTGACCGATATTTATTAATTTAATTGACCACAGTGTCTGTTGTCTTGTTCATGTTGTAAAAAAAGAATTTAAAAAAGCCAAGAATGTTCCACAGTGCGTTATTGACAGATAAGCATTATTTTAATTGTAATGATTGTTAGTGCTGACTCACCAATGACTGCATATACAGTGAAGTAAAAAAGTATTTAGTCAATTACTCCAATTGTGTAAGTTCTCCCACTTAAAAAGAAGAGAGAGGCCTGTAATTTTTATCATAGGTACACTTCAACTATGAGAGACAGAATGAGAGAAAATCCAGAAATTCACATTGTCTGATTTTTAAAGAATTTATTTGCAAATTATGGTGAAAAATAAGTATTTGGTCAATAACAAAAGTTAACCTCAATACTTTGGTATATACCCTTTGTTGGCGATGACAGAGGTCAGACGTTTTCTGTTAGCAGCCACAAAGTTTTTACACACTGTTGCTGGTAGTTTGGCCCATTCCTTCATGCAGATCTCCTCTAGAGCAGGGATGTTTTGGGGCTGTCGCTGGGCAACACAGATTTTCTATGTGTTTGAGATCTGGAGACTGGCTAGGCCACTCCGGGAATGCTTCTGAAATGCTTCTTACAAAGTCACTCCCTTGTTGCCTGTGCGGTGTGTTTTGGGATCATTGTCAGGCTGAAAGACCCAGCGAAGTTTCATCTTTAATGCCCCTGAAAATCTCATGATAGATGGCCCCATTCATTCTTTCATTTACATGGATCAGTCATCCTGGTCCCTTTGCAGAAAAACAACCCCAAATCATGATTTTCCACCCCATGCTACAAAGTAGGTATGGTGCAACTCAGCATTCTTTCTCCTCCAAACACTACAAGTTGAGTTTTTACCAAAAAGTTACATTTTGGTTTTATCTGACCATATGACATTCTCCCAATCCTCTTCTGGATCATCAAAATGCTCTCTAGCAAACTTCCGATGGGCCCGGACATGTACTGGCTTAAGCAGGGGGACACGTCTGACACTGCAGTCCCTGGCGGCGTAGTGTGAGCCTTTGTTACTTTGGTCCCAGCTCTCTGCAGCTCATTCACTAGGTCCACCCCCCTCCCTGAAGTTACAGGTCTGAAGTTACAGGTCTGAAGTTACAGGTCTGTGAGAAGCAGAAATCTTGCTTTTTTTGTAGGTGACCAAAAACTTATTTTCCACCATTATATGCAAAAAAATTCTTTAAAATCAGACAATGTTATTTTCTGGATTTTTTTTTTTCTCATTCTGTCTCATAGTTGAAGTTTACCTACGATGAAAATTACAGGCCTCTCTCATGTTTTTAAGTGGGAGAACTTTCACAATTGGTGGCTGACTAAATACTTTTTGCCCCACTGTAGTTGTATATGTAAAACAAAAAAGCATTAGCATTTCTATATTTGGCGAATGTGGTCTGAACCTGTTCCTGGCAACCTCTGAATGTGTTTTTTTTTATCCTATACAATGTTATTTTATTGTTGCTGGAATACTATTATACTTTTTATCAATACTTTGAATGTTTCTATTTTCTCTGTTCAATTTAATGTTTTATTAAAAATATATTTTTTGTCATGTTCGGTATATAGAAAACTGTTTTAATTGGTCTTTTTTTTTTGTATTAATATTAACTAGGATCTGGGTAGCACTTTGTTACAGTCTTGTTCCACATACTGTGCTTATTATAGTGATTAGATTAACTTTGTAATAACTAGGCACTAACCCTGAATCTACCCTTAAACCTGACGTTAATGTTGCCTTAGTACTTTCTTATGTAAGAACGCTACAAGTAAATGGAATTAACCAGGAATTAACTAGGAATTATGGTGTGTTGAATTTGACCCAATAATTATCATAAAAGAAACCTGTAATCCAGTAATCAGCATCACAGCAGCCAAAGAGGCATGTCTGGCTGCCACATGCATATATATCAGTTTTGTCAATAGTGTTGTCATGTAGAGTTTTTAATATTTTTTATATTGTAATAATTTCACAGTTATTTTCCAAATTAATGTAGCAACCACTTAAAGACAGTATATTTTAATTAGTGGTTGTAATGACATCTTTTTATGAATGAAGGCCACTGCTAATACTGAATGAATGTTTTTTTAAACATTAATGATAGCCATTTAACATTACAGTATGATTGAAAACTATTATTTATCAGGCTTACAAAACAATAACTTTTAATTATAGTGGGCTTTAAACAAATCTTCACATAAACAAATTATAATAAATGTCATATTTACCTGTGGCCTTTTCATATACAGAAATTTACTAAAGTTACAAACACCTTTCTTAACTGCATGAATTATAAATTAAATATAGATTAATCCTTATTGAAGCTATAATTTTCTCTGTTACCTTTGTTTTTTGATTAACATTAATGACAGACATCACAGCAACAGTTTTATTAGGCTACTGTCACTTTAGGATCTGCCGCTGCCGAACATGGCATGGATCTGACGCACCGTCACACGCATCTCATTTTCTCACAACTCTTTAAGTTCATTTAAGATGTCATTTAAATTATTTAAGACTGCTCTTGTGGGAATCCTCGACCAAACAGGCATCTTGGCATAATTCTGTGTTATTGTTTTATCAAGCGCAAAAGACAACTCAATTCTGGCGCATCTTTCTGTACGATGTGTGTGTGTGTCAGGACATTCACAGCCAGAGCGCTCTCTTTGTCTCGCACTTGAATGGTTAGTAAAGCAATTACTAATATGATATAATAAGATATAATGTAATGCTTGCCAAAGGGTGACAGAAAAACAGATGCTCTGTTAACTGTGTTAAATATTTAACACATCAAACTGAAAACATTAATCGCAATTTTGACTGCACTATTATATATTAACATTATCGCTAACACTTTATTTTACAGTGTCCCTGTTACATGTTGCATTTAGTTACTACATTATGCATAGGTAAGTACATGCAACTAACCTTTAACCAAACCCTAATCCTATTGTAAGTACATGTAGTTAATTATTATTAGGCCGTACTTAAATGTATAATTACAATGTAACATAGACACATTAAATAAAGTGTAACCGCATTATCTTATAATTAAGTTTTTCCCAAATGCATTTACAAATTATTATTTTTTTATGCTTATACTGTCCATTAAACCTATAGTGCTGTCGAACTTTTCTTGTACACTGCATGTAGACCACAAAAAAAGCCCTTTTAAAGTTGTGCTCTGAAAGTGCCTAAACAAACCAGGTGAGTTTGGTGGAAAATCTCTGAAGTGTGCTGAAGAAAGTAGGTCATTAATCTAGAACTGTACACACAACATACAGGATATGAAATAGAGGCATCTCTCTCAGGGCAGCAGCGCTCACTTTATCTAAGGCATGGGATTAATATATACACCTATGTCATACAGCAGCAAAGGATGCATACATTAACACATTTCACATCTGGCTATTTCAGTACATTTCAGGGTTGAGAAGGTCATGAGGAGTGTTCCCATGTGGGTCCTCTCAGCAGGCTTGGGTGGATCTGGCTGATTCAGCAAGATTGTCCCAGAAACTTTTTTCTTCATGTATAGCAGCAAAGTTAGGGAAGTCTGGGAGTTAGCCTGGAGTGTGACACAACGACAACAACTTGATAAAAGAAAAAGAAACATTTAGCAAAAGCACCACAAGTGCTTAAACAACAGCATAAGGGTAGCAAACATGATCAAATACGAAAAGGAAAACATCCCAGAGCTGTTGGTAAGTCCCAAAACTCTGTCTTACAAACAGAGTGTGAACGATAAGACGGTATTCCCTTTGATCTCGCCTTAAACGGGATCTGTTCAAATCCCTAACATTGCTGTTATACAGACAATGCAATCAAGACACAGTTTTCCTGTTTGAAATTAGGCTCAGTTACAGTAGGACACGAGGTGTGATGACGTAGCATGTGGCAGGAGATCAAAGCAGGCTCCAAAGTAAAGCTGCAATTGTGCACCTGCCTTTTGATATGGAGATGCAAATTCTGCTCGAATCTGAAGTGGCACAACAACGATGTAAGCAGTGATGTCATTGAGTGCGCTGAGCTCCATACCTGCTCATTTGTTTGGCATAATGAGGTAGCTTGAAGTTGAACTCGATATTCATGCACAGATTTTTTTTTTTTTAAATCAACTTAGCTGTAGTTGTGAGTCATTTAGGCCCAAATGAGTTGCAAATTGGTGACCCTTGGAGAATTGATTGACCTTCCATTTTAGTTCATTTCCCACTCAAAATCATGCAGCACATACAGTCATCCATCACATTTTCCCTGTTATAGCCATTAAGTGTTTCCTGTTATTTTGAATCACTTCTTTGATTTATGATATTGCAGTTGGTATGAGCTCAGCTTTTATATGCATGATGTTATGTGTGATATATTTACAGATATTTAATACTCTTCTCTCTACTTTATTCTAATTGGTCAATCATTACAATCTGTGGTCTGATTTGTTTGATGTAATCCAATTTCCTGCATAGGAACATACTGCAGTTCCTTTTTTTTTTTCTCTCGCATATTAAAATTATTTCTTGTATCATTATTTCATGTCTGTTTCATAATATGTTCAGTATATAAGTTGCCCTTTAATAAATCAGTAACTAAAAGTTGGTTAATTATTATATACAGTTAGTCTGACAAGCCAGACCCACATCAAGATGTTTGGTCTGGAAACTCACCATTGACAGCTCAATCCGAGGGGCGGGATAAACGGTTGTCTTTCAAACTCCCTCTGCACGCGATAGGATAGCGCTACAACCAACCAGAGCAACGAAGGTGAAGCGGAGCTTGTTGATAGATTAAACATTCACCGTATCCGGTCGGCAAAACTCCGAACACATCTTCCGTTTTTAAGAATGACTTCAGTGCCGTTCTTTGTTCTTTTCTCAGAGAAAAGCTTAACTCCAAGTCTTCCAGAATCGCGGTCAAAGCTGATTCGAAAGACCGCCGCCGTTCGCCAGTTTCTGTGTTTACTAGAAGCACGCAAACGCAACTCGGCCGTCGTCATTATGGCCCCTCCCGCCGACTCTATACACGATGTGATTGGGCCGTCCAGATTGTGAGGAATACAGCTCAGAAGGGTATTGAGAGTTCCTAGACGACACTTGCGGGCAGATTAAATTTGCTGCCGCTAGGGTGCGTCTAGATTTCTAGGCTAATATACAGTCAAATCAGAAATGATTCAGACACCAGATATTGTTTTATTTTTTCCTAGTGAGTGCAGGACACTATCATTTATTTATGTAAGTATGGATATAAAGTAAACTGTGACGTATTATACCCAAAAAGTGTTCATACAGTGCACTACTAGTAAAATTGATAAAAAATTTGGACCAAAATTATTCAGCCACTTTGACCTGACCATGATTTTTCTTTTATTGATAATGCGACCCTTTACAACACAAGCTGAACAAAAGAGCATTGCTTTGTAATTGGTTGACCTAAATTGGTGTTATCTAATTGTGTACTTAAATTTAACAGCTAATTGGTTGATTGTAATCCATTACATACCTTTCTAACAAAGTTATCCAACATTATCAAGATTTATTTGTTCCGACACAGCTTATCTCTGAATTTTTGTCATATTTTACCATGTTCTAAACTATAGCGAATAAAATGTGATAATGTGAGAATGTTGAATGTGTCTGAATACATTTTGGTTTAACTGTATACTCTGTCTGGGTTATTTAGCAATATTGAACATCTGGCTAGACTGTACCTTATCCCATAATTCCAAGCTTTTTAAATCTTATTTACACAGGAAATAATTCCATCTTGCTGCTCCTGTAAAACTCTTTTAACTGTTACATTTTGCCCAGTTCTTTCCATGACTATGAAATGTAGATGCTGACATGACATAAAACAACAAGAGCAAGCATCGTGCATAATTCTGTGGGTACAAACGAAAGTCGCTGGAATATTTTGACGACCAAATGTGACCCAATAGTCATGGGGATCTGTGCTCTCTGATTTTTACAACAGCAAATCTATTTGTGCATGTGCTGTTGCCTGGTTAACCTTGTGTGCCCCCAATTTCATTTGAGATTAAACACACTCAATTTTTGTGGTCACTGCCATTCTCCTATTTAATTTCCTCCTGAACAATGCGGTGAGGAGGGGGATGAGTGCCTTTCGTATGTAATCTGCCGTTGCAGTAAATCAGTTTATTACAGGAAACTATCAAAGAGCACTGGACATGATGATGAGAAAGTGAGATGCAGAACCAGAACATTCCTCTGTGAATGAAATTCCTGCATTTGTTCACTGCATTCTTAAAATGACAGGAGCTAATAAGGAATTTAATAATTACAGCACAAATGGACTGCTAACAAGGTATTCAGGCCATTCTCTAGCAACATTAGGATTTATTGCATTTTATTTATCTAATTTTGTTCACCAAGATAGGCCAAATAAATGTGTCAGGGAACAAAAGTAAACTTTTTTGTTGTTGTGGTTGTTCAAAGTTAACACAATTGAAATAAGTCAATCATTCTTCTTATCATCAATCGTTCTCCTGTCTTACCCTGATTCTCTATAGTAAATTCACTATTTTATTTACATTTGTTTAAACTTGAGTGATAGTTTTCATGAGAAATTGTGTATATGTGTCACTCGCCTCTGTGTCTTGACATTTATGTAAATAAAGAAAAGTTGCTCCGGTTGACGTGTGTATGGGGGCAACATAGGTTAGTTGTCACATTGAGCAAGAAAGATTGACGTGGAGCATGTTAAATCTCTAACCTCTGGAGAATCCCCTTTTTTTATAAAACGCAGAACAGATCAGAGTCTGCTGGCAAAAAGAGAATGTGACAGAGAACGTAATAATACAAGAATCAACATGTCTTGGCTGTTTTGAGATGGGTGATTGTTCTGTTTGGAAATGTGAAATGTAGTAAAAGAGATGGGGAGATAGTGTTTTTGTTACTCAACAGGTGAGTACGGATTTATTTTAACAGATCAATTATCATATGAAGCTTTATAACAGTTCATTGAAGGGCCATTTCATTATGGTTGTTGTAGCGCTGTGCCTGAATCGTTTTTTTAGAAAGTACTATTGGGTATAGCTATAGTAATGTCTTCAGCTTGTCAGCTTGAGATTCTTTCCATTTAAACTGGTTATATTTCTTAACCCTACACTGTAAGAAAATAATGTCTCCATTTGAAAATGTTCTAGTGAACATTTAATCACATCTAAATGTTCAGTTGGCCAAATTGAAATTCTGTGAATTGATGCAATAGATGTGATCAGTCACTTGAAAATTTTCAATTGGAGACATGATTATTTATTTTTTTACTGTGTAGTAGTGAATGTTTTATGAGCAATAGGATAACCATATCCATCCGCAGAGTCACGCAGAACCAAAACAATGTTCTTCTGCAAAATAATAATAATAATAATAATAATAATAATAATAATAATAATAATAATAATAATAATAATAATAATAATAATTAGAAATACATTCAGTTTTGTTTTTTTAACCACTGGAGGGCCTAAAGTTAAGTAAGTATCTTTAACTGCATCTTAGTGTATAGCTTGTTTTCCAATAAGTTTCATGACAAAAGGCTCCATCACTTTTTAAAGGACAACCAGCATTGCACACACAACTACATAGCTCATCAACTCAAGGCACTTTTCAGACACTCTCTTCTAAACAGTTTTCCCTGTAGTCTTGAGAGTCCGATTTATTCTAAATTATAATAAATGTGTAGAAATTAAGCACTTCAAAACCAATTCACAAAATCACTCTTACTTCACAACATTTTAGATAATATCCCTATTTATTTATTTTTCAATCCCAGTTATATAAATTAGGCTGTATTTAATTTATTGTTGAATTAAGCATACATACGTACAGTATGTTTTAAGGTTTAATGCAGTCAGCAGTTACATTAACTGAGTTAATTTGTTTAAGAAACCCATTTATTGTTGCCACAGCAAAGCTCTTATTAAATTATATTTAAGATATTGCCTTTTAAAGAGTTTCAGTGTTGTTAGCTGTTGTTAACATAACTTGTAGTATATTTAACTATTTTGTTTATAGATTGCCGTTAATTGCATTAAATTATGAGTAGCTTATAGTTTCAAAGTAGCTTCCCCGTCATAATTACAGGCTGCATCATATATTATACTGACAGCGTAATATATTGAGTTGTTTAATGATTTAATGGTCTGTTCATGATAAACCACCTCCAGAGTGTGGATATCTTTGCATGTGCCTTTTGTGGTATTTGGGTGTCATTTATGATGTGATCTTTTTATTAAAGTGTGACTCTTTCACTTAAGGTTAGTGGTGTCCTTTTTTGCTTGTTTAACACTTAAATGAACACATTTTAAAGACACTTCTTGCTTCAAGAATGCACAGATGAATAGAAAGCATAGAGTAGCTTTATATAGATATACTGTTTTTATATTGACATATATCGCCTTGGCATTGCTCTATCCATAAGTTTTGTTTGCATAAATATAATTGTACTTTATTAAGGGATAGCAATGATAATGACGGGTGACATAGCAAGTCCCACTAATACATTATAATATACATTTTCAGCCATACTATTTATGACTTAAATTTTCTGTGTGTGAATTTGTGCATAAAAACAAATATTATTGGCATTATATTTTGCCAGAGAATTGGTTTCTATATAAATGACTTGATTGCTCATGACGTCATAAAAAGTGAAGCCACCGCTTACATCACATTCTATTGAATTAATAGGAAATCTCCCTTTGCATCCATACACATTCCAAACATTTAAATGGTTCAAGTCTGGAATTACATTAGCGAATATCAGATCAGCTGACAGACGAGACACCTCAGCATAAAATGTCACAATGATTATTTGAAATCTGAATACAGATCTATGCTTATGTAAGGCATGCGCATACAACTTAATTTGTCATGTACAATTATTCACTGTGGTTATGCAAATATGTTGCGTTATATAATACGTTTTTTTTTTTTCGTAATGTGAAATGCAAAAGGATGCTGGCTACGTATGGATTTAAGACATGAAGCTTTATTTCCAGCCATTTTTACTGTCGCTCAGAGCAAGTTGATGCATGGAAAATCTTTTTAATATAATAGTGCAGATTCGAACAGGGGATTGTATGTATAGTAATATTTATTATACATTCAAATCAATTTCTGCTAATAAGCGTGGATATATGTTGGTGCTTAATATTTCCTGTATAGCTACGTATGTAAATGAATGATGTCCTCTGCCGGTAGGGTCATAAGATGGCCACTCAAACGCTTCAGGTGATTTGACCTCCTGACGCCAGTTTAGCCAATTAACAAAATGAGAAATCCAGTCATATATAGATCAGGTAAGGATGCATCGTAAAAAGCAGGATTGTGATGTTAGGGCAAATGTGTTAACTCATTTATATGTGGCTTCAGGGAAGTTGTGATATTAACAGCATGGCACAGAGGTATGATACAGTTTGTGTATGTGAACACTGCAGGGTAAGCTTTAGCTATCTAAAAGATTAAGAAGAAAAGCAGCATGGAATGTTTAGATCAAGTTCATGGCTTTGCCTCTAGCTTGGAGCCGTAACCTATTTAGCTGTTTCAGTAAAGCTGGAAAACCCTGTAGTTTCCATCAATAAAATAACCCTGGGGTGTCTGTAATGAGGGCAGCAGCACATGCCTCCAGCTCTGCCAGCAAGCATATGCAACCCTCTTTCAGGGGCCGAGGTTGACCCCGCAGAATTCTGCGGCAGAGTCATGAGCACTGCCAACATTTCTCCACAAGTCAGCGGCCCACTTAGCTGTCACTTGGTCTGGGTGGGCTAAGATGATCAGAGAAAAATGCCACTTTTCACACCTTTTGGGAAGGCTGTCTGCTGGAGACCATCACTGTCTCTATTTCTTTTTCGAGAGGGTGTGAAATGGAAGGTTTGAGTTTTGAAGTACTAGGTAAGAACCGGAGTTAGATGGTGAGTTTGAATGCGAAGAGAGATGAAATGATGAGAGAGAGAGAGAGAGAGAGAGAGAGAGAGAGAGAGAGAGAGAGAGAGGGAGAGGGAGAGGGAGAGTGAGAGGGAGAGGGAGAGAGAGAGAGAGAAGAACGAGGATTACTGTGGGTGGAAAGGTGAGCGCTTAAGACGGGCATGGACAGAGGAGAATGCGACCTGGGGAATGTGAATGAGCCTGGGTAAGATTGGGGAGAAAGTGCGGGGAGGTGAGACAGGAAGGGAGTGGAATGAGAAGAGTGTATGTGGAGGACAGAGGGAGGGGTGAGAAATGAGTTGGAGTAAAAAGCACTGTAAGCACTTTTTCGCTTCACTGCAAAGTACATGAATCTGAAAGGAGTTTTCTCCAAGAGGGAATTCCTACAGTGAAACAGGCTTTTTCTTTGAAATCTATTCACAGCTACTTTGTGTCTATTCCGAGTCTTATGTAAAGCTATAGTTCACCTAAAAATGAAAATCCTGTCGTTATTTACTCATTCCCATGTCATTTTTGAAGAATATCCTGGACACAAATCAATATAAAAAATGTTTGATTTAATGAATGAGGACTTGGGCTTCCAAGCTCTAAAAAGACCCAAAAAAGCATCATAAAAGTGGTCATTTTGACTCATTTGCTATATTCAGTCTTTTGAAGTCAGCTTTGTGTAACAAAAAGTAAAGAGAAAAGTAGCAATGTCCAGTTCATGAACTAATTCCTCTTTTGAATGTGATCTTTTTAATGAACCCAGTTCACAAAACCAATCTGAATTCAAAAACCAGACACATCCTAATCTCAGCTTGATAAATATCCTAAAATTCAGCATGTTCCTCACACAAAAGCTGTCTTATAACTTGAAGGCCTTGTAATAAGATTACAATCCGCATGAGTCATTTGTACCACTTTTATGAAACTTTTATTGTGATTTTTGAAGCTTGAGTTCTCAATTCATTGAACAAGTTTCATATGAGAGTGAGCAATGAGCAAATGATGACAGGAGTTTTGTTGTTGTTGTTGTTGGGTGAACTATACCTTTAAAACATGAACAGAAAGAACAAGCTTGTTTCTATTTTCTAAATGTTCACAAGGTCATCCTACTCTCTTTTAATTGGATAAAAATCGAATGTAGAATCGTTCACAGACATTTCTTTAACTAGAGACTTTCACCGGGAGGTAAATTTGCAGAGTTTCAATGAGGATAAAAACAGCAAGCTCCATTATTAGGCCATAGGGGATGCTAAGTGTTAATTAGCATTGTCTCATGAGGATGAAAAGTGACTGTTTTTCTTTGAGAGGATAGCATCTTAAAGGAACTCACTCCACATGATATAAATGGGTTTTGGCAGTTATTAAAAAGGCACACTATAACACCAATCAAATGCCAGTGGTGCTAGTATAGCCAGACTAGAGATGTTATATATCTATAGCCTAGAAAATATTTCCTATTGATTTTCTTATTTTTTACTCTCACTTTTTTATTAATCAAAGAGCACAATAGAAGTAAAAAAAAAAATCAAAGTGATTAAAATCCTAAGCATTTAATTAGGTTTAATAAATGTTTAATGTGCCTACAAATAATGGTTTTGATGTGTGAGGAGTCAATAGAATGGTGCAGGTGGTACACTGTATATTAAAAAAATGTCTCCAATTAAAAATGTTCTAGTGACTAATCACATCTAAATTTTTCAGTTGGCCGAATTGAAATTCTGTGAATTGATGCGATTTAATTAGCAGAAATTCAATTCGACCAACTGAAAAATTTATTGTGATCAGTCAGCAGGTTTTTTTAGAGCTGTTATGTGTCTTGAAAAAGGAGGTTGATAAATGGGACAAAGTGGCTAAATGGGACAAAGGCTGTCGAGATTAAAC
This sequence comes from Pseudorasbora parva, assembly GCF_024679245.1. NCBI lineage: Eukaryota > Metazoa > Chordata > Actinopteri > Cypriniformes > Gobionidae > Pseudorasbora > Pseudorasbora parva. Next base: position 34,447,880 of record NC_090183.1, on the reverse strand, counting down.
ATCACGCTGAAAAGATAACCTCAGTCCATTTTTAAAGTCTCATTATCCTCATATTTGTGCACTTATAAACTATTCTAACTCAAATGTTCTGGGAAAATGTTTGCGATAAAAATTCAAAGAGTTGTAGTGATCTTAGTGATGGTGGCATTGAAATCATGGGACCGTAGCTTTCCCTTTCCGTAACCAGAACTTAACACTCAAATGTATCAAAGATGATAAAACAGCGCTGTGTTACACCACGTATGCATGACCGGAAGAAGAGCAAGCGGTTGTCTGCGGCATAATAAAAGCTCCAGTGCTCTCGAGCTGTGTCGCGCTTGTCCTCATTCCGCTCCAACAGCTTTCGGCCCCACCCTGTTTCATACGGTAATGTCAATCAATCTTAAATACATTAGCTCATCCATGAATATGATTTCTGCCCGGATATTTGGCATATACATTCCACGAGATTAAACATTCATACTATTTATAGGCTACCCATTACCATGTAATCGTGTTGTTAAAATTTTAACTTTTAAAAATACGCCTGGACACCCTGTTTTCTTTTCCATTTTGTTAGCATTTTTAATAGCACAAGCACATTCCTTCATTCAGCTCACTCATCATTATCTGTTCCAGCCACAAGGTGGAACTGTCTATAGACATAACAAATATATTGGCATAAATACTGGGTATTAAAGTTAGGGATGCACTTCTTTTTTTAGCACCCCCTTTGAACTGTTAAGCCCATCCGTAGCACTCCCCAAAACAACCCTGGAGCCGGCGCTGTCCATTGTCATTTTTTAAAAACATGCCTAGTCAAACTAACAAGCACAACTTATTACCTTAGCAAGCAAAAAATATTGTGCATTGTAAACCACACTAATGTTGCTGATGCTGTCAACGCTGTGAGGAAATGTTACATTTTATATTAATATTGGTTTCTCTGTGGTTTAAAGTTACCATTTTACAAGTTTGTTGACTCTGTAATATAAATGTGGTTCCTTGGAGTCCGTGGTGTCCTCAGGAGATGTAGCACAGATCTGCAGCTCCGATGGAAACAGAACTTTTCCACTGACTAATCTAAAGAGTTTACACAAGCCTCCTGAGAATACATTGTTATTTTCTTAACTCATTTCTAGGGGTTCAGAAGTTGCTGCATAAATGAATACAAATATCTTTATGCTTTTTAATGGCAACTCTCTAATTTACTTTATATTACTAAGTTTCTAAACTAAATGTTAGTAATACTTATATGGTCTGTTTTCAGAGTTAAAATTATATAAAATACCATAATTTACTGTTTAAAAAAACAAGGAGACATCTTGCTTAACTGCATTAACATAAAGGAAGAACTCATTGAAGCTGTGCTGACAATAGCAGTAAGAAACTTTAGTGTAATTAGGTGGATAAAATGTATATTTAATTAAGTGGGAAACTGTAGCACAAAAGTACAATTCCTTTCAGAGTTTGTGCTTTGAGAATGTATTCTTTATTCTTTCCTCTTTTTTGTATCAAGAAGAGAATTCCCTTTTAACATAGCTTGCCATCACCGTGGATAAATGCCAATCATGCTGCGTCTTTAGTTGGCTGTGAATTGAGATTGTTCCCTTAATGCTCCAGTCTTTTGTCGATCTGCGTAAAGATAATAATGTCTCAGTACAGTACAGAATGCTGATCCTTGCCATGGGTGAACAAGCATCATTTAAAGGGATAATTCACCAAAAAATGAAAATGACCCCATAATTTACTCACACTCAAGCCATATGATACAGCATGTGCTCCGCCAGAAGCTAGATATTTTACTTTATAACGTGTTAAATATAAATATTTTTCTTTTAAAACCCCATCGATTCGCTTCAGAAGGCCTTTATTAACCCCCCTGGAGCCGTATGGATTACTTTTATAATGGATGGATGCATTCACTGCCATTATAATGCTTGGAAGAGCCAGGGTATTTTTTAACTCCGATTGTATGTCTGATAGAAGAATGTCATATACAGTCCCTGACAAAAGTCTTGTCGCTTATCTATTTTGTAGAAATACCTGATATTATCCTGACTTTTAATTAATCAATTGGTGTTAGAAATAGCTCATATGAAAAGCTAAAACCCTCCCAAATGATGTTTAATGCACTAAAATAAATAATTTTCACAGAAGAAATATTTATCATTTAATCAAGACAGAATGGTCAAATTTTGGCAAGACAAAAGTTTTGTCGCCTATACAGAAATGTAACAAATTTACTGCAAATACAAAAATATGTTAGCAAATTAAGTTGTGGCGCTGTGAGATCCAAATTTAATATCTTGTATGACTTCCATGAGCTTGAAGGACTGCATCCATGCGGTTTGGCAAGGATGCATACAATTTATTGATAAAGTCATCAGGAATAGCTAAGAAAGTCTTGCATGCCTCCCAGTAGTGTTGTAGTCAAGACCACCTAAACCGAGACCAAGACAAGACCAAGACTTTGAAGGGTCGAGACCAAGACAAGACCAAGACTTTGAAGGGCCGAGACCGAGTCAAGACCAAGACCAAGACAGGCCGAGACCGAGTCAAGACCGAGACCAATGCATGTCCCCACACTTATGATAAAATGTGGAATATGCATATGATTGGCACTTCTCTCGTATGTGTGGGTGTGTAAGTGTACCATGAGAGAAGTTTTGATCAAATAATCAAAAGGCATTGCAGCTTTGTGGGAATTAATCTTTTTCTTCTAAAAGCAAATAACACTTAACTTTTCTTCAATGGGAGGCACTGAAGACGATGTGTCCATATTGTTTACAGTCAATGGTGGACACAAACACCAAACTGACACTAACAGAGTTTTGTGTTTTGTTTTGTGAAAAGTGCTCAATCCCATTTTAAAACTCAAAGTTCCCTAAGAATGCTAATCTGGATGAGGTATTAATCTCAGACACAGTCCATTATGTCTTAAATGAATGTGAATAACAGGAGGTGGAAGATGTATCATACAGATATGCATTAGTATGCTGCTTAAGCAAATTATTTTAAATATGTACATATTTTTCATTTACAAATTGAAAATGTTATTGTGCCGCTTTATTGTACAACAACAAGGAAAAGAAACCCTGTACTTGCATTTTTTGATTAACTACAGTTTGATTTACAAATATTTCACATGTGCAGGGTTTTGGGTCAAAAATGGTCTTTGGTGGTGGCTGACACACACACACACACACCATTTTTTTTTTTTTTTAAATGCAACGAAACAATCATTCTTTATTATCTTATGTTTATATCTCATATTATGTATGATCTCTTATCTTGATGTTTCTTTTGTTCCAACAGGTTGAATTGTTTTGGTATATAATCATATCAATTTTAGAAATAGCATTAACAGTTAACAAATAGCCACAATTTCTGCCATATACAATTTAATAAAATGATCCGCTAGCTAACAAACAGTTTTGTTCTGTTTTCACCTCACTCCAGTCTAAACTAAATGATTTTAGACTATTTATTTTACTACACATTCAACATACATAAGCTGAAATACTGTGGATAGTTAAAACTAATAAATCTTACTCTCCACTCTTGCTAAATTGGGTAAGCACACTTGCGTTCTCATTTCTGAGGTGTTCTGAGTAAATGATTAAACTGATTCGTTCAGTTCAGTGTTGATCAGATCAGTTCTTATTACCGTTGTTAAAATGATTCGGTTCAAATGAGTCATTTGGTCGTGAATCGGACATTAGTCAACAATCGGACCCGTTGTGTGTGAATCACGGCTGTCAGAACATCGCGGAAGGTTTGTCACACAGAAAACACTTCATAACTGGATAGAAATTGTTTTCTATTTATTTAATGTATGATTTATGTCAGCTGTTTAGCTGGTCAAACGTTTTTTGAGCGCAATTCACACCGAGCGGTACTTCAAAACAGTTGTCCGAACGCGCAACATTCAACATGGATTCGGTTTTCTGAACTTTTGATTTAGCTTAATATGTGAAGTATCAGAGAGAGCTTATGTGCTTATTTTTAAGACAGAGAGAGTGCGCGCAGGGTGGAGTTCTCTGCTCTTTATATGCCTTCAGCTGTGGTCTTGACCGGTCTTGAGACAAAATCCCGAGTCATCTTCGCCCGAGACCGAGACGAGACCGAGTAAAAATGCGGTCGATACCGAGACGAGACCAAGACCTTTAAAAAGTGGTCTCGAGACCGGTCTCGAGACCAAGACCGATCTCGAGTACTACAACACTACCTCCCAGAGTTCGTCAATATTCTTTGGTTTCGTCTTCCATGCGTCCTCTTTCATCCTACCCCACATATGCTCAATGATGTTCATGTCTGGTGACTGGGCTGGCCAATCCTGGAGCATCTTGATCTTCTTCGCCTTGAGGAACTTTGATGTGGAGATGGAAGTATGCGATGGAGCACCGTCCTGCTGCAGAATTTGGCCTCTTTTATGGTTGGGAATATAAGAGGTAGCTAAGATTTCTTGGTATTTTAGACTATTGATGTTGCCTTCCACCCTGCAGATCTCTCGCACACCCCCATACTGGATGTAACCCCAGACCATGATTTTTCCGCCACCAAACTTCACTGTTTTCTGGGTGAATCTCGGATCCATTCGGGCACCAGTAGGTCTCCTGCAATATTTGCGGCGACTGTGTTGTAATTTAACAGAAGATTCATCTGAAAAATCCACCTTCTGCCACTTTTCCAGCGTCCATCCTTTTAGCAGGCTGTGGGCCTTGGCAAATGCCACATGGTTTTTCAATTGTCTTTTGTTTAGTGCTGGCTTCTGGGCACTGATTCGACCATGGAGGCCATTTCGAGACAGAATCCGACAAACTGTTCTGGTTGACACAGGGACTTCAGGTGACCAGGTCTCGTGGAGCTCTGCTGCAGTGGAAAATGGGCTGGCCTTGGATTTTCAAGCCAACAAACGGTCCTCTCGAGCAGTTGTCTTGCGGGGTCTGCCTGACCTGAGCTTGTCAAAAACGTCTCCAGTCTCTTCAAATCTTTTTTTTATCCTCTGTACTTGACGCTGAGACACATTGAAGGTGTCTGCCATATCAGCAGTGGATCTGGTCTTCAGCCTCTTGATAATCAAAACTTTAGTCTCAGGGTGAATCTTAGGCATGTTTGCAGAGGTCTAGTTGCAGTTGATGTGAAGGTCTAGCGTACTGGGGTTCTTTTTATACACACTTGAGACCTATCCATTATTAGTCACAGGGGAAGCTCATATGACAAGGTGACAACACTTATGTCTTTGCAAAAATTGACTCAATGGGATTTACCAAGCTGTGAATATTAGAATACTTTTTGAAAGTTTAGTTTTTCACTGAAACATTATCACAAAAGCTGGTGGGATTAAAATGAGCCATTTCTTGTAAAAATATCTTGATTAGAAATATATTTCAGCGGCACTTTAGGTCAATTTGTACACAAGCGACAAGACTTTTGTCAGGGACTGTACACCTAGGATGACTTGAGGGTGAGTAAATCATGGGGTAATTGTCATTTTTGGATGAACTATCCCTTTAACATTGCATTTTGCAGATTGAATTGGATTTTTTGTGAAATTTTAATTTGGAAGATAAAGTGCTTGTGAAACTATTCATTACAGTAGTACACAGTAAATATTCATCCCTAGTCTTAAATAATGTCCATTATAATTAAATAAAATGGATAAATACACAATTGCGTTCATTTTGATGCGTTTGTCTACATTAAAACCAATGGAGAAAGATGCTTTCTGGACCCAGGCGGTGGTTAAAAACTTTAACCCCTGATCCCTTTGATTCTGCTTTACAATTTCATCAGACTTTGCAACAACATATGCATTTATAACATGCTCATACTATAAGTACTTACTATTAATTACTGGGCATATGAATGATAGTAACACAGACTACCATTTCTCTGAATATCTTAATTAAATTTGGCAGGGAAGAATGAACTTTTTTTACACTTTGGAACACCTCAGACCCGGGTTCCCTGCGGTGTATTCCTGCAGGCCAATCCCCTGTGGTCGTGTCATGGCTAAATGCCATATTCATTTAATGCTGATCCATACCATCCCCCCGGATGTGAACGTTCCAGAGCTTGCATAACTCTGCCTTGGCCTGTTTTATCATTCATTCAACAGGCCTTTATTTATATATTCTCTTTCCCAGATGATAAATGGCACAAGGAATTTAATTAGAGCTATGGGAGGAGAAGGGGCCTGATGAATCTGATACTGTGTGGCTCTCACACACAAATCAAAGGTGAAAGTGTGTGTGCGTGGGACAGCGGAGCAGGGAGATGTCATTACCACAAATGGCGTGATGTGCCTGTCAGGCGTGGTGGAATTAACTCACTCATTCTGATCTCAACAGCTGAGGGAGCCACTCCGCTCAGGGAAATCACTAATCTGTATGCAGGTCATTTGTGGACACGATAGGAACCGGAGCAGAAAATGATTCCTTACTCACAAGAGCCTGGGCCAGACAATTTACTGTAATGAGTGATATTCCTACTAGTCCTTCAGATATTTTATATGCCAATATTTCCACTTTTTTGAATGAATCTTTATGAAGGCGAGTACACAGGTGCAAGAAATGTCCCTTGAGGTTACGACACGTTACTGGGTAAGAATAGATTCTTATTTGTGGAAAACCACCATCGAATGAGATGTTCTTTGAAAGCTGACAAAGCCAGGGCGGTTTTGCATAATAACTAATACTGATGTAAACTATGGTAATTGCTTATTAGGCCTTATGAGACTACACAGAAATGAAGCCATTCTGATGCCCACTTAAAACAAGTTCTGTCATTATTTTTTCACCCTCATTTCATTTTTTGTATTATTTGTATTTATTTATTTTGATAGGGCCAATGCTCATCAATCGTCAGATAGACACTTTAAATAAGCTAGAGTTAGCCCAGCAGGCACATTTTTATCGATTGCCCCTTGCCAGATTTTAAGGTGAAAGACATGGTAAATGATCACAAATCCAAGAAATCAATCCAATAAATCAATACAATACAGTGAAACATCTCCATGGATAAGTAAGGATTAAAACACAAAACACACACACACACACACGCACGCACACGCACGTAGTGCATTCCATGTTTTATGGGGACTTTCCATAGGCGTAATGGATTTTATACTGTACAAATTGTATTTTCTATCCCCCCACACTGCCCCTCCCCCTAAACCTACCCATTACAGGAAACATTCTGCATTTTTACTTTCTCAAAAAAACTATAGGCTTATAAGTTCTAAAAAAAAAAAACCTATAAGCCTTTTGAAAAGTGGGGACCGCTAACTGGTCCCCACAATGTAGGTGATCTCAGGATTTACTATCCTTATGGGGACATTTGGTCCCCACAATGTAACATAAACAAGGGCACCCCCCCCCAACACACACACACACACACTAACAAACACACACCTTCAGAAAAAAAAAACTATGTAAAAGCACTATAAAAGAACCCCTGTGGTCACTATGAACTGTTGTTGCTTGGCACAAAAATAGCATAAATTATTAAAACGGTTTGTTCCACTGAAAGCAGCATATATTGTTGGAATGACAACAAGGTTAGTAATAACATCATAACATTTTTTGGGTGAATTATTACTTGAAAGTGCATACATTTTGCATAGATATTTAACAGTAGTAGACCTATAGCAGTCGTTTTTACTGAAATTCAATTTTACGCAATGGTTATTATCCTTTGAATCAACCTCTACATTGAAACCAGCAGCTAATGAATATGATGATATATAACCACTGACTGGCAGGACCTCTAAGGAAAGGGAAATTAGCTGTTTTATTTCTTATTCACAAAATTAGTGTTTCCATTGCAGTGAACCACAAATCAGGAACCATGTTTTTTTTATGCATCCTCCACATATTACCCTTCCCACAGCAGTCCCGACGGATTATCCAGACAGCCCGGTGAAATCAAACTATGGCAGACTGTTAATAACAAAATTATTTCGATGGAAATCCGCAAACTGCCAGGCCTGCTGAGTAAATGTTCGACCTAGTAAAGGCTTGCCTTGCGATAAGGACATCCGGTGGGACACAAACAGACCTGTTGCCACATTCCACTATTTATTTCTTTGTCCGTAGGAATTTTGCACTGGTATTCAATGCTTGTATACATTTTGCATACTTTTATTGTGCGTGTCGTGTTTACTAATGTTTTGCCGATGTAATTCCTTGTTTATCACAGCAGTAAAGAATCTTTGAATCTCCCCCGCATCGGCATCAGCTTTGTGATTTAGAGTGCAGACTCAATGCTGTAAAACAATCTTTTTTTCTTCTTCGTCTTTTTTTCCTAGCGTTTGATGCTTGCCCGCAGCTTTGAAGCAGCACTCCAAAACCTAATTAATATAACAGATTGTCACAGCACACAGACTGTGACAGTCTGGAACTCTCAAACAACAAGAAACTGTTTACACTCATTTTATTATATGGGATCATTCATAATCTTTCTGTTGAAAAGAACAAAATTAATTTTACTTTGTGGCTTATAAAATGGCAACCGATTCACTTTAGACTTCTTTGAACAAACAGACCCCCCCCCCCCCCTCTCTCTCTCTCTCTCTCTCTCTCTCTCTCTCTCTCTCGTCTGTACATTGTTTTTGTCCTGATGTAATGGAATCACCTCACATTAGTTCTGTTTATTCTCAACACATTTTCACTTGGATGGCGATTAGACCTGAAGTGATGTTCTTTTCCACCTACCTCTGAACTCCCTTTAGCTTCTGGAACAAAAGGTCACAATTATGGCCTGACTGCTCTCATGCCCACTGACTTGTGATAAATGAGACTGGTATTATAATGAAGAGACCCACCTTTGGGGAGAGATAGCAAAAGGTCAAATGACTGTCAGGCCGGTGCAGGTACGTGGAGTTGGAGGGTGACAGCCACCATTAATTATGAAGTGGGACAATCAATTTAGAGTCGTAATAAAAGAGAAAGCTGTCCTGTCATTGTCCTAAAGCCAAAACAGTTATTAGTAACTAAGCATTAAAGGGATAGTTTAGGAACTGACAGTGAAGAGATGTCCCTGAAGAGAGATCACTGAAGAGATTTGGTGTGTTTTTGTGCACAAAAAGTATTTTTGGCACTTCATAATATTAAGGTTGAACCACTGTAGTCACATGGACTATTTTAACGATGTCTTTACTACCTTTCTGGGCCGTCAAAGTGGTAATAACTTTACAGTCCATGGAGGCTCAGAAAGCTCTCAGATTTCATCAAAAATATCTTAATTTGTGTTCCAAAGATGAGCAAAGGTCTTACAGGTTTGGAACAACATGAGAGTGAGTAATTAATGAAAGAATTTTCCTTTTTGGTCGAACTAACCCTTTTAGTTGGCAGTGTATTTTTTTTTTCTACCAACTATTAGAGCAATGTTAGATTATATACACCAAGAGAATCATTTTATAATGCTTTTCACAATAAATATTCCAAACGTTCCAAATACTCCAATGTCCAATCAACTTTTCAGAGAATATTGCCTGAATGCCCCCAGTGTGCAAGCTGAAGGAAAAATACACAATGAGAATCGCTTCAGAAAGATACAGCATAAATACAAACTCTTCTTTCAAGTATATGTACATTGCAAGCACAGAGAAAATAACACCTAGAAACAAAAATGGTTTGTTAATGGAATAAAATCATATTTTCATTATTATTTCCTTTAAACTTAGAGTGATGAAATACAATATAAAATATCAACATAAACAGATGTTATTTTGAATGATTATTTATTTATTGCACTTTTTCTGAAACACTCTGCGTCCCCCTCACACCACCTTTTGGCCCCCTGTGGTTGTGCTGACTCCCGTTTGAAAACATCAAGAAACATTCAGAGCTCTTTTTTGAATGTATTCAAACAAATATCATCACATTGAGTTTGGTATTCAATATGGTGACGTTTTAAGGAAGTCTCTGTCATGTAGTGCACTGATGCCCACATGTATCTTGCCCATGGATCATTTACCGAGTTAGCGCAAATCACATTGATCAGATCTGCTGTGGAGGTTTGTGCAGACTTTAGTGGGGTCAGTGCACTTAAAGGCTGACCGGTTGAAACGGCTGGAGTAAATTAGCTGGATGTTTATAGGGCTGGATTCAGACATCAAAGCTGGAATAGATAATGAGGCCATTAGTCTTCCTACCTCAAATCACTCCAAAGAAGATAGGTCTTTTTCAAATTCACATTCACACACACAATGATGCATAGGCACATATTTTGATTGGACTGCTTCCACAGAATAGTTCTAATCGTGGCAAATGTTTGAAATGGAAATTGATTTCGAGCTATTTATGCACCATTTCAGATGCTGTGACTCTTACACCTCAGAGACCCTGTCAAACTTCTGCATTGAAGTTCTGCCATAAATTCTGCGTTCGGAATATATATCAGTGAGACATTTTCAAATAAATATCATTCATTGGTTTTGATTAAATGCATATCCTCTGTTAGTCTCTGGTAAGATGCTATTATGCATTTTTTCAGCTTTCATTCTGACGGTGAAAAGTAAAAAAAAGCATAAGATTCAATGTACCATAATTAATGTATTAATGGTATGATCTGATTTCAAAATTACCCCTTTTTGAAGGCTATTTCAGATTGTAATGGCAAAGAGCGTTTATGAAACAGCTGTTGAGCTTTCAACAAACTCTGACCTCATTCGGGTTGTGTTTAATTGTTGCTGCCTGTAGCCCCTTTTAGTTGTGTTAAAAGGATCCATCCTTTAAATTTCCTGCTCAGTAAATCAAGACCTCTTGCCCTCAAAACGCACTACTAAAATATATGAAATATCAGATGGCTCTAACCCTGTGGCTTTAACTAATGTGTTTAGGCATTTTTCCTCACAGGTTGCATGGGTCAGATGCAATATTTAACCATGTACACAGGTATCCTTTGTTGGGTATCTATACAACTCCTAGGATGGTTTATAAAGCCTAAGAAATCCCTGGAAGTTTGTGGACCATGAGGTGTGATTATGTGTCTTTCCCCACATTCAATTCCTGTGGCTCCTACTGCCAGCATCTACACTGCCAGAACCTCATAATCCTTGTTAAAGTATCTCAAAGCTGACTCTGACTTCCATCCAAACCACAGTGGGATCGGCGGTGCTCCATCACTGAATACTGAATAATTCTGGCATTAATTTAAGGGCTGGTTCTATGAATTCTGACTGCTACTGTAAGGCTCTTTCTGTTTCCACTAAGGGAATAAATCTTAGAAGAATACCATTAAAGCCAGGATGTATTAGAACGGGTTCAAATTTTAATATTCAGTCAACAAGAATAGCGCCATGTATTTATGGTTCAAATGCGATCCCTATAAGAGCTTCAATATTTAGGCTGTTATTAAGCCAACATGTCATTCATCTCCCTTGATACATGTCTTTTTTATGTCTACAGGAGTACCAGATTGATATCATTTTTGCACAGACGTGGACGGACAGCCGGCTCAGATATAACAGCACTATGAAAATATTGACTTTGAACAGTAATATGGTTGGACTCATTTGGCTACCGGACACGATCTTCAGAAATTCCAAGAGCGCAGATTCACATTGGATTACTACACCAAATCAGCTACTTAGAATATGGAATGATGGAAAAATTCTTTACACTTTGAGGTAAGCCATTTATTTTATAATTATGTTTGATAATGAAATTATAAATCAAGATAGGAAAAAACAAAAACAAATATGGCTGGTTAGCAAGGTAGTTTTTGTATAGGTTATGTATAAGTCGAAAAGGTTATAAAATATATATATTCAACTTTTAATTTTAATATATACATTTTATTACATACACAGATCACGCATAACATCATGACATTTGAGGTGAATAACACTGATTATGTGTTGCCTGTTAGTGGGTGAGATATTAGGCAGCAAGTGAACATTTTGTCCTCAAAGTAGATGTGTTAGAAGCATGAAAAATGGGCAAGCGTATGGATTTTAGAGAGTTTGACATGGCCCAAATTGTGATGGTTAGATGACTGGGTCAGAGCATCTCCAAAACTGCAGCTCTTGTGGGTTTTTTTTCACCATCTGCAGTGGTCAGCATCTATCAAAAGTTGTCTAAGGACGGAACAATTGTGAACCAGTGACAGTCTCAAGGGCAGCCAAGGCTCATTGATGCACGTGGGGAGCGAAGGCTGGCATGGTGGTGGGAACACATGACCCCAGTGTGCATTATGGGAAGAAGGCAAGCCAACAGAGGCAGTGTGATGCTTTGGGCAATGATTCAAGACACTTTATTGTCATTCCACCATACATAGCAGTTGCAATATACAGTGAGATGAAACAACGTTACTCCAGGACCTAAATGCTACACATAACACAGAACAACAGAGGGTCAAAAATGAAACAAGTGCAAAACAAAAGTGCAAACCAGACAGTTCGATACAATACGCCACAGGACAGACACATAAAACATGAACATAGAACACAGCGCTGACTGTAGTGTAGGGTGTGACGTGTAACTTTGTGCTAAGTAATAATAGCAGCATTGAAGTAGAAATAGCAACATTTTTTAACTGAGAATTTATAATGGCAACTGTTTATAGCAGCAACATTGAATAAAGTGACTGTGCTGAGTTGTACATGTTTAACACACACACATACACATAAGTATTTAATGAGTTGAATGAGTGTGGTTGAGTTTGCTGGTTTAGTTCTTGGTGTTGAGAAACCCGATGGCTTGTGGATAGAAACTGTTGGACAGTCTAGTTGTAGCGGCCTGAATGCTTCGAGTACCTTTTTCCAGAAGGCGAAAGGGTGAAAAGTGATTATGAGGGTTGTGTAGACCGCTAAAATGCTGGTGGCTTTGTGGATGCAGCGTGAGCCGTGAAGTGTAAATGTCTGTGGTAGAGCCCAATGTTCATTTCAGCTATCCACACTGTCCGCTGTAGGGTCTTGAGGTCCGATACGGTGCAGTTCCCAAACCAGACAGTGATGCAGCTGCTCAAGATGCTCTAAATGGTTTCTCTTTAGAACGTGGTCAGGATAGGGGGGAGGGAGATGTGATTTCCTCAGTCTGCAACTCTGCGTAGGAAGTAGAGACGCTGCTGCACTTTCTTACTGATGGAGCTGGTGTCGAGTGATAAGGAGAGGTTCTCCGCCAGATTAGTGACCTTGGTGCTCTTGATTATCTCCATGGAGGAGCCATCAATGTCCAGTTGGGAAACCTTGGGTCTTGCCATCCATGTGGTTGTTACTTTGACACTTACCACCCACCTAAGCATTGTTGCAGACCATGACCTTTTCATGAAAACGGTATTTCCTGGTGGCTGTGGCCTCTTTCAGCAGGATAATGCACCCTGCCACAAAGAAAAAAAAATTCAGGAATGATGTGAGGAACACGAGTTTGAGGTGTTGACTTGGCCTCCAAATTCCCCAGATCTCAATCCAATCGAGCATCTGTGGGATGAGAACAAACAAGTTCGATCCATGGAGACCCCACCTCCCACCTTACAGGACTTAAAGGATCTGCTGCTAACATCTTGGCACCAGATACCACAGCACACCTTCAGGGGTCTAGTGAAGTCCATGCCTTGGCAGGTCAGGGCTGTTTTGGCAACAAAAGGGGAACCAACACAATATTAGGATGTAAAGCTATGCCTGATCGGTGTAAATATTTCATTTATCAGTTACTTTACATAATTATGGCAATTTTTTTCTTAGACATTTGAAATAAAAACCATTTCCTTGACTCTGAAACATGAAACTCTTAACATGAACCGCAGGGAAAGTGGGTCGCTGATTTTAAATGACTTTATTGAAAAAGTTTTTTATTCACAACTTTTCACCTTTGGAACCTACCGTCGGCTGTGTCAGTTTCATATAGAATCACCCTGACATGGCCATCAGAAGAACGAAAGTAGATTTTTAGGACCCACAAGCTTTTGACAAGGTCATAACAGCACTGTATAAAATGTATAAAAGAGAAAACAAGATGTAAAAATAAAGTAGGCCCGGTATTAGGTCAGCAGTCAGTGTCAGTAGTGTAATTTCATGTTTCTTGCACTTTCTTGAAGTAAGGGGCAAAGTACTTGAGTAATTCTGTGTAATTCTTAAGTGTTATTTTGTGAATTGTGTTTACTTTACTCAGTATGATTGACACTGAATATTTTAGTTTGTATATAAACTAGACTATAATGTTAAGTATATAAACCAATATAATTGTATCATTTTATATCTTAAAAAAAGTTACACTTTGTATAATGTCTAATGAATTGTAAAGGGTACAAAGTGCTTAGTATCATGCATATTTCACCTATGTATGTCTACAAATATCTAAAACAAAATACCATTCTGGGTTAATACAGGTTACATTCTTTTGACAGGGCCTGTGGTTTATTATAAGAGAATTGAATTTTGACTTGTCCCTCAATTTGCTGAGAGAGAGAGAGAGAGATAGAGAGAGAAGAAATTGCACTTACAGTAAAGACCCAACAGGCAAGATAGCTGAGGGGAAATGTCAGGATGTTTAATTTGTTTTTTCAAGTGTTTAAACATAGCAACACATTTTTTTTAAGTGTATGATGATACAAGTTATATTTTAAGGTAATATATTTAGCTGGATGTTCTAAAGCCTCTGCATGATGTCCAATGCCTTTCATCAGTTACCCAGACTGTCACTTTGTAGATGTCACTGACATTTTTAGGTGCCTCTATTTCAGATTAGGTCATCTCGTTCACAGTCCTTGATTGAACATCAAGAGCTGGGATGAATTTAGGTCCATGGTCACAAATTTATTTCGCATTCCAGAGGTAAAAAGTCACATAAGTCAAAAGCCACTGTCAAAAGCACTTTGTCAAAGAGTATTCTCTGAGACAGCAAACCACAGTTTTAAGCTCTGATAAGTTATATTTATATTCGATGGATTTGAGATGTCTGTGTCATGATTGAAGCATTAAAGACCACTGGATATGTGACCAAATATCAACCAGTCCTCTATTTTCAAAACTCTCAGTGACATCAGCCCGTCTTCTGAGTTAGAGCTCCACACTGTCTTTCTGGCCCTGGTGGAACGCCAGTGTCTGTGATGTTGAGATGTGATGACACTCGTTCATATCCAACTAGCCCAGTTTGGTTCAGTGCTTGTATTTGTGACGGATCTATTCAGTAAGACTGTAGGCTAGGTTTTACCAAAATTTGACCAGAAAATAATGTAAATAAGATACCAATGTGGTAAATGTATGTATCTATTATTTCCTAAAATAGTCTATTATAATACTTCAAATGCTGTACTTAAAGGGATAGTTCACCCAAAAATGAAAAATTGATGTTTATCTGCTTACACCCAGGGCATCTAAGGGTGCATTCACACTTGTCATGTTTGGTTCGATTAAAACGGACCCTGGTGCGATTGCTCGTTTAGTGCGGTTCATTTGAACATATGTGAACGCTGCCATCCGAACCCTGGTGCGCACCAAACAAGCGGACCAAGGCCGCTAAAAAGATGGGTCTTGATCCGCTTCCAAACAAACTGGTGCGGTTCGATTGATATCTGAATGCAACACGGACCAAAGACATGTAAACGAACCAAAAAACAGATGTAATGTCACAACATGCGACGCATAGTCCGCTGATTTGATGATGCGGAAAGATGGGTATATCTAAAATGAATAACGTTAACGTTAGAGGGCAAACGTGGAGCAACGAGGAATGGCCTCATCAATATTTGGTCCGACGAGCATATATATATAAAATGCTAGAAAAAACGCACAAAAAGCATACCTGGTTCTTCTTATCAAAGGACCTGTGTTTCCCAGACGAGAGAACTGCCGTCTCTTTTACCCTAAGAGACGGCCGTCTCTTTTCTGCATACAATGAAGGAAATCCTTCTGCTGTTTTGAATGTTTTGAACATTTTATGAGCTCTTCATGAGTTCTCAGCGGGTAAAAATAATGCCATATGTACACGCATAAAATAATCTTGTTTAATCCAGCACACAGCATTGTTTTGAATGTTCGGTAAGCAATCTCCTACGTCATATAAGCCGACCAATCAGGTTGTGACCGTCTACCTATGCCTTTGGTTCGGTAACTTTAGGTCCGCTCTTAAAAATGCCAGTGTGAACGCTAAGCGGACCAGGACTATGGGTGCTTTTCAATATCCCTCCTCGTTTCCTCGCTCCTCCGTCCTCCATCCTATGACCCGGACGGAAACCAATGGAGCTCAGCCATCTTGTAGGAGATCTCAATTCTCTAACTGCACCGCGAGGAGGCGAGGATGGAGGAGTGAGGAGGCTTCCTGAGGAGTCATGAGCGAGGAAACACTGGTGGATCCTTTGCGGAAGTGTTTTATCGACTAAACGTGACGCAAGCATTAATTCTCCTCCCCCTTCACATCGTGCCACAGTTTATTAATCATTATTATTATTATGTTTACATGTACAAGACACACATGTTTGTCAAATAACAACACCTGACAGTTGCAGAATTATATCAAAGCACAAGAAAATTAGTCAAATAGAAACTAATATTTTACAACTAAAAAGCAGTTAACTGGAATTCGTTGTTAATAATAACTGGTAATATTGATTAAAATATGGACAAATGTGGTATTTTGTGGAGGCTGAAGCTTACAATATAAATAGTTATCTCTAATATTCAAGAATCCCAACTAAATCCAGCGGTGTCATCATTAATTGATGCCGCTTTGAAGTGACGTTAAAGGGAGCGAGGATATATCAATTCACTTGATTCAATTCCTCCGTCCTCACGTCTTTCCCTAGCGTCCTGAAGGGGTGGAGCTAAGGAGCAAGGAAAGGAAGCTAGGAAAGGAAAAAAGGATGCACAAATAAGACTTGGGAAGCCCCCTATATGTTTGGTTTTTGTTTTTTGGTCCGGTCCAAATGAACAAACTAACCAAACTACAAGTGTGAACACACCCTAAGATATAGGTGACTTTGTTTCTTCAGTAGCAAACAAATTAATATTTAAACTACAACCGTTGCAGTCTGTCAGTCGTATAATGCATGTGAATGGTAACACATGAGAGTATGAGAACTATGAGCGTAAAAACATGCACATATAAATCCATATTAAACCCGGTTAGATTGTATAAATACTGTTCGGTTTCTCACACAAGCTGATCGCTTTGTGTCTTAAGACATCAAATCAATTTTTTACTCTCATAGTTTGCATACTTTCATTCAGCTGTCACTACGCAAGTGACACTTTGGGTGTACTCACACTAGACAGTTTGAACCGTGCCCGAGTGCGTTTGACTACCAAAGCGCGGTTCGTTTGACTAGTGTGAGTGCCTAACCGTGCCTGGGCGCGGCTCGATTAGCCGGCCCTTGCCCGCTTGGAAGAGGTGGGCTAGAGCACAGTTCAGTTGGACTCGGCCGCGGTTCGCATGCATTGTGAGCGCTAACCCTGCTGGAGTCCGTAATCAAAGCTGCAAAGTCCTTGCTGCACTTCAGCTGGTACCTTGCAAACCTCATAATACGAGCAGCACGATTATGTGAACATTTTCGCGCCACTAGGCGACACATCTGTTTAACAACAGGCTGTGAGAGGGCTGTGGACCACCGTGGACCAAACGACACAAAATCATCCACAAAGAAAACAGAGCGATAGACTCCATCGTGTTCAGAGAGCACCGCTCTTCCTGTTTATCCCGAAACCGGCGCACCATAATGACGTAAGCGTGCTCCGGCACGAATGCTGAAACCCGAAACCGTCGCACCATAATGACGTAATCGTGCTCCGGCACAAATGCTGAAACCCTATGTGAGTGCAGGCCAGCGGGGGAGTGGGGAGGGGGACAATCATACTCGGGCCCGGTTCAAGGTAACCGTGCCTAGTGTGAGTACACCCTTTGATGCTTCAAAAAGGTCATAATACTAACTTGTATGATTTGAGCAGTTTAGTCCTACTATTTTGAAGACATGATCGCTTTATACACTGAACAGATTTAATTCAGGCTTTCATTATTCTCATGTTCATTTGATGTGCGAGAACCAGTGAGGTTCATTCCCGTGTTACACGTCACGTTTGAGATTCCGCAAGAACAAATGAGATTCATTCGCGTGTGTGGTACGCATCAAGTTTGTATGGATGTATTTTTTCTCTTTTGAGAAATTGTGACTTATATCACGCAATTGTGAGTTTATATCTCAGAATTCTGACTTTATAACTTGCAATTGTGAGAAAAAAGGTCAGAATTCTGAGATGAAAAGTCACAATTACTCTTTATTTTTTTATGTTTTGGTGGAAATGGCCGTCCATACGTTTGAGCTTCTGCAAGAACCTATGAGCATCATTCTTGTGTACATTAAATCTGTTCATGATGTAAAGTGATTGTGTCCCTTCAGAAAATTTGGACTAAACCACTCAAATCCTATCGGGTAGTCTTACGATCTTTTCACAAATTTTTTGAAGCGTCAAAGTGTCAGTTGCGTAGCTGTCAACAGAGGGGCAGAAATAACTCATATTTCATTTAAATATGTGTTCCAAAGATGAACAGAAGTCTGCAATAATATTAAGAAGAAGAACAAATACCATAAAAGGGCATATCTGAAACCATAAAAGGTTTTTTTTCTCCTTTTTTTAATAAAACACCAGAGAGCGAGAGAATGTGCTAACACCACTGTAGATATTACTAATGAGAGCAGTAATGTGAATTACAGTATATGCCTCTGGCACTTCTCGTTATAAATACATATGTATCATCACAGCAGACTGGGGTGCACGAGAAAGCATCATTTGCTTATAGCAAACTAACACTGTTGCGAATGTAAGCAAATGGCTCACACATTTTCCTCAGTATCATCTCAGTGTCGGCTACACCAACAGAGCCCAAAGCTGCTAGTTAACAACAAGTTACAAAACGCAAGTCTTTTTCTTTTTTTCCATTTGAATTGCAGTGTCAGGTTAAGGATTCCAACTTTGATTTGAAGTGAAATAGTGGAATTGTAAAAAAAAAAATATATGGGTCTGTCACATGAAACTTGTCTACTTTTGTCTTTTCATAAGTCAGAAACTGCTGCAGTTTTCCAAATATAGTCAGATGAGTGGGTGTCCACTAAAGACGACTCTGCCCTAGTTATTCAAATCGGGACATCCAAACACACACTGCTACGTTGCTTGTCATGTCCTTTTCAAGCTGTCCCATCAGAAAAGCTCACACCAATGAGAACAACAGCAAGATCAAGACCTTGTCTGCTTAGGTACAATCATGATTTAAAGGCCATGTGTTCAAATAAATATACTGAATGAAAGTTGGCATTAACTTGGCAAAGAACAATGAAGCGCTTTTTCAAGAGTGAGTCAAATCTGATATTCAGTACAAAAACATACTAATTGCGTAGTGCGTGGTCGTGCGCGGTCGTGCGCGTTGGGTGCACAAGATCCCATTTCGCCTTTATATATAAGGTGCTTATATATAAAAGAAAATAAATTAGCCTACAAACCAGAAATAAGCCCTTTTAAACAAAGAGCCGTGTTTAATAAAATAAACAAAATCACGAAACTAAAATGTTTAGTGAAATTAGGAAATATTTAAGAGATAGTGAATTTAGTTGTATACATGTGTGCATATATTTGTTTCTCATGCCACAAGTATTTATAGCAAGGTTTACTGAGTTTTACACGATTCTTTTGTAGTGTTTTTTTTGGTAAAATTTACTAAAATAAATAGCATCACTTGTGTACACTAGCCCACTTCTTCTCTACGCTTTTTCCTGATGGTAGAACAATTACTCCGAGTCGCCCGCTTTCATTTCAAAGAATAGAACAACGACGAGCGCGTCAAGTATAAATGTCCCGTCCGTTTGGAGAGGAGGATAAATGCTTTCCGCTTGGCGGTGTGCACGTCAAATTTTGTAACTTTGCGTGCGGCTCCGCAACCGAAGCAGCACTAGCTCCAGGCGAATCTGGCCGAGCATGACGTCTTGTCACGCCAACACCCAGTCTGTGCGTCGAGTATAAACACCTCTCCTTCCCCAAACGGACGAGGCGCTCGTGCATTCAGCAAGAGAGACTAGGAAAACAAACAAGCATGCAAATGGCAATTATCGCAGCCGGAAAAATTATCGAGCTCGTTTTTTAATTTTTTATTTTATTGTGCGATTTATTGATTTATTGACTATCGCGACAGTCCTATGCTCAACAAGGTTGCATTTATTTCATCAAAAATACAGTAAAACAAGAACATTGTAAAATATTATTACAATTTATTAGAACATTTTTCTATTTTAATATATTTTCAAATTTAATTTATTACAGTGATACATTTTCAGTGTCACATGAATATAATTTTAATATGCTGATTTGGTGCTCATATAACAGTTCATAATATCATCCATGTTGAAAATACACTGCTCAAAAAATTTAAAGGAACACTTTGAAAACACATCAGATCTCAAAAATATAATGCTGGATATCTATACTAATATGGACTAGGTCATGTGTTTTGAACATAGACCGTAAAAAATATGGACGACATCATCCGTTTCCGCTTGCCAGATTTGAAGCTTTCAGGCGGCCTGACATCTTGGGACCGAGTCTGCGCAGTAGCGATTTCGGGACCGGAGTTGCGCAGTAGAGCGCAGGAAGTAGAGAAGGAAGTACAGCTACGATATCAAAACCCGCCCACACTCTCGCAGATGCAGAACAAATAATTATGTTGGTGTGAAATAAACAGTTATGTAGAAATTAAATCTAAAGCTCCAATCTGCTCCCAAAAATTCAGAAAAAAGTTGTTAGTGCCTCAGTGACAACTTCACTCAGAGAAGCCGTCAGTCTCAGCTGTCAATCATGACGTCACACCCAGATAATTAGATAAGATAATTAACTAAAACTATGCTTATTTTAAAAACGAACACTTGAAATAAAATCATCGTGATGATAACTGCCTTCAATGACATTAACTTTGGGGAAAAAATATTTGATGTGTAATTTTATTATTTAGTTTGCCTCGCGTCCATTAAAAAACACAGAGGGGCGGCTATACTGGGACCGGTCATCGGGGGGCGATCGAGGCACGAAAGCTTCAGTATCTGAGAGGGAGACTGCATGCTTGGTTTTTAATGAAAGGATGCCACATCGTTTGATTGAAATGAAAATGATCAACCTACAGAGGACTGAATTCAAAAATATGCAGCAGGCTAGTCCATTTTGCTGAAATTTAATTCCAGCAACTCAAAATGGTACTCAGTTGTTTGTATGGCCCCCACATGCTTGTATGCATGCCTGACAACTTTAGGGCACGTTCCTAATGAGACAAGGTATGGTGTCCTGGGGGATTTCCTCCCAGATCTGGACCAGGGCATCACTGAGCTCCTGGACAGTCTGAGGTGCAACCTAGCGCCTTTGGATGGACAGGAACACAATGCCCCAGAGGTATTCTTTTGGATTTAGGTCAGGTGAGCGTGGTGGCCATTCAATGTTATCAATTCCTTCATTCTCCAGAAACTGCATGCATACTCTGGCCACATGAGGCTGGGCATTGTTGTGCACCAGGAGGAACCCAGGACCCACTGCACCGGCATAGGGTCTGACAATGGGTCCAAGGATTTAATCCCGATACCTAATGGCTCTCAGGGTGCCATTGTATAGCCTGTAGAGGTCTGTGCGTCCAGCCATGGATATACCTCCCCAGACCATCAATGACCTACCACCAAACCAGTCATGCTGAACGATGTTACAGGCAGCACAACATTCTCCATGGTTTCTCCAGACCCTTTCTCAACTGTCACGTGTGCTCAGGGTGAACCTGCTCTCATCTGTGAAAAGCACAGGGCACCAGTGGCGGACCTGCCAATCCTGGTGTTCAATGACAAATGCCAATCAAGCTCCACAGTATAAGCACATGGCCCACTAGAGGATGTCGGGCCCTCAGGCCACCCTCATGAAGTCTGTTTCTGATTGTTTGGTCAGAGATATTCACACCAGTGGCCTGCTGGAGGTCATTTTGTAGGGCTCTGGCAGTACTCCTCCTGTTCCTCCTTGCACAAAGGAGCAGATACCGGTCCTGCTGATGGGCTATGGTCCTTCTACGGCCTTGTCCAGCTCTTCTAGAGTAACTGTCTGTCTCCTGGAATCTCCTCCATGCTCCTGAGACTGTGCTGGGGGACACAGCAAACCTTCTAACGATGGCATGTATTGATGTACCATCCTGGAGGAGTTGGACTGCCTGTGCAACCTCTGTAGGGTCCAGGTATCGCCAGTGACACTGACCCTAGCCAAATGCAAAACTGGTGAAAAATAAGTCAGAAAAGATGAGTTGGGGAAAGAAATGTCAGTGGCCTCCACCTGTAAAACCATTCCTGTTTTGGGGGTTGTCTCATTGTTGCCCATCTAGTGCACCTGTTGTTAGTTTCATTAACACCAAAGCAGCTCAAACTGATTAACAACCCCCTCTGCTTCTTAACTGACCAGATCAATATTCCGGGAGTTTAACTGACTTGATGCTATTCTCTGATTAAAAAGTGTTTCTTTAATTTTTTTGAGCAGTGTAGTTTTAAGTGCTTAAGTGTTTTTGTAGACACGGTGATACATATTTTAATAGAGAGTTCCAAAGAACTGCTGTTGACATTAAATCTTTTCTTTTTTCTTTTCTTTTTTTGAAGATGAATAAATAAAAAAAAACCTTACTGACCCAAAACTTTTAAATATTTCAGATAGCATTTCCCAGCTGAAAGAAATTATTAAAAATGTAGTTGAGTATGGTTTTACTTAAATTCAAATATACTATAATACATTTTTAATACATTTAATATTATGTCTTTTTCACCTGGATAAGTATGCTTATTTTCCTTACCTGTGAAATGTCAGTACTCTTAGATTGCCTCTTGTCCATTCAAATTAGAGAAGGAAATGTAACTTTTGTATAAAGCTGCAATCATTTTGACTTTGTATTTTTAATATTCGCTCTAGGCGTAAACATTGTAATGCATCTTTTTATATAGCTTTCCAGACCTATGCTAAATATACTTTTCGATTCTCAAGTAGCCTACTAATGAAGGTGAATTTAAAACAACAACAACAACATACAAACAGAGAACAAACAGTGCTCTTTTGGCAGCAGAGAAGTATTTTAGGAAAACGACTACTTGGTTAATGCGTCTCAGACAGGATGATGGGCTATTCAGGTATCTCTCAGCTGACTGAAGACCACAACGTCTATTCGGACCAGAGAAAATTTCACAGGCCAGTGGAGAGACTACATCATGCCGTCTCCAGTGCTCCGTGAAATATTTCCTTGGCAACAGGAGAAACAGCGTTGATGCTGAGGGGCAAATTCTGCGGATGAAGCCAATCTGGAACAAAGGCTAACTAGATGCTCCCATATGGAGCTCATGATCGATATTCAGTGACACAGCAGACGTGCAGCAGTGGTATTTAGGAAGAGTGTGAAGAGAAAAGGGTAGTGTAGACTACGAAATGTCACTCTCTATTTTAATTGCAGTCATCGAAGCTTTGAAGTAAACAATGCTGGGTTTTGGGAGTGATGTAAGCTTTCTGAGCTGCAACGTACAGAGCTCAATGGCACAGATTCAGGTCTGAGCTGAGAAATGAGAAATTTGATTTGCCACACCGCTCCATAATGCTTAATATGTGCTGTCGGGCTGTTTGTTTACCAATATGGCAATATTTACCATGATGACTTCTTTGTCACATATTTATGAAGGCTAAGGTTGCAACAGTAAGCCAATTATCCACTGGCTCAATGTTACCAAGCAAGGGATTGTGTTTAAACAGCCAACGGCCTGCCACTGTGTATCTACTGTTATTCATTTCAAATGCTCTTGAAGCTATCCACCTATTTTTCTTGCAGGAGCTGGAATGTACCTATAATCTACTTGATGTTTATTTATCATATTACCAGAGGCGGACAGTAGTGAAGTATTTTAACTTTCTACTCAAGTACAACTTTCTACTCAAGTACAACTTCATACTGTACAACAATCCAAATCATAATATTGTACTTTTTACTGCACTACATTTCATATTGAATATCTTTTAATTACATAAAAAATGTGTACTTTCTTTCTTTTACTCAAGTAAAAGTGTAAAATGTACTTGAGTACAAGTATAAAAATGTAGTATTTTATACTTGTACTCAAGATTTAAAGGTACAGTGAAGAAAATGAGTATTTGAACACCCTGCTATTTAGCAAGTTCTCCCACTTGAAAATCATGGAGGGGCCTGAAATTGTCATCGTAGGTGCATGTCCACTGTGAGAGACAATCTAAAAAAAAATCCAGAAATCACAATATATGATTTTTTAAACTATTTATTTGTAAGATACAGCTGCAAATAAATATTTGAACACCTGTCTATCAGCTAGAATTCTGACCCTAAAAGACCTGTTAGTCTGCCTTTAAAATGTCCACCTCCTAGATTCACCTCTTGCACCGTTTGAGGTCATTAGCTGCATGATGACACCTGTCCACCCCATGCAATCAGTAAGAATCCAACTACTAACATGGCCAAGACCAAAAAGCTGTCCAAAGACACTAGAGACAAAATTGTACACCTCCACAAGGCTGGAAAGGGCTATGGAGATATTGCCAAGCAGCTTGGTGAAAAAAGGTCCACTGTTGGAGCAATCATTAGAAAATGGAAGAAGCTAAACATGACTGTCAATTTCCCTCAGACTGGGGCTCTATGCAAGATCTCACCTCGTGGGGTCTCAATGATCCTAAGAGCACGGGAGGTTCCCCTGCTTAAACCAGCACATGTCCAGGCCCATCTTAAGTTTGCCAATGACCATTTGGATGATCCAGAGGAGTCATGGGAGAAAGTCATGTGGTCAGATGAGACCAAAATAGAACTTTTTGGTTAAAATTCCACTAAACTTGTTTGAAGGAAGAATGATGAGTGCCATCCCAAGAACACCATCCCTATGGGGGTGGTAGCATCATGCTATGGGGGTGGTAGCATCATGCTATGGAGGTGTTTTTCTGCACATTCATTTTTTTACGCTATTTTTAAAAGACACGCATATTCGTTCAGCTGCATTTCCTTAGCTCTCCCTCCGCCTCCCGCGTATCACTCACATTATCTCTCTCTCTCTCTCTCTCTCTCTCTCTCTCTCTCTCTCTCTCTCTCTATCTCTATCTCTATCTCTATCTCTATCTCTATCTCTATCTCTATCTCTATCTCTCTCTCTCTCTCTCTCTCTCTCTCTCTCTCTCTCTCTCTCTCTCTCTCTCTCTCTCTCTCTCTCTCTCTCTCTCTCTCTCTCTCTCTCTCTCTCACACACACACACTCACACTCGGTGCGTTGCATTCAACCGTAAGTCTCAGCCTTGCCAACTCACACACATTTTTTGTGAGACACACCCGTTCAGGCTCAGCTCTCACCGTCTCACTCTAGCCAAGAAAATCCAACAAACTTTTGATATGAAACAAAGTCTAAGCTACATTTACAAAAAGTTTTAATACGAAATTCATACAACAAATAGCGTTTAGGCGCTCTTAGTGTTGCATTAGAGTTAAAACCAGAACCGCTGAATAAGAGATGTGACATACATTAATTTTTCAATTAAATAAATGTTGAATATTTTGAGGAGATCCTTTGGTACTAAATACTATTTGTGCAATTTATGGTCCATTAATGACCACTTAAAAAAAATTCTTCTAATATTTATATTATTTATATTACAATTAGTGTAGTAATTAAGGTTTTTTTAATTACTATTATATTATTATTTTTCCGGAAAAATGATAATTTTCATTTGCAATGCCGTTACCCGCAAAGTGCCTGTTTTGGCTCTTTAATAAATAGTGCTTAAAGTATTGCAGATCATAACTGCTTACTTATATTTTAGCACTAATACCCCCCCCCCCCCAATCCCCCCGTCTGACATGGAACAACCCCATTCTTTTTTAATCAGAATAAATGACGTAGTTACAGTGTCTACCAGAATGGGCTAACTTTATGCTAAACTTATCCAAAATACAGGTTACAAAATGACTGCTCAGATATACAGATGTCAAGGAAGGGGAGAATCATATTTCAGTGTCATCCTTATTCATGCTATATGGCCAATAAGCATGCAGTCAACACAGCTGTGGTTCATTATATTCTTCCTGTGGGAGATAATAATTAAAACTTTAAATCCTACACTAATGTATGAAACAGACGTTTCAAGCGTCAGTAATTTCACCTGAGCGTCACTGGGCTGTCAGAGAATTAAATAGAATTAAACCTGTTTTCAAGTAGACATCTGTCCAACAAGCTTCTTCAACCTGCCAATTTTTCATCCTGAAAATTGAAAGTGAAATAAGTACTTATTTTTTTTCCCCTCGTGAGGACAACAGCTGGTATATCACAAAATATCATGAATCAATATGTAATCATCCACCCCTTTTTTGTGTGCTTAAGTAGGTTTTAGATATTTCACTTACTGCAAATGCCACGCATGGCTCTTTTACTGTGTACCGCCCTTCCGCTTTATATTGTGCTTTATATTCTTTTGCATTGTAATTGTATGTTGCTTCTTCTCTTCATAGATTGACCATAAACGCAGAGTGCCAGCTTCAACTGCACAACTTTCCTATGGATGAGCACTCCTGCCCCCTCATCTTCTCCAGCTGTGAGTATCTCTTCCCTTCAGTCTCCTTGGACTCACAACTTTAGATTTCCATTTCCATTTCGACTTTACGCATTCAAGTAGATACAACATCAACATGCCTTACGAAATGCTTCATTTGAAGCATACCGGTACAGTGTTGCCTAGGCTGTGCACAGACATGTTGGGAGGCACAATCTTTTAATTAATTATACTATTTGACACTATACACTATAATAGTGGTTTAATAGTGGTTTAATTTTACAACGGTGACAAACAGTGCCAGAATGTAGGGAAAACACGATCATAACCTGGCTTTCACCAATGAAGACCAGAAAATGGCAGTTTAGTAAACCAATGCTATTCTGATGCTTTTGATTGGTTCTCTTGTTTGAATTTGCAGCACACCACATCTGCCAGTTAGCTACATCAATCCACATTGCCGCTGAAAGTCTACAACCTGTCTGAGAGTTGATACCATGGCGAGTGACTGTGTTCCAGTGCTGGAAATGTTAAAATAATTTAATCTAGAAATCAGGAAAGGGCACAAAAACAATTCAGTGCAAAACATGGTTGCCAGTTATTAAAATGCTATCAACATTGAAAGTCTCGGTATTAAACCTGAGGAAGCATCTGCAAGTATGCAACTTAGCCTATAGTTAACTGTAAGCAGTCATTAAATAAAGTTATCTTATTATATATATTGCTACACCATGCTACTTATGCACTGTAAAAAAATTGTGGTGGTTTTTGTTGGTTTAACTTTAAAAAAGTAAGTAACCTGGTTGCCTTAAAATTTTGAGTTTATTGAAATTAAAAATTTGAGTTGATACAATGAAGGAAATTAGTTTAATAAATAGAAACTTAAAATATTTTTGTATCTGAACCACATAAAAAATGTGATGAATCATGAAAATAGCACAATTAGGCATGTTTCACTGCGTCATCAGAAATAACACACACATAATTACCCAATATGCTTACAAAATCTTTTAATAATATTATAAGAAAGGCTGTCGAATCTCAAAAAATGTTCATTGTATTAACTCAAAATTTTAATTTCAATTAACTCAAAATTTTAAGGCAACCAGGTAACTTTTTTTCTAAATAATTTTTTACAGTGTGTGTATTCAAGATAGTGATGTTACGTTCGTGAATGAATCATTCTTTTTGAGCGAATCTTTTAGGTGTACGAATCGTTCTCGTTCACATAGTCTATTGACTCATGTTTCTCGTTCACTGAAATTCCTCCCTTCACCACAGCGTGGCGCTATTAGCAGCGAGCGCATGCGCAGCTCTGTCGACTGTTTCATTCTGTCAAAGAATGACAAAACTTCAAGCCAATATGAGCATGAGTATGAGTATGAGATGTGACGGAACATGTGATTTGTTGAATTCAGTGAACGAATACGCCCTTTACTGACCGAGAGAGGCTTTGAGTCTGACTCTGAATGAGAAATCTCGTTAGTGAACAAATTGGTACATGTCGTTCGTTCGTGAACGAAATGAACCAGTTGTTGAAGGATACTGATAGCGAACAGCTCGGCTCGTGTAGGTGGCATATTTGCAGCAAAGAAAGAAATGTACACTTTACCACTGTAATGAAAACAGTGTAATAATGCAGGTTGATGGTTAAATGATTACTACAGTGTAAAGTAAAGTGTGTTTGTATTTTATTTTTATGTTTGAACCGTTTACTTCATTACGTTTGAATCATGTCATGCACTTCTCTAAAAACTGTAAAACAAATAAAAAATGTGACAGTAGCCTATGGTTAAAAAGAGCTTGTGTGTCACGTCAGTAAATAGCATTCTGAGCTCGAACGAGTCGCTGTTTTGAGTCTGAACGAGAGAGAGATCTCATTCCTAAACGAACTGGTACTTCTCATTCTTGAACGAAATGAACCAGCTCTGAACGAAAGAGAGAGAAAGAGAGAGAGAGATCTTGTTCGTGAACTAACTGGTACTTCTCATTCTTGACCGAAATGAACCAGCTCTGAACGAAAGAGAGAGAAAGATCTCGTTCGTGAACGAACTGGTACTTCTTGTTCGTGAACAAAATGAACCAGCTCTGTACGAGAGAGAGAGAGAGAGAGATCTCGTTTGTGAGTGAACTGGTAGGCTACCTCGGTCATTTAGCATGCGTGTCAGTCTTGTTCAACAATCTGCAGAAAGCGGATGCAAAGTACAGTTATAGACAAACCTCATGTTTATAACCCCATGTTTACCATAATCCCAGATATATGAATGTCTAAATGTCTGACCAAACAATTAAATGTTAATCATGCAAGAAAACGTGCTTTGGTCATCTGAACCACTTATTTAGAGTAGATTGTGCACATTTTAATAAAGCCAAATCAGTTTTTTTGTAAGTACATATGTTCGTTGACTTAAGACATTACAAATAAAACACTCTTTTTCATCACATGCAGTCATATTAATGTAATATTAAAAAAAGAATTACTGAACTAATCTGAGCGAATCATTTTGGTGAACAAACTGAAAATGAACGACTCTCTTAAAATAATCAAAATTTCCACCACTAATTCCAGACGTATTTTAGCTCTGTATTGCTTGGTGCATGTTAAGTAGTTTATTTAATGATGTTAATCTCCATTCATAACAAATTATCTAGTCTGCTTCTAGCTAGCTAAAGACATCTTTACACACACTTCTATTTATGAGCCCTTTGGCAGAAAATATTTAGGTTTTCCTTCTTGAATAAGGTTGTTAACCATGTCAGATCTTATATTACCGTTTTTCAGCATTGTAGCATAATAACCACACAGAATAGGACACGCTTATTCGATAATCAGTTTTATTTATGTATATGCTTTATTTTTTAAGATTAACTGTTTTGTTTTTTTGTTGGTTTCCTGCCATTGCTATGCAAAGATTTGACCGTATCATAGCTATTAAACTATTTCTTATGATTTTTTTAAAATCTGTATTTAACCTCAGAATCCTCTTAAAATAAAAGAGGTGCTAAAGTCTAATTTTGTGGTGGTTGTGCTTTAAAATTAAATTATTATAATCTTAATTCTAGTGATAAAGGATTTAGAAAAAGACTGACAGTAGTCAGTGTTGAGAACTAGTATAAGGTTAACCCTGCCTGGTTTATATGTTTGAAAATGATTAGCAGTTGAAAACATTCCTTAGAAATTTAGAAAAGTAACCAACTGGAATCCGTTACCTTACTTTAATAAAGTAATTGATATAGTTACCTCAATTATATCTTGTCAATTGTACCTTTAGGGGTATAACAGCTTGTCACTATATGGCAATACCAATAAAAGGACATCTTTGTACCTTTTTTTAAACCACAAAAAGGTTCATAGTAGTAAGGTACTAATATGCACCTTTTTATGAGTAAAAAGGTACAAAGATGTCCTTTTATTGGTATTGCCATATAGTGACAAGCTGTTGTACCCCTAAAATGTTGACACCCCTTTTTCTCTGTGTGTACTTATTACATTTTAAATAGGGTAACTTCTGTAACCTATTACATTTCCAAATGAACCTTCCCATCACTGGATGGCTTTGACGAGGGATGTCAGAGAGTGGTAGGGACTTGCGTGGTGAATAAGTTGTTTGGCACATGCTTGAATTGATGCCAATGAGCTAAATATAAACAAAAACGAATATATTCAGGTCCTTCTCAAAAAAATAGCATATTGGGATAAAAGTTCATTTTTTCCATAATGTAATGATAAAAATTAAACGTTCATATATTTTAGATTCATTGCACTCCAACTGAAATACTTCAGGTCTTTTATTGTTTTAATACTGATGATTTTGGCATACAGCTCATGAAAACCCAAAATTCCTATTTCATAAAATTAGCATATGAAAAGGTTCTCTAAACGAGCTATTAACCTAATCATCTGAATCAACTAATTAACTCTAAACACCTGCAAAAGATTCCTGAGGCTTTTAAAAACTCCCAGCCTAGTTCATTACTCAAAACCGCAATCATGGGTAAGACTGCCGACCTGACTGCTGTCCAGAAGGCCATCATTGGCACCCTCAAGCGAGAGGGTAAGACACAGAAAGAAATTTCTGAACGAATAGGCTGTTCCCAGAGTGCTGTATCCAGGCACCTCAGTGGGACGTCTGTGGGAAGGAAAAACTGTGGCAAAAAATGCTGCACAATGAGAAGAGGTGACCGGACCCTGAGGAAGATTATGGAGAAGGACCGATTCCAGACCTTGGGGGACCTGCGGAAGCAGTGGACTGAGTCTGGAGTAGAAACATCCAGAGCCACCGTGCACAGGCGTGTGCAGGAAATGGGCTACAGGTGCCGCATTCTCCAGGTCAAGACACATTTGGGCTACAGAGAAGCAGCACTGGACGGTTGCTCAGTGGTCCAAAGTATTTTTTTTCGGATGAAAGCAAATTTTGCATGTCAAAATCAAAGTGCCAGAGTCTGGAGGAAGACTGGGGAGAAGGAAATGCCAAAATGCCTGAAGTCCAGTGTCAAATACCCACAGTCAGTGATGGTCTGGGGTGCCATGTCAGCTGCTGGTGTTGGTCCACTGTGTTTTATCAATGGCAGGGTCAATGCAGCTAGCTATCAGGAGATTTTGGAGCACTTCATGCTTCCATCTGCTGAAAAGCTTTATGGAGATGAAGATTTGGTTTTTCAGCAAGACCGGGCACCTGCTCACAGTGCCAAAACCACTGGTAAATGGTTTACTGACCATGGTATTACTGTGCTCAATTGGCCTGCTAACTCTCCTGACCTGAACCCCATAGAGAATCTGTGGGATATCGTGAAGAGAAAGTTGAGAGACGCAAGACCCAACACTCTGGATGAGCTTAAGGCCACTATCGAAGCATCCTGGGCCTCCAGAACACCTCAGCAGTGCCAAAGGCTGATCGCCTCCATGCCACGCCGCACTGAAGCAGTCATTTCTGCAAAAGGATTCCCGACCAAGTATTGAGAGCATAACTAAACATAATTATTTGAAAGTTGACCTTTTTTTTGTATGAAAAACACATTTCTTTTATTGGTCGGATGAAATATGCTAATTTTTTAGATATTGTTCCCATCATATATTTCTAAAATTGATGCATACCATTTTGGGGCAGAGTTTGGATTCAAAAACACTCATTATAGTTGAGACGAGCAGTGTGTGAAGCTCTTGACTGAGGCCAATGAAGTGGCTAAATGAGAGGATGACTACCTCCTTTGGATGAACATCCAACCACTCTCTGATCTCTTTTAACACTATCTGAAATAACAAAATAAATTAGTTAGATTCAGTTAAAAAGCACGTATTTCAATTCATCAAACATTCATCAAATTAGATCTACTGCACATATCAAAATACAAAACAAACAGATACTGGGAAATGTAATGCTCTATTTTAAATCATTAAACGCCTTGACAGTCTTTTAAATCTTTTGTTCGATCAGTTGTTTTCATAGTCTTACCTCCACAGTTATACTGGTATAAACACCATGGTAGAAGTAGAGATCATTTGAGCTGTCATTAGGCCTATGTGCTATCCTCAGGTCACAGTATCGCACTCCACAATCTAACTGCTCCCTAATGCAAGACTCCTATGGTAAATAATGTAAAGCACATTCATTAACAATGCAGGTGTAGTAAAGATAGTACTGAACAGCTAGTGTAACGCACGTTAGATAGCGCTAACCTCACAGTTACTAAGTCACTATAGCAGCAACAACTATGGGACAACGCTAAACGTGTGGATCTTTGGACCAGAATCAGAAGATATGGAACGTCTCACTGGAGCAAAGGTAAGTAATAAGTATAATAGTATAATCTAATAGTCTCTGTTAATCACACAGGATAAAGCAGAATAAATAATAGAGTCAATCAATTTGAGGGGGAAAAAATTATATTATAATGTTTTGGCTGATTCTCTTTCTCTGACGTCCGTCAGTGTTTTTTTTCTTAGTTGGCAAAGAATTAATAGAACTAAAACACAAAATGACAATAAATGGTTTGAATAATAAAGACCCAAAATAACAAATGGTATTACAATTCAAAAACCCAAATAAAAGTTCAGAATCAAAATAATAAAACTGAATTTCACATAGAGTTCAAAATCAGTGTCTCAGTTTGGTTTCAGTTTCACAAAATCTATTACAGTTTTGTGTTCAAACTCAGTCTCAATGTCCAGTTGAGTTTCAGTTTGAGTTCAGTGACTCAATTTCAAGTTCAAAAATATAGAACAATGTTCATCAATAGTGAGAAGAAAAAAAATTGAATCCAGGAAGGACAAAAATTCCACTGAAGATCCAGGTAGAAAAAAAAAAAAAATTTGATCCTACCAGTTCAGAAGATTTCAAACTCTGTTTTTCTCTGTTTCCAGGCACGAAACGATGGGATGGCTCGCCAGTCCAAAACAGAATACGAATATTCAGCGAGGACACGGTTCAGGAACACAGTTCTCAGCAAAGGAAACACACACAAAAAAAAAAAAACCCGGCCAAGGAGATAATGTAACTCAGACACAAAAATACAGTTGTTTCTCCCCAGAAAAAGACGTTGGTTACATCTTATTGCATCCGTCTCGTTACTCCTGTTCAAACTGCGTCACTCACTCTACTACTCGCAAACGTCAGCTTCTAAAAGTGTCGTCTCACAGATTTAGGTTTCAATGGTTTCAATTAGCTAATAATCCATTGCTGGATTACTAAACAGAGAATTCGCGTCATGTATTGCGCAACTCCGTCTTCTTTCCTTCAAGTTCACTCTCGTTCTGCCTGCTTATGCACGAACTTTTTGAGGGGGTGGGACTAACCTTTGACTTCACCAAAAGGTGATTGGTTCAAGAGCATTTATAATTTTAATTTACAGAGCAATATTTCTGTAATTGTTTCTCTTTATTTCGTATATATATATATAACAATAATAGTTATATAAGATTGTCAAAAAAAATACTAAATGACCTAGGTTAATGACCTGGGTTACACTCTCCCCTCCTGAATGTATGCAGGTCCCTCTGCATGCTGGAATTCAAATGACTTTGACAGGAGAGTGAGTTTTTTAATGGGGATTTCGATTTTCCAACGAAGCAGTAGTTGCAGTACTCAGACTGGAGAACAGGGATTGAATAACTAAGCTTAGAGGATTGCCTAGATGTGGATAGTGAAGTCTTTTTGGAGCTTCACATTGTCTGCTTGAACGTCTGAGACTCTCAGTTTTAGTCTCTTTACTCTGGTTCTCTTGGGAGTCTTTGAGAGTATCACTTTCTCTTCTGTTGTGAAAGTTACTTCCTTCACATCCCTTGTTTGGATGTTCAGATGATGTACTGTCAGCACCTGATTGTTCCTGATCTGTGATCTGTGTCATTTCCTTTCCAGATTCCACAACTGAACTTTCATCAAGAACTTCAACTTCATACTGCTCTAGTAGGCTCCCTTCCACCGGATGTCCTGTGGTAGAATCATCTTTTCCTGCTTCGGGGTATTCCACATCAAGTAAGTCTCTATCCACAGGATCTTTTGATATTGAAGCATATTCTTCACCCTTTGCCATTACAGGATCAGGACCAGGTAAGTGGACTGTTCTTCCACTGTAGGAAGGAGGAATTGGTTTTGAGTTAGATAGAATTCTGGTTTCAATCTCAAAAGACATCTCAGGATCGTAATACTCTACTGGGTTACAGTGTGACTCTGAATGCTCACTCATACTTTCAAACTCTTCAGGTTCCTCAACATGTCTGGCTCTAGTTCTAGGTTTCTGAACCACTTTTCTTTCAATGGGTTCTTCAGATACACTTGTTGATAAGAATCCACAAGGCAACAGCAGATCCCTGTGCAGAGTTCTCAAAGGTCCATCCTTTCTTTCTGGCTTCACTGTGTAAACGGGTAAGTCACCTGCTTTCTTTGTTACCACGTAAACATCAGGTTCCCACTTATCTGCCAGCTTGTGTTTTCCTCTAAGGCGGACATTTTTCACAAGTACACGATCACCAACTTCAAGAGTGGAGGCAACAATACGTTTGTCATACCTCTTCTTATTTCGTTCCGCTACCTTTGCAGCAGCCCTAGTTGCAATCTTGTAGCTTTCTTCCAATCGGTTCTTGAGAACTTGGACATACTTGGAGTGAGATTCAGGCCGTCCATTCACAGGTAAACCAAATGCAAGATCAATCGGCAGTCGCGGTTGTCTACCGAACATTAGTTCATAAGGAGAGAATCCTGTCACATCACTCTTAGTGCAATTGTATGCGTGTACTAGAGGTTTGACATACTCCTTCCATCTTAATTTCTCCTTGTTGTTCAAAGTTCCCAGCATCTGTAGAAGTGTTCGATTAAAGCGTTCTACTGGATTGCCTCTTGGATGGTAGGGAGTGGTTCTGATCTTAGATATTCCAGCACATTTGCACAGCTCTTTAATTGTACGTGACTCAAAGTCTGCACCTTGGTCGCTATGAAGTTTTTCCGGGAATCCATAGTGCACCAGAAAATTGTCCCATAGACACCTGGCTACTGTCTGGGCTTTCTGATTCCTCGTTGGTACAGCAACAGCGTACTTGGTGAAATGATCAGTTATTACCAGTATGTCTTTGGTGTTACTTTGGTCAGGTTCTAGTGACAGGAAATCCATACATACTAGCTCTAGTGGTCGGCTGGTTCTGATGTTCACCAATGGAGCAGCTTTCTCAGGCAAAGTCTTTCGTCGAACACAACGCTCACAGGTTTTGATCTTCTTTTCTACTGCTGAGGCCATCTTAGGCCAGAAGAATCTTGATCGAACAAGGTCGAGAGTTCGTTCGATCCCCATGTGACCCATTTCATCATGGAGTTCCTTCAAGATCGCAGCACGAAGATCAGCAGGTAAAACCAGTTGGTATGACACGTCACTTTGCTCTTGTCTTCTCCTGAACAGTATGCCATTTCTTAATTCCAGACGATTCCATTCTTTGAACCATGGAATTAATTCAGGTGGAACGGTCTTGAGACAGGGTTTCTCCTTGGACTCCAGGTGTTGAATGACTACTCTGATTTCCGAATCCATTCTCTGTCTTTTCCGCAGGTTTTCCTCAGACAGTTTAGGA
Organism: Pseudorasbora parva; assembly: GCF_024679245.1. Lineage (NCBI taxonomy): Eukaryota > Metazoa > Chordata > Actinopteri > Cypriniformes > Gobionidae > Pseudorasbora > Pseudorasbora parva. Next base: position 34,412,317 of record NC_090183.1, on the reverse strand, counting down.
ATTTCTGTGAACTGGTGAGTATCTTCCTGTTGGAATGCTTGAGGTAAGGCATCTACACCAACAGCAAGGGATTCCACTAAAGTCACAGAGGGGTATAAAGAATCAGGATCATCACCGGGCTGTTCACTTTGATGGCGTTCACAGATAGCAGTTATGACTTCTGCAGAAACAACCATTGGTGATTCTTCTGTCAGATGCTGATAAGTAAACTGTCGAATTCTTTCCCTTTCTTTCTGTGTTTCCAGGTCATCTGGAATTTCCACTTGTGGTCGCCTGGAAAGTCCATCCGCATCCTGGTTTCTACTCCCAGCTCGGTACTGTATCTTGAAACTGAATGTTGATAAACTTGACAACCATCTGTAACTGGTGGCGTCTAGTTTGGCAGAGGACAAGATGTAGGTCAACGGGTTACTGTCAGTTACTACAGTGAATTCAGTACCATACAAATAATCATTGAACTTGGCAGTCACGGCCCATTTCAATGCCAAAAACTCCAACTTGTGGGCAGGGTACTTTGATTCACTCCTGGTAAGTCCTCGACTTGCAAATGCTATGACTCTCATCTGTCCGTCTTGCTCTTGATATAATGCTGCGCCCAGTCCGATGGTACTGGCATCTGTGTGCAACACATATGGGAGTTTAGGGTTAGCAAATCCCAACACTGGAGCAGAAGTGAGTTTTTCAATGACAGTATCAAATGCTCGCTGACACTCTTGAGTCCATCTTTCTCCAAACTGTTCCTTCGGGTTGAAATACTGATTTGTCTCATGAGCCTTTTTCTTGCAGCTCTTTTGTAATGGAGGATACCCAGAGGTGAGATCATTAAGCGGTTTTATGATTTTCGAATAGTCTTGCACAAACCTCCGATAGTACCCGGAGAATCCGAGAAAAGATCTGAGCTCCTTAAGATTCTCTGGCCTTGGCCAGGTTTTGAGGGCTTCAACCTTTGTTGGGTCAGTTTCAACTCCATGCTGGGATACTATGTGGCCCAAGTATCTGACAGATGTTTGGCAGAACTTACACTTCTCAGGTGAGAGCTTCAGTCCAAATTCCCTTAATCTCTTGAGCACTTGCACCAGCCGAGCTTCATGTTCTTCCAGAGTTCTTGAGAAGACTATCAGATCGTCAATAAACACTAGCACTTCCGTTCGATTGAGATCTCCCATACAGCGCTCCATTAATCGTTGAAACGTGCTTGGTGCGTTTGTGATCCCTTGTGGCATCCTGTTAAATTCCCAGAAACCTAATGGGCATACAAAGGCAGTTTTTTGCTTATCAGACTCTTCCATTTCAATTTGATAATAGCCCGATTTCAGGTCGAGGACTGAAAACCATCTTGATCCGGTCAAGACTGAAAAGGCTTCTTCCAGGTTAGGAAGAGCATATGCATCCTTGATTGTCTGAGAATTTAACTTCCTGAAATCTATGCACAATCTCACAGAATTGTTCTTTTTTCGCACCACAACTATAGGAGATGAGAATGGGGATTCTGACTCTCTAATAACCCCAGCTTGAAGCAGCTCTTGTAGATGCTTCCTGACTGCATCCACATCTTGGGGGTGAATTGGTCGGGCTCGGTGCTTGAATGGCGTCTCATCACTGAGCTTGATTCTGTGCTTTACTTTGTCAGTTTGACCATAGTCCAGATCATGTAACGCAAAGACGTCAGGCATGGATTTCAACAGGGATGTTATTCTCTTTTTCCACTCTGGCGACAGAGGAGAATCTCCAAAGTCAATTGGAATATTTGATGGAATATCTTTCATCCTTTCACTTTCAGCATGAACTTCGGATAACGGTTTCTCCATCACTTGCTGTACTGCATGGACTTCAGCTATCACAGTTTTTGGGAAAATCACTAGATCAGTTTGAGTATCATTCCTCACTACAACTGGTAACTGAGCAAAGCGTTGGCCTGAAGGTAGACTGTGCAGAGAGCTTGCCACTAATAGACCACCAGGTAAAGATGTTGTAGTAGGCTGTTCCACTGACACCCACTTATCAAGGAAAGGGCCTTTCAATTGAATAAGTCCATTCAGTACTACAGTGTGCCCTGCTGGTATAACCTCTTGTTGGTTTCCCTTCAGCTTCACACATGCCACAGTTCCACTGGAAGCTTGTAGTTTCCTCTTCTTCAGTACATTTATCACAGCTTGATAACCATAGCAAGTTGACTTGAGAGGGGTTGTGTTCTCTTGAATGCAGTTGGTGTATAACACATCAAGTGAATTGGTACCGATTAGGATCTGTGGTATGTTCGTCAAGTCAGGGACTACCAGAGCTAAGGTTGGGACTTCTGCTTCCACCCCAAGAAAATTTTTGGGAAACTTCAGGTTAAGCTCGACATACCCCATATATGGCACGACTTGTCCGTTAGCTCCCTCAACTTCTAGAAGATGATCCAAGGATTTCATGGGATGCTTGCACAAGTATTTATCATAGTAGGACTTAGGAATGGTTGTCACCTGTGATCCGGTGTCTAGGAGGCAGTTCACTTCTCTCCCTTCAATTTGGATTTTGGCGGTGCACCTTGTTCCAATTAATCCGGTAGGTAATACACAACATGGAGACTCGTGAGCATGCTGGTGAAACAGATATCCATTCTTCTTAGGGCATTGTTCTCTTCTAGTCTCCGTCCGCCCCGCAACAGAGACCGACTTCAGTTTAAAGGCTTCGAGTTGAAAGCATTCTGAAGGTCCCACTGGGCTTGTCGCTCTCTCAACTCACAGCGTTTCTCATTCACTTTGCGAGGGTTTGCATCATTCTCACAGTTAACAGCGAGATGTCCATCCTCTCCACAATGGAAGCAATAACCAGGACGGGGTCGGTTGTGCGATTGCCAGGTGGATCTTGGGTTCTTGTTCAGCTCAGGTTCTCTAGATTTGGGGTGGTATTCCACAGGGAAAGTGCTCAAAGCTGGAGGCTTCTTTTGATATTCTCCCTGAAATCTTGGGACAAGATGAACTTGGAGCTCAGCTATCTTCTGTCTTAATTCAGAAATTTCATCCACCTTGGGGCTACTTTCTTTGCAAACAGGCTCAGTCTTCATCCTGGTTATCTGGGCTTGAAGTTTTGCAACTTCTTTCTTCAGACTTTCTACTTCAGACTTTTCAACTTTGCTTTTAGGCTTGACTGACTTCAGCTTTGCACTTAACTGACATGGTAATTCATCATTGGGCTCACCAGGTATGTCGCTGCAGTATACAGACTGTTGGTGAGTTGCTGGCCGTAACTTAAGTGGAATTGGAGCATGTCTGTTTAATCCAAGATGCTTCCTCATCCTTTCTTCTTTCAGTGACTGCTTGTCTTCTGCAGTACGAATAAGTACTACAAGTTCGGCAAAAGAAGGGGGTGCATCTTTCTTTCCTTCAAGATGCAAATCAGCGATCAAGCTGTTGTCCCAGCAACCCCTGCAAAATTGCTTGAGGAGACAACGGTTCCGTTCAGCTTCAGCAATACCATCTCGTCTAATCGCAGTGCTCAGCATCACATGAAGACGGTGAAGGAAAGTGGAAGGCTTTTCACCTTGATTTTGCAGGGCACCAATGAACTTTGCAAACAGTTCATCTCCGTCCTCCACTGAACCATAGACAGACTCCAACAGCTCCAAACACTCTGATGGCAAGGCGTATGAACCGATGTGCCTAACAACATCTGAGGCTGGAGGCAGCAGACTATCGAGGATCTTCCCAGTCTTGTGTAGATCAGAGAGGGACTTATCATTCAATAGGAAGTCCACACTCGCACGCCAGGTGTCAAAATCGGGTTCATGGCTGGGGCGAGGGCTTCTTCCAGAGAAGACTTTGAGACGAAAGGCAACATGCGAAGAGGACATAGAATCACTGGACCTTACTACATGCTCCATGACTACTCGCTGAATTCCTGGTGGATTCAAAGCACTGGTTGGTATGTTCAATGACATGGTTTCAGAAACACTGGCATCAGGACTCCTCATATGATAATGTGACGTTGTCTGTGCGCTCTCCTTGGCAGGGTTTTCGACTTCTCTTGTATGCATGTTACTGTCATTCACAGGCTGTTCCAATTCTGGCTCAGTTCCAGAGGTTTCTTTTTCTGGAAACATCAACGTGGAAATCTTTTGCAGCTCACATTGAAGCACTTCCTGAAGTGTTTTTCCACTGGCTCGGGCAATGGCCTTCAGATTCTCCAAATAACCTTCCGTAACACTGCCACCTGCTACAGGTGTGTACACGCTTTCCAAGCTGCGCACATGAAAGACAATGTTAGCATCAACAGTGCTTGTGAGGGTCATAGGCAGTGAGGACTCCAAATTGTGGATGGCAGAGTCATAAGAAAATTCCACAATGGCGCTTTTGTGGTGTTCTGAGCTGGGATCATCAATAATAACATTGCGCTTAATGGATCCATATTTCATTAAGCAGGCTTCTAATTCTTGATCTGGCTCAGAGAGAGTTAAGCCACTTACGATGACTGATTTCTTGACATCAATGTTTTCACGTTTCACAACTTCCATCTCTGCTTGTAGAACGGATTCTCTTTGAAGTAGGGGGCTTACTTTTTTTTTTTTTTTTAAGCTCTTTATCGTCTGTTGTGGTTATCAAGTTGACTAATAACTATTACACTATGCTGTAGTTTTGCTCCTGGCTGGCTCGCCAAGTTTTTATGTAACGCACGTTAGATAGCGCTAACCTCACAGTTACTAAGTCACTATAGCAGCAACAACTATGGGACAACGCTAAACGTGTGGATCTTTGGACCAGAATCAGAAGATATGGAACGTCTCACTGGAGCAAAGGTAAGTAATAAGTATAATAGTATAATCTAATAGTCTCTGTTAATCACACAGGATAAAGCAGAATAAATAATAGAGTCAATCAATTTGAGGGGGAAAAAATTATATTATAATGTTTTGGCTGATTCTCTTTCTCTGACGTCCGTCAGTGTTTTTTTTCTTAGTTGGCAAAGAATTAATAGAACTAAAACACAAAATGACAATAAATGGTTTGAATAATAAAGACCCAAAATAACAAATGGTATTACAATTCAAAAACCCAAATAAAAGTTCAGAATCAAAATAATAAAACTGAATTTCACATAGAGTTCAAAATCAGTGTCTCAGTTTGGTTTCAGTTTCACAAAATCTATTACAGTTTTGTGTTCAAACTCAGTCTCAATGTCCAGTTGAGTTTCAGTTTGAGTTCAGTGACTCAATTTCAAGTTCAAAAATATAGAACAATGTTCATCAATAGTGAGAAGAAAAAAAATTGAATCCAGGAAGGACAAAAATTCCACTGAAGATCCAGGTAGAAAAAAATAAATAATTTGATCCTACCAGTTCAGAAGATTTCAAACTCTGTTTTTCTCTGTTTCCAGGCACGAAACGATGGGATGGCTCGCCAGTCCAAAACAGAATACGAATATTCAGCGAGGACACGGTTCAGGAACACAGTTCTCAGCAAAGGAAACACACACAAAAAAAAAAAAACCCGGCCAAGGAGATAATGTAACTCAGACACAAAAATACAGTTGTTTCTCCCCAGAAAAAGACGTTGGTTACATCTTATTGCATCCGTCTCGTTACTCCTGTTCAAACTGCGTCACTCACTCTACTACTCGCAAACGTCAGCTTCTAAAAGTGTCGTCTCACAGATTTAGGTTTCAATGGTTTCAATTAGCTAATAATCCATTGCTGGATTACTAAACAGAGAATTCGCGTCATGTATTGCGCAACTCCGTCTTCTTTCCTTCAAGTTCACTCTCGTTCTGCCTGCTTATGCACGAACTTTTTGAGGGGGTGGGACTAACCTTTGACTTCACCAAAAGGTGATTGGTTCAAGAGCATTTATAATTTTAATTTACAGAGCAATATTTCTGTAATTGTTTCTCTTTATTTCGTATATATATATATATAACAATAATAGTTATATAAGATTGTCAAAAAAAATACTAAATGACCTAGGTTAATGACCTGGGTTACACTAGCTGAAGAGACAAACAGTGTGAATGAAACCACTGAAAGTGACATAACCATCTATGTAAAAATGTATCTATTTTGATTGGTATCTATCCTATAGATTTAGGACAATGCTCTTTCATCAATGTTACTTTTGTCATAACTATTTATGAGTTTTGGGTTTTCATGAGCTGTGTGGCAAAATTATCAATATTAAAACAAGAAAAGACCTGAAATATTTCAGTTGGTGTGCAATGAATCTAAAATATATGAAAGTTTAATTTTTATCTTTACATTATGGAAAATAATGAACTATATATATATAATTATTATTATTTTTATTTTTTTTTGCCTTGCAAATGGAGCAATTAGCATTGAGTAGGACTAGTTGCATTGGTGCTGTGACCCAGACGAGGACCCGGTGAGGTTTAGGGGGGTGAGTTTAACAGAGGCCAGCTATTAAGAGCTGTACAGGTTAATCTTATTCTCCTGATTTCAAGAGGGGCGCTAGCGACAGATAGATTCTGCAGTCTTTAGCATGCTTGTTAGCACACCCAACTCCCATGCCGGAAGTGCCGATTCGAATCCTGCAGGACAAGTAGAATCAAGTAGAAGGCAAGTAGAAAGTAGGAGGGGTTAAGGCCCTTTCACACTGGACGTGATTTTGACGTGCGAATAATTTGCGCGATGTTTTTTTTTCTGATCAGCTGTTTGTGTAATGAGCGCTTCCACACCGAACTCGAATGTGCTGAGGCGAAAAAACAACATTTATTTTTTTGGTTTCCATGTCGATTTATTTTTTACTCTAGCGGCGACAAAAACGGCTTCAACCAATCACATAAAAGGAAACAAAGGTGATGAAATGTCCAGTTGATGTCACGAGCTATTCAATCAACTTTAACCTTTGCCAGGAATGGCATTTCTCATGAGATTACAACTGTAAGCTGTACTGTGCAGCTGTGTTTGCCCACTGAATGCTACAGACAGCAATAACTTATAACCTTTTATAAATAGTTGATTTTTTTCATTGGATTAATCCGCGATTATGGAAAGTGAACGTGTTGCCATCAGTAGGCTACGTCTGTGGCACTGAAATGTTTACATTGTGACTCGACTGGAAACATCTGCTCGGATCGATTGATTCCCTGAAGTGCGCGGTTTGTCTCGTCAAATGCGCTGCCGTCTCTGGAGGAGATCCTCAAATTGTCCAACAGACTTTAGTGCTGAACCGGCTATGATAAAGTTTTAGCTCCTGTACAAGATTAGCATCCTCCCCTTCCCAAAACCTTGGTCTTTTAAACAAAATGAAAAGCCCGACTTAACTGAATGATGAAGTGTCCGTGTTTTCTCAGCTGTCCGCGAATGTTTTGGAATGTTAGAGCTCTGAAACGTCGCAAATTCGTGTCGCGGCTGATGTGAATGGTTTTGACGCGAAATATTCGCATGCGAAATATTCGATTATTCGTTACGCTTTTTGGTTACACGTCCGGTGTGAAAGGACCTTTACAGTTGCATATAGGCAACATCGATCTTTTTGATTGGTCAAAGCATTTCTTGCTTGGTTTCCTTTTTCGCTGTTAATGTACCGTTTAGTAGAGCAATATGCCCTGGAATGTCTTTGAAATATTCACATACTGTATCTTCACAAACAAGTGAGAAATGTTATGAAAATCCACTACAGGATTCAATGGATGTTTTTTTATTATATTACATTTCGCTCATAACAACAACACCAATACACGACTTGCCACAAAAGCAATTCAAACCCTATTTGGCAATATTTCACATGTGAAAGATGCTCTTATATTGGAGTCACAGCAGAAAAAAAATGTACTGTTTAATTTTAAAGGCGCAAGAGGAAGGAAATTGTCAATGAACTGTTTTGGCATTAAATAAATTACATTATATGTGGACTTCAGGGGGAAAATAAGGGAAAAATATTCAATATGACCCCTTTAACTGAGAAAGACAATCAGAAGTGATATTTAGCCTGTAAAATTGGATTTTATGGATAATATTGCAAGTGCACTGTTCTGATGGTAGACATGGTATTGCTGTAGGGAATGTGTCACAGCTGATTAGGATTTCATGCTTTATGATGTAATATCTCATTTTTGCTCTCCATATATTCTCTTATATAAAAACTAGGCCATGGATTTCATTGCATGTATACACCAAGGGCACAGACAGGCTGGTAATTACACTGCATGTCCGATGGGCTCTTGAAAGCTGGCTTCATTAGTAAGGTGTCATGAATGACATTTCTCGAGGGTGATGGGTAATGGGTGATGCATCTGTGGTGTTAAGAGTCCTGGCAAAGAAGGATATAGGTAAATTGGAAAAGTTTGTGTCCCTGAGTAATTTGATTTCTCACCTTTGTTTCTCACACAGCCTCTGTTTCTACCCCCTAATACACACATCAAAGCAATTTTTTGGGAGCCATGCTCAGAATGACATACCACACCAGCACCCATTTACAGAAAGCTATGTGTTACATCATGCCCATTTTCAACAGTAATTGTATTAGAGATTCTGTGGAAAGCACTAACCAAAGGTCTTCTTCCAAAAACCAAAACGTTTTATTCAGAAAGACCTGTTATAAATAATATTTCATGGTTGTTTGCTTAACGATTGCATTATAGAAGAAGTGGAGCTGGAATTGAAGATATTAATTAACTAATTAGCAGTTAATTATTGATAGTTGCTTTTATACTATATGGCATGAAACTATTTGTGTGTTTACTCATCGCTGATAATTAGTTTAGATTTGATTTATGTCTGAAAGCTTGACTGTATTGAGTTGAAACACTGAAGAAAGCCCTACATCTGGAAATATTTGTGGGTTGCTCTTTCATTGCCATGGACACCTTTGATCTCAGACTTTTTCTTTTGGCAAATAGTTTGTGACTATACAGTATTGTTGAAATCTCTTCCTCTTCCTTTGGCTGCTCTAGAGGTGAAACATCTGACAGTCGGGAGACTATGAAAAAAACTCCTATTGGTAATTGTATTGCTGTCTAGGAGAAACATTTGATAAAATAAATGGATCATTATGATTATGCTTGTTAATACTTAGTGCGCACTTTCTGCTGTAAGCTTTTAATTTCATAACCTGACCATGCATCCTAAACTTGTGGTGTTTGTCTTTGAATTGCTAATTATTAGTTATCACTAATTATATAAATTCTTAAACTTGGCGTGCAGGTTATGTTTTTGTTCTGATTCTGAATTGAGGCATTCAATTATTTGCGTCTTTAGAGCAGAACAAATGCATTTTTATCTTTTGACTAAACAGCTAAACCTTTAAAATAAAAATATTGTGTCCTGCCTTTATCTAATTTTCTAGTATAAACACTCTTAAATCAAGAGACATTTACTTATAAGAAAACCGACATAAGGAAATTAAGCCTTGTTTTCTGAGACTTTTCAAAATGATGTGAGTTTATTCTTTAAACAAGAAAAATATCTGCCAATTGGGGAAGAAACATGTTATTCAAAAGGAAGACTCTTCTTACTCTATATAAGGCCGTATTGATTTTGAAATTGTTGGAGACATACCCAGAAGCTGAGGATTCAGGAAATGAACACAAATGAAATGAGGACATTTGTAAGTTAATGAATGAATTGTCTAATGTTACAGGTATCTAATAATGACAAGAAGGCAGTTTAACAGAGACATAACTTTACTCTGTTCATAGTACAGTGCAATAGTCAATGTCATTGTGTCTATACTGTCTTTTTCCTTGCTTGAAGAAGCCAAACACGTCTACATATGTCATTAATAGAAACTGTTGGGATATTTGGCACATGTCATGACATGGCACACAGCAGTACAGTTAGGTCTCACTTGTGTCATTGTTATTCTGAGCCATGTTTTCAGTGTCCTAAGAGCACTAACTTCTTTAATACTCAGCTGATAAGACTGGGATGGCAAAACATTTAAAAAAATTAATGTTTTATGGTGACTTGTATATAGGCATAATGAATTCTATTCCCTTACACTAACCCTACCCCTAGACCTACCAATCACACAAAACGTTCTGCATTTTTACATTATCAAAAAATGATTTATAAGCTGTTTTCCTCATGGCGACCAAAAAATGTCCCCACAAGGACAAGGATTTCAGATATACAGCCTCTCACAAGTTAGAAAGAAAAAACTAAATCAGTCAGCGATGTGGGTTCAGGAGGCAGGACTAGAGAATGAGATCTATTAACCGTTGAATTGCGCATTTTTTAAAGACCAATTATGTTTACCATTACAATTATGTTTCCAGGTCACATAAAATAAGTAATACATAAAAAACACAAGACACAATCGGACAACAGTAGTTCTATAGAAATATATTTTAAAAATCATTGAAATTATTGCTAGGGACAAATCAGTGGTCACTGGATATGAGTAGGGACCCATCCCTAAAGTACTGCTATTGGCAGATATTTCCCATTTTAAGCATAAATTAACAAAATTGTAAAAATTAATCAGAAAATACGAATTAATTCAAAATGCCCCCACATTGATAGTAATACAGAACTTTTTTTTTTATCTTGTAGGAACATTTTTAGTGCCCATGAGGAAAACCGCTTATGAAAATGTATATATATATATATATATATATATATATATATATATATATATATATATATATATATATATATATATATATATATATATATATATATATATATATTTATTTTTTTGGAAAATGTTAAAATGCAGGGTTTTTTCTGTGATCTTTGTGTTTAGGGTAGGGTTAGGGGATAGAATATACAGTTTGTATAGTATTAAATGTGTCAATGTCCATGTTCTTGTCCAGTATGATTTATGAGAACACAAATGTGTATAATGACATAGGTATTGTAATGTATTCCAACTTCATGTGTCCTCATAAACCTCATAAAAAATTACTTAAAAAAAAAAAAAACATACTGCACATTGCTGTTATTAAGCTTTCTGTGATAGGAAAGTTACAGACTGTGTGCGTGCGTGTGCGTGCGTGCGTGCGTGCGTGTGTGTGTGTGTGTGTGTGTGTGTGTGTGTGTGTGTGTGTGTGTTGTGTGTGAAGTGAATTTATAAACATACTAAATTATGTTTTTTGTTTTTTTTTTTAAATGTAAAAATGCATAAAATGTGATGGGTTTAGTAGCAGGGGCAGTGTAGAGGGATAGAATATACAGTTTGTATAGTGTACAATTCATTATGCCTATGGAAAGTCCCCACAATTCACAAAAAACAAATGTGTGTTTGTGTTCTTTAAATACAAAAATATTTTATTAATTTTTTTCTAAATCGATTTGACAAATTTCCTCAGATGAATGTAGTTGCTTTAAAAACAATTAACACAGCACACTAAACACTCTTCTGTTGACAAAACAGTTCAATATTCACTGCATAATGAAGCACTGCAGTTTATTCTAGCAATAAACGTAATAAGTAATTGCTGTCATCAAAACTACAGGTGTGTTCTCTGTTGTGTGTATAACATATTCAGCTATAGACACACAAATACACTAATGAAATACATGTTTATTAATGTTTTTCCCCCTACCCCAAAATTCCATACACAAACATGTGTTTACTGTTGTACAGAGCTAAAATCACTGAACTTTATTGATCAATGCCGCTAATGTACATCTGGCCAGAGAATTTCATCTACATCTCAAAATATATTCATCTCATGCATTATGGGGGATGTTGTGAATGTTCAATTCATGGTTCTTCTTCTCAACATCCCTTCACTCCTCTTCTATCCTGCTGTCCTTTCTTTTCATGTTTTCGTACAATTTCTCCTCTTATTCTTTTCACTAAACCAATGTCCTCCACCTCCACTTTACCCATCCCTCCACGCTCTCATTTTCCCCATTCAACTCTTCCTATGCCCTCTTTTTGAACTCTCTCCTGTTCTCCACTCATCTCTTTCTACATGCACCTTTTTCCACTTTTACAGCTTTCGTTTCCCCTTCACATGATTATTCTTATTCTCTCTTTTTTTTTTTTTTATAACAATGTTTGATACTTTTGAAAATAGTTTTTATAGTTAATGCAATTGTGAAAGCTGTGTAAACATTTATAAAAAGTGGATTTCCTGCGATGTGTGTATTTCTAGCCCAGCAGATACTATTGGGGCCAAACTAAATCATTAACAGCTGCAAAGGCTTTTTTTCCTGATATATTAAAATTTTGGTTGGCTGTGTGACCTGTTCTGAACATATTTGAGGATTTTGCACAAAATATTTTGAGAACATTATGCATATGATTTGTAATTTGAATGAAATGAATGAAAATTTGAAATGTTTTGGACAATTACAAAGTGTTCAGATCACCGAGTTAATTGTTTTTAGAGCAGTCTGAGATGGAGAAGTGTGTCAAATTGAAAAACTAAAAATGTAAAAATGCAGAAAGTTGTCTGTGGTTGGTTGGTTAGAGAAAGGTTAAAGAAAACGTCAGCAGCTCAATATAAAAACCATTACGTCTATGAATTATCTTCATTAGATGGGGTACCATCAGGGGAAATAAACAGATGATCAGCCTTTATATAAAAATAAAAAAATATTTGAATGCCTCTTAAAAGTTGATGTGATTTGGCGAGCTTGAATGGTTTGGTATTTGTGGAGTGACGGTGTTCAGAAACTCACCCTTTTCAACCGTCTTTCCAGACTGCTGCGGGAGAATCTTGATTTCAGACAGAGCTCATTCAATACAACATGAATTATTTCTCATGTTTTTAAGATGTTTGAAGATGGCTTCATTAGTGGTAGCATGATAGGACTATCCTCTGCGTTTAACCTTATCACGTCGTGCAACTCCCAGATTCCTGCGGGAATTGCTCCAGTGTGGGTATGAATTAAGATCACTGAGGGAATCACCTGCCTGCTGCTGTGAATCACAATGGCTTTGTGAGTTTGAATTGAAGCGAAATGCCGATGTAGGGATGTCAGGACAGCATTGTAAGTAGCTCATAAGAGATATGGTCGACCTCCACCCACCCTCTCCTCGCTGTGCATCTTTACATGACATCCTTTATGCCTTGCGAACCATCTGTCTGCTCTGGTTTTCCTCTGTACACTGCTGTCTTTGGCACTGGTCCCTAAAATTCAGAAGTTGCGGTCCTCCTGTGTTGGACAAACAAAATTTGTTACATTTTCCTGATGTATAATATCAGTCCTTTTTGCATGGAGCAGATTGGATTCAGCAAAGCTTGGACATCAGCGGGACAAATATTCACATAAATAGAAATGTCATGATCAATTGCCCTTTAAATATCAGGGGAGAATGAAATGTAACTGTCATTTGTAATTGCCAATAGGGTATGTGCCATTCGGAAGTTGTTTTTTTTCTCCTTCATTTTCCTGACGACATAATTATGTAAAGAAAACTTTTTTATTTTGTATTTTTATAAAGATTGTCAATTGAGCATGACATTAAGGCAGAAGCCAAGAAAATCTGTATTTAATTATCTGCAAAAATCTGTTTAGGTAGTGTTCCCCTTTAACTCAACATGTTAGCTAAAGTGGTACACTTAGCTGTTCAAATGAATTATGATAGTTAATCATCATACTTTTATGAGCTACCATGAATCATGTAATACAACGATTTGATATTCCTGATAACCTAATTGTAGCTGCACTATAGCAGTTATATTATAAATGGTTGCCTATAAGTGTTAACCTTCTGGTTGTAGCTGCTTTTACATTACCATGCTAGTCATTTTTTGTTTTTTACTGGTCCAAACTGATCTAAATTTTGGATCAGAAGAACTACCACTCGATCGGGCCAAAATGTACCTAGTACAGACTTTGGTTAGGACTAATTGTCCACCAAAAACAAACTAAAATAACTTTTCTAGACCTAATTTGACAACTTCATTTAAGAAAATTGAATGTTGTGTGTGTAGCAGCAGCAGTAGTACACTGTAAAAAAAGTTAGTTGTTTTTTGTTGGTTTAACTTAAAAAAGTAAGTAACCTGGTTGCCTTAAAATTTTGAGTTTATTGAAATTAAAAATTTGAGTTGATACAATGAAGGAAATTTGTTTAATAAATAGAAACTCCAAATATTTTTGTATCTGAACCACATAAAAAATGTGATAAATAGCACAATTTGGCATGTTTTACTGCATCATCAGAAATAAAACACACTCAATTACCCAATATGCTTACAAAATCTTTTAATAATATTTTAATAAAGATTGTCGAATCTCAAAAAATGTTCATTGTATTAACTCAAAATTTCAATTTCAATGAACTCAAAATTTTAAGAAAACCAGGTAACTTTTTTTCTAAATAATTTTTTACAGTGTAGTAGTAGGGGTGGTGGTAATAGTATTTCCGTTCCGGTGGACATTTGCTATTTAATTTAAATTTAAATACAATTTAAAACCACTATTTTCTGATCATCTGTCCCACTTTGCACAATCAGTCTTGTTTAGGTGACTGCTATAGTAGATGTTTGCTCTTCTTCTGATGTATGGACACGCTATGAAGTTTTGTAGCTGGATGTGATGTTACTATTAAAGGTGTCAGGATGGAGATCAGGTATTAAATGATAATTTACTTCAGTTGAAGATTCTTGACAGTGGATGCGAGCCTTGTGTGGTATTTTTAGGAATCATTAGAATTCTCTTTGTCTAATAGACAGACATTCTCCCCGTAGGGCCTCTAAAACACAGTGAAGGTCCGAATCGTCACTGTTGAGGAAAGGAGAATGAGCCATATTAAGCAATCCTTCAAGCTTCAGGACACCCTCAGATCTTTTCTTCCTCTGAGCTACTTTCTTCCATTTCCCTGCTGCATTTGCCATTTGTTTTTGAGAAACCAGCGCTGGGTTCCAAGCCTTGCATTTTAAATTCAATTGATATGCAAATGAAGGTTAATGCCCATCAGGCAGGACCTCGCGGACCTTTTCATGTTAGTGGCCACATAGGAGCGAACGTACTCGGACTGAAATGCCTCCCCCTGTATCAGTCACAGAGAAAATGGTCCCCCATCTGCACCCGAGAGGAGCAATTTGCCAGAAAGATTATTTTAATATTTCACACCTCGCTACCCAGAACAGCAGCTTGTCCTCTAAAGCATATTTAACAGACTCAAACATACAATGCTATAGTCTCGATGTGTATAAACAAACAGACAAATGAAACGCTCCCCAGCCGGTGTGTCTGTACCTGCCCTGCAGGGAACGAGGAGCTGTCAGGTGTTCAACAGACCTGACACCAGGCATCAGGTTTGTCTGCTCGGGTCCGGCTGAAACAAGCAGTGGAAACTTTTCTACCTGTGTTTCTGGCTTAATTCATCACCTGCCTTCTGGCTATGAACTTTCACTTTTAAATGACATTAAAGGGATTTTTGTGTATTCATAGGCATAGCGAAGTGGCGCTCTTAAAGGGTTAATTAGAATCTCTTGAAGCATCGGAAAAACATTTTGGCCCAAAAATAACAAAAACTCCACAAATACCAAAAATTGTCTTCTCTTCCGTGTTTGTTTTCAATCCGCAAACAAAGATTTGCACAGTTATGAATCAGCGCATTGATTCATGATCGCCAATGTCACGTGATTTCAGCAGTTTGACACGCGATCCAAATCATGAATCAAAACACTGATTCATTACCGTTTGAACCTTTATTTGAGGATTGAAAGCAAACACGGAAGAGAAGACAATGCTGAATAAAGTCGTAGTTTTTGTTATTTTTAGACCAAAATGTATTTTCGATGCTTCAAGAGATTCTAATGAACTAACTGATGTCACATATGGACTACTGTGATGATGTTTTTATTACCTTTCTGGACATGGACAGTAAAGTGTCCATACACTTAGATACGCTGTCGGACTAAATATAAAATATCTTAAACTGTGTTCTGAAGATGAACGGAGGTCTTACGGGTGTGGAACGACATTAGGCTGAGTCCTTAATGACATCACTTTCATTTTTGGGTGAACTAACCCTTTAACTGTCAGATTAAAAAACGAACAAAAAAACAAACAAACACACATTTTGGACATTTTAAAAGGATATTTCACCTAAAAATTAAAATACAGAATGAGTAATTTAAAACAGAATTCAAATATGCTATACATGGCATTAAAAAAGACAATAGTCTCATTATTCAGCTGATTTCAGTTCAGTGTTGATTCAGTTCAATTTAGCTACGCAGCTCTACAGAAGACAATAGGGTTGTTATTCAGAAAACAAAGTGACATCTGCAAGAAGAAAATTATGCTGGATGCTATACACATTGCATTGATTTGTGTTTTAGTGGAAGAATCAGCTAGTCGTAAAAGTCAGAAAATTCAAATGGAAGAAATATTTACACACTTGCCTGCTACTATAATGGACACTACAAAGACTACTTTATTCAGATAAAGCAATACCTGTTTGTATCCATGCAACATGCCTCAAATCCATCAAGCAATATGAGCTAAATATCATCTGGAGACCTGTTGAGAGTCATTGGTCATGAAACTCTGTACAGTCAGTAATGAAGATGGATGGGGTGTTCAGACTCATTTAAAATGTGGGGGAAATGCTGCGTGTGGTTGCAATTCCTGCAAAAGAACACCTTTTGTGGCACTAACCGATGGGAGCCGCTTTTCCTGCAGCACAGAATCACCTTAGTCCCATTAACTCATCGAATTGCTTTGGCTTTCCTTTTTGGATTCGCTTGGAGGGTAAGACATTACCATTTTCCTTTAAAGCCTTTTTTTTACTCTGCATAGAGTATGAATGCTCTCTTGCTCTGATGGCACTTCCACTCAGACATGCTGGATCATTTATTGGTAATTTTCAAAGGATGGTCAAAAACAGATCCAGACTGATGTTGGGGTTAATAACAGAGAAGATTCCTGAGAATAATTTGCTCATATTATTGTTTGCAATAATGTGGGAGACTAAGGGAGCATCATGTGACACAAAATGACGAAGAGGTTTGGAAATTAGGAAGTGACTAAGCAGTATGTAAAAATGGAATACACAAGATAATGCCGTGCAGCACATAAATCATAATAATCCTTGTGTGTTTTTTATGTCAGCATTTGGAAATTCTGTGCTTGTTCTCATTCTTCTATTCATTTGTTTTATGCTCTCTCTACTCTTTTATCATCTGCAGCACACTTGTGGTTACATCTCTATATTTTCAATGTTTCAAATGTTGTAATAAGATGTTAACTTCAAAACATATTTTCTCTTTCAATTTAATGCTCCCACAAGTAATGTATGAGATCAAATCACTGTCAAAATCCAAACTTAAAAAGTCTGTGAAATTAGAGGACCTGCCTATTATCTTTGCTCATACAAACATCAAAGCCTTGCAAACATAAAGGTGATTAAAAAAATGAAATAAAAATAAAAGGTGATAAAAAAAAAGTTTATGCAGCTGAAGGTTTTCAATGAAAACGGTATATACTGATATTTGACTAAAAAAAGTCAAAAGTCAGAAATATTGCGAGTTGAACAATAGGAGGAAGTTATGTTTCAAATTGAGCAACACACACAGGTACCAATTACTGTGCCGATCTAAAACAGAATCAGTTCATTAAATAAAGTGAGAATTTTTAAATGATGATATGGACTGCTGTGATTGCCTTTTGATCATGCACCTCTTCTGTTTGCAACACAGCTCTTTCTTTCAACAGGATCTCTCTTCATACCTAGATGTCAGAGGAGTTGGTGAAAATTAATGATTAATTATGGCTGGGAAGTGGAAAAATGTCCTCAAGGAGAACTAAGAAGGTCATGTTAAAGGGTTAGTTCACCCAAAAATGAAATTGATGTCATTAATGACTCACCCTAATGTCGTTCCACACCCGTAAGACCTTCTGCGGAACACAGTTTAAGATATTTTATATTTAGTCCGAGAGCGTATCTAAGTGTATGCACACTATACTGTCCATGTCCAGAAAAGGGAATAAAAACATCATCACAGTAGTCCATATGAGACATCAGTTAGTTCATTAGAATCTCTTGAAGCATCTAAAATACATTTTGGTCCAAAAATAATAAAAACTACGACTTTATTCAGCATTGTCTTCTCTTCCTGGTGTTTTCTTACCTCAAATAAAGATTCAAACGGTCATAATTCAGCGGATTGATTCATGATTCGGATCGCGTGTCAAACTACCAAACTGCTGAAATCACGTGACATTGGCGATCCAAAATCATTTTATGATTTTATATCTGACAGCTTTATTTAGGCTTTAAAATGTATACATTTTGGATTAACTTTTAAAGATTATCTTGATAGACAAAACGTGTAAGGTTCATAACTCTTTGTTGAACATTTTTAGCGATTTTCCAAAAGTCTATGGGGAAAATGCACAGGCTTTTGATCAAGGGAACCCATGCGCCGCTAACTTCCGGATTGGCCTACAAAGTGACGTCATAACTTCGGCACACTATTGTGTTCCACAGAGGAAAGTTAGTCATACAGTTTTGATGATTAGAAATGTAAAAGCCAGTTAGCTGCTCATTTCTCAATGGTTTTCGAGCACTTGAATTGGTTGGGAAAGAAAGATTGA
This sequence comes from Pseudorasbora parva, assembly GCF_024679245.1. Classification (NCBI taxonomy): domain Eukaryota; kingdom Metazoa; phylum Chordata; class Actinopteri; order Cypriniformes; family Gobionidae; genus Pseudorasbora; species Pseudorasbora parva. The sequence continues at coordinate 34,393,872 of NC_090183.1, read as the reverse complement.
TACCCCATGTTAAATTATTTGTGCGTAAGCTAATTGACATCTATGAGGTTTGTTATTTTGTGGTTTCCCCACCCCCATCTATTCCCACAACTTTTTAAAACAAAGCGGCATTTAATTTCTGAAGGAATCAGAGTTTTTGAATAAAACATTTGAGTGAATGATTCAATGATTTGCTGATAAAAACAGTAATTGTTCTTTAATGAATCAAAATGTTTGAATGAATATGAATAAATCAATGATTCTTTCAGTCGCTTGCCGCCAGCCGCTTGCTGTTATATTGTAACCTGCAGGAAGAGTCACTGAATATAAATTGATATATTCATGTATATTTGTTCCCACAGCCAGGTCCCCACAGCCAGGCTGGTATTACCTCTTTTGCAGCCAGGGTGTTTTTTGATTCACACTTTTTTTGGGATTGTTTAGTCTTATTGCTATTTTTGGCTTGCCTGCACATATTTTTATAACTCTTCTCTTCCCGCATCCTCTGCATGGCCCACAGCTTCACTGAAACTTGTGTGCGACACCTACTTTCAGCAGATCTAAAACTCCCTAGTCATTCATCCTCAATAACCGTCATGTTTATTTTCTTCTTTTGTACTTAAGGCCAAATCTGTCACACCAACCTTGACTAAAGCCATTGTTCTACCCATGTCTATCAGCTGGTCTGAATGTGACTTTGTCTCTGTGCATATTCATGCTGATGTTGTATGCTAGCTGTCCTGATTATTGAGTGAAGAGGAGATGATTTTGCAATCTCTTTTAAAAAATGTATGACTAAAGAATTTACTCGCTCTGCTTTTGTTGGTGAGATATAAAGCTCCACTCTGCTAGATGATTCCCCACATCTCTGTATCAATGGTGTCACTCAAGATTACTTTCATTGCTGTATTTCTCTTCTCCCCCTTCTTGCTCATCAAATAACAAAAGATAGAGCTCATGCTGATTTTATTCAAATTGTATTTGGAGCTGTTTTTCATAAAGAAAGAAAATTTAACCGAAAATTATTAATACCTCAAGTATCGACACAAGCTTATTAGGGTATATTGTTTTATACGTTTAATTTATTTTCATATAGGGGAGAGCAGCGGATAATGTTAACACATCAACAAAAAATGTATGGTTTGTGCTTACTTATTTAAATTTTTTCCACAAGCATCTTTGATATATTACCATATTAATATTATTAATATTACAGATTATCATCATTACACCTAAAACTTAAAATATGTTGTTGTTTTTTTAAGACGTATTTTTTGTCTCTTTAAAGAAGTTATCCAATTAAAATGTATTCATCGTATATACCGGACAAAAGTGAGGTTAGCAAAATTCAAGCCCGGTACTTGACCCTGCGGATTTAAAACATATGTTTTAGTTATGTCCAGACATAACTTTTGGCTATTATTGTTTAATTGTTTTACTTTAGTGACAAAGAAACAGATTGAGCTATGCCCTTTGATTTCACTTTTTGGCTCCAATTGTCACTGGCTTGCCTGGATTTACTGCAAAGGCCTTTGCTTTCTCAACATTTCTCAACAGGAAACAAAATTCCCCTCCATCTTTCATTGACTGGAGAGATGTTATGAGCTTGATTTATTTAGAAAAAAAAATTGGGTATACGATTGTATATTGTCTGGGATATGAATACTTCTTCTAATCTACAGTCTCTGACAAAAGTCTTGTCGCTTATCTATTTTCTAGAAATACCTTATATTAACCTGACTTTTAATTAATTCATTGGTGTTAGAAATAGCTCATATGAAAAGCTAAAACCCTCCCAAATGATGTTTAATGCACTGAAATAAATAATTTTCACAGAATAAATATTTATCGTTTAATCAAGACAGAAAGGTCAAATTTTGGCAAGACAAAAGTTTTGTCGCCTATACAGAAATTGAACAAATTTACTGCAAATACCAAAATATGTCAGTAAATTAAGTTGTGGTGCTGTGAGATCCAAATTTAATATCTTGTATGACTTCCATGAGCTTGAAGGACTGCATCCATGCGGTTTGGCAAGGATTCATACAATTTATTGATGAAGTCATCAGGAATAGCTAAGAAAGCAGTCTTGCATGCCTCCCAGAGTTCATCAATATTCTTTGGTTTCGTCTTCCATGCATCCTCTTTCATCCTACCCCACATATGCTCAATGATGTTCATGTCTGGTGACTGGGCTGGCCAATCCTGGAGCATCTTGATCTTCTTCGCCTTGAGGAACTTTGATGTGGAGATGGAAGATGCGATGGAGCACCGTCCTGCTGCAGAATTTGGCCTCTTTTATGGTTGGGAATATAAGAGGTAGCTAAGATTTCTTGGTATTTTAGACTATTGATGTTCTCTTTCACCCTGCAGATCTCTCGCACACCCCCATACTGGATGTAACCCCAGACCATGATTTTTCCGCCACCAAACTTCACTGTTTTCTGGGTGAATCTCGGATCCATTCTGGCTCCAGTAGGTCTGCAATATTTGCGGCGACTGTGGTGTAATTCAACAAAAGATTCATCTGAAAAATCCACCTTCTACCACTTTTCCTGCGTCCATCCTTTTAGCAGGCTGTGGGCCTTGGCAAATGCCACACGGTTTTTCAATTGTCTTTTGTTTAGTGCTGGCTTCTGGGCACTGATTCAACCATGGAGGCCATTTCGAGACAGAATCCAACAAACTGTTCTGGTTGACACAGGGACTTCAGGTGACCAGGTCTCGTGGAGCTCTGCTGCAGTGGAAAATGGGCTGGCCTTGGATTTTCGAGCCAACAAACGGTCCTCTCGAGCAGTTGTCTTGTGGGGTCTGCCTGACCTGGGCTTGTCAAAAACGTCTCCAGTCTCTTCAAATCTTTTTTTTATCCTCTGTACTTGACACTGAGACACATTGAAGGTGTCTGCCACATCAGCAGTGGATCTGGTCTTCAGCCTCTTGATAATCAAAACTTTAGTCTCAGGGTGAATCTTAGGCATGTTTGCAGAGGTCTAGTTGCAGTTGATGTGAAGGTCTAGTGTACTAGGGTTCTTTTTATACACTCTTGAGACCTAATTGATCCATTATTAGTCATAGGTGAAGCTCATATGACAAGGTGACAACACTTTTGTCTTTTCAAAAATTGACTCAATGGGCTTTACCAAGCTGTGAATATTAGCATACTTTTTGAAAGTTTAGTTTTTCACTGAAACATTATCACAAAAGCTGGTGGGATTAAAATGAGCCATTTCTTGTAAAAAAAAATCTTGATTAGAAATATATTTCAGCGGCACTTTAGGTCAATTTGTACACAAGCGACAAGACTTTTGTCAGGGACTGTATAGTGTCAACCTTCACATGCTATCTTTTGACTTGAGAGTGTTACGTATGTTAACTATACTTGAGACGTTCTGTATTACTTTGTATTACACTCTCTGAGTCCTATCATACATTGAGAGTACTTCGACTTGGCACAGTAAAAAGTCGGAAAAAAAAGAGTAAAAAAAAACTGAAAAATCCTCCCCCTCTCATTTCCGTCAATAGAGGGAGAGGATGTTTCAGCCGGGACTTTTTACTGCGCCAAGTACTCTCTGAAGTGCTAATCTGCCATACATTATAGTTCTCCTTTTTAACCCACACCACGTTTTATTTTATGTCACCATACTAGGTCGCTCAACTATCCGTGTAACTGTATTTATATAGGGAAAATGTGGAGGTGTTTGGTCGCTTCTAACTTGATCTCTGTTTGGTACTATAGTGAATGAACTGGGCTTAGTGGGCTAAGCTAAATGCTATCAGAATGTCACCGCACGTCAGAGAAATTAAGAGCACGCACTGAGACGAAAGGGGTATGTATCAACTCGTCTTAGTTAAGGGAATAACAGTTTAATATGAAAAAACGGTGGAACTGTTTTCTATTTGAATGTACATTTTAGTTGAACTTATTCATATAATTGCAAATCTGAATTCTCAGCATCATTACTCCAGTCTTCAATAATATTTCACAATATTACAATTTTACTTGGTCTTGGTGAACACGAAAGATTTCTTAAAAAAAAAAAAAAGATTTGCAAGTTTTGAGCGGTAGTGTATATCTATGTCAGTTGTTTCTGACTGTCCATCATTTTGGAAAGAGGTAGTTTTAGCTCTGACAGTGTTCAGAACTGGTCTGCCTGTCGCATTCTCAGTGGGCACAAAAGCCAACCAGCCAGCTCTGCATTGAGTCTGTGTTGTGCTCCAGTTATAGCTAGTAGATAAAGCACCTTATGTGTGAACAGGGGTCACAAGGTCCATAAAACTTACTAGATGTTTTTGTTGTTGTTGTTGTAAAGATACTATAGGAAGCCATAGTGTGAAGGTAAGCAATTGTTATTTTGTGCGTGTAAAATGATTGAATGTTAAACTAGGATCAATCTATGTATTCTTTCCATATTTGACGGTATTGCTGTGGGTCATAAGATGAGCCACAAATCTTTATTGCCCACATAACCATGACATTCACAGCCACTTGGCAGACACAGGCAGGATGTTTAAACTAAAATGTATGGCTCACATTTAGTCTTCCACAAATCAATAGTAAGCTCCTTTGTTGATGAATGATGAAATTACAAAGTTATTTGTTTGGGCTAGCAAGGCATTCTCCACACACCCTATTAGTTTTAAATCTCATAGTCTTCCTCCCGCTGCCTGATCTTCCCACCATCACGGGAAGCTCTTGCATGCTGTGATTCATCAGCACACACTGAAGCCAATGAATGGTGTTCTGGTTCCCATGGCGATGGCTATTTTTTCCTCTGATTAAGTGGAATTTGCTTGTACCTTTTAGCCCATCATGACCCTAGGGTTATACAGTAATGAACCAAGGACAATGCAAATAAGGGAGACAGAGACAGGGGGTGGCAGGGCAACTGTTGGGATGAAATGATGCAGTAATGTATCTTTTACACTGACCGTGGATAATTATCAATAGAAACATTTAAGAGATCTCCACTTCCACCTAATGAATTGAGTTTAATGTAAAGAGAACAGAAGTATGGCATCAAACTGGACATAGCTGTCTACTTTTTATAATGTCTGAGGAACAAAGAGTTCAACAATATGATTGAGAGGGAAACTGCTGTAGCTGTTTTTACTCTTTTGCTTAGAGTGACAAAAGAGGCAAAGTATATACTGTAAAGCAACATCTAATAATAATAATAATGTTTTCTTTTGGCACAATAAAACAAATAAAGATTTTGGCTTTTGCACAGCTTTGAATGTCTTTAATTTGATTTGATCTGCATGATTTACATCAGATTAAAACAGCAAGGGTCTGGATTGTTCTTGCTGTTTCAAACGTGTTCTTATTTAGCAGTTTGTTTCAAATAAATTCCATTCAAATTACCATTAATTAAATTGTATTTACTTGCCGATTTTGCTTTTGCCGCTTGTTGAGCATTCATTTGGACTTTTATACCACAAAATGTTTTTTAGTCAGCAGTCTGAGATTTTATTTTAGTTATAAACTAATACTACATTCTAAAAAATGCTAGGTTGTTTCAATCCATTTTTGGGTCAGATATGGACAAACCTAAAAGTTGTGTTTAAGGTTAGTGTTAGGGTTTAAACCAACTTTTGCTTTTGTCCATATTTGACCCAGACATGAGTTAAAACAACACAGCATTTTTTAAGAGCGTATTCACTTTTCTACCAGTAATAATACAAATAAAAATATATTTTAAAAAATATTGTTATATTCATACACTCAAAAAAGGATAATACAATTTCAGCTCTGGCCCCCTGGTACCCCCTAAAATAATCTGGAGGCAGTATCTATTTTACTATTGTGTACACAGAAATTTAATTGAAACTATTTTGCTGATCCTTTGCAATCTCTTTATGGCTGATTGAGTCACGAAGTTGTAAACTCTATACAACACTTCTAATTATTTCACAGGGAATTATTAGTTCACAGGGATGGCACAACAGGATTTACGTAGAGTGGGGACAACGATTTTTCAGGGGGGTTTTCTGTGCCAATTAATACGAGTTTTTGTGTGTGTGTGTGTGTGTGTGTGTGTGTGTGTGTGTGTGTGTATGTGTGTGTGTGTGTGTGTGTGTGTGTGTGTGTCTTTTTTTCCCCATTTAATTTAACCCTATATATTTTATTACTGGTTAATGCTCTTTGTAGTGCCAATTAATGAGATTGTGAATTTAATGAATGTCCAGCAGGTGTTTATGCAGTGGCTGTGGCTAAATTATTAGCCACAGTATTCTCCCAAAAAATACACAGTAGTAGTATTGCTGCATAAATATTAAACACTTCTTTTGAGTTCTAGTGATTGTCTTTATATTTGTCTAGTCATTGGATATTTAATTCAAAATTGAATAAATGAATTCTGCATATGCATACAGAAGGGATTTCACCAAAAAAAGATAAACTATACCTTTAAGACTGACCTATTATGCAAAAATCATTTTTTAAGCTGTTTAAATATAGATGTGTCCACAGTGTGTAAACAACAAGCCTATAATGGTAAAAATCCACCCAGACCTTTTTTATAATCCCCATAAATCATAAACAGTCTCTCTAAACAAGCATTACAAATGTTTTTGTTATTGGATGTACCAACAAACATACAAGTCTCCATAGACTTCCAGCATCTGAGCCACTGAGGACACTACGGTTGAATGTCATTTATGAAGGAAATGCACCGAGGAAAGTCGTTTAAATGTTATATATTTGTGCAAATCCTTTTACGCTGGACTGCTTCACAAAAAAGGGTCAGTTCAACGCTGGATTTGCACAAAATAAGTTAAAATGACGGTACAAGCTTGTCAATGAGTTGAATCAACTTAACTTCACGACGACTAGATAAATGAATACAATAACCATTCAGAAATGTCCAGTTGTAACTTCTTCCTGAGTCTGTGACCACTTTCATCAGTGACCACGACTGACCATTTCTGACATTTTGAATGCGTGACATTCTCCAATTTTGTTTTGGCCAGGGTATCCGAAGCACAAGCTGTAAATGCTCCTCCCTCTTCTGGAAAGGGACTGGGAGCAGTAGCTCTTTTACATTTTAAGGGACAAACACAAAAGCAGCCTATTTTGCTCAAACCCAAATAGGGGCAAAGTTGACAAGTTATATTAAATGATCTGTGGTTTATTTTGAGCTGAAACTTTTTACAGACAAAATGTGGGGACGCCAGACACTTATATTACATCATGTGAAACAATAGCCTAGAAATCTAGACACACCTTAGCGGAAGCAAATCTGATTTGCAGCGAACTCTCCATAGACTTGCGAGCTGGAAAAACCAAACTCTGGTCAGGCCAATCACATCGTGTATAGAGTCGGTGGGCGGGCTTAAGATAATGACGGCCGATTTGCGGAGGTTCCACGTGCTTCTTGTAAACACAGAAGCTGGCGAACGGCGGTCTTTCGAAACGGCTTTGGCCATGACTCTGGAACACGTGGATTTAAGCTTTTCTTTGAGAAAAGAACAAAGAACGGCACTGAAGCCATTCCTAAGAAGGGAAGATGTGTTCGGAGTTTTGTCGACCGGATACGGCAAAAGTTTAATCTATCAATAGCTCTGCTTCACCTTCGTTGCTCTGGTTGGTTGTAGCGCTATCCAATTGCGTGCAGAGGGAGTTTGAAAGACAACCGTTTATCCCGCCCCTCGGATTGAGCCCTGTCAATGGTGAGTTTCCAGACCAAACATCTTGATGTGGGTCTGGCTTTTCAGGCTAGTGAAACGTGGCATATTAAATCCCTTTTAAGACCTGTTATGACCCAAGAGACCCAAAATATATATTTTTTAAATCTGTCTGATTATTTTCCACTAGTGTAAAATGTCAACCTAGTGTGGTCAAGACCATCTTCATTGATATGCAAATGCCCTCTGCATAGACCAAGGAGATTTTAATCAAATTAATTTAATAAAAAAAGAAAATTGAGCTATCTTTTTAGTGTACTTAATCTGTTTAAAGAATGATAATTACCTCAGATGGCTATTAGACTCGATTTACCATTCAACAGCACAGGTCATTGTGTTCCACAGAATTAATATCTATTTGTGTGGAAATCTAATCATGCTGTTTTATTAATCACAATGTCTAGGTGAGGTACACACACACTCACTTATTAAAGAATGCTCTCTGAGAAATAACAATAACTCTTTAAACTCTTTAAATCTTTAGACATTGTGAAACGAGCCCGATCTCACGAAAATGCGTATAAATAGTACGAGTTTGCAATCTCGTGGAATGCATATGGTACGCGGTTTTTCGCGTGCATATGATACGCACTTTATGGGGTATTATACATACAAACCCCCCCACCACCACCACCACCCTAAACCTACCCAAGAGCGTGTCATATGCACACCATAAAGTGCGTATCATATGCACGGCAAAACTCATTTTGGTGTACACTGTAAACCCTAATGTTGTCTTTACTTAAACAAATCAAGTAATCTTGACTAAATATTACTAGTTTAGTCCAAAAACTCAAAAAATATAAGTTAGTTTAACTTATTATCCTACAAAATACATAAACTTAAGATTTCAAGTTGAATGAACTCAAAATCATAATTAATTAAAATAGCTCGCTCTGGTTTTGCTTTGATGTGATTGGCCATGCCAGGAGTTCTGTCTGGCAACGAGAACTAACTCACTAATTGGAGGACATTTACAAAAGGCGGTCCTTTTCTTGTTGCTCATTTAAATTAAGATGGAGACTTTTTAATTGTGTGCAATCTTAAAATAGGTAAGTAAAAATTCGTAAGTTACTAAACATAATAATAATATGTGAACTAACTTATAACTAACCAGACTGATTTTATTTCTGTTTTAATGAAAATAATAGTTTTGTTTGAAGTCACCATGATGGAGATCAGTGTTTGCTTTAGTTGGGCTCTTGACCCTTGACTGTATAATAATAATATAATGTTTCTCTGGCTGCTTTGTGTTTGAGAGACACATTTGGGAAGGAACACAAAGTCAAGAGAAAATATCAAGTGATGTTGTTTAATCATTGACGATGATAACATCATCATGTATTGGCAGAATCCCTGATCTCATGCAGAGTCTAATGCTGTGGTTGTCAAAGCAGTTATTAATAGTTTTGAAATATTAATACAAATTTCCATGAGATGGATGATTGTTTAAACTAAGTATCTTCAGTTACTGTAACTCAGTTATAAGTACATTCAACTTAAATCTTCTATTCCATTCCATTATGGGCTTAAGTACATTGAAGGCAGTCAACTTCACTTATTCAACTAATGCTTCATTACTTAAAAAATTTAAGGCAACGAGTTACCTTGGTTTTTTTAAGTAGATTCGACTTATCCGGGTTTACAGTGTATCCATTCCACAAGATTTCACACTTGTACTATTTATACGCATGACCATGAGATCGTGTTGTGTGAAACATAAGTGCTTTGAACACCAGCACTCTTGCTGATCAAAGGGACAGTTATGAAAATGTAATCATTATTTACTAACCTTGTCTCACCATGTCTTTTTCCCAACCTGAATGAATTTCACCTCCTTATTTAGTTTTGAAAAATTGTTCTAGTCAGTTTTTACCATGTAAACCCTAATGTTGTCTTTACTTAAATAAATCCAGTAAACTTGACTAAATATTACTAGTTTAGTCCAAAAACTCAAAAATATAAATCAGTATAACTTATTAACCTACAAAATACATAAACTTAAGATTTCAAGTTGAATGAACTCAAAATCATAATTAATTAAAAAAGCTCACTCTGGTCTTGCTTTGATTTGATTGGCCATGCAAGGAGTTCTGTCTGGCAACAAGAACTAGTTCACTGATTGGAGGACATTTACAAAAGTATTTTTCTGTTGCTGATTCAAATTAAGATGGAGACTTTTTAATTGTGTGCAATCTTAAAATCGGTAAGTAAAAATTCGTAAGTTACTAAACATAATAATAATATGTGAACTAACTTATAACTTACCAGACTGACTTTATTTCTGTTTTAATGAAAATAATAGTTTCGTTGGAAGTCACCATGATGGAGATAAGTGTTTGCTTTAGTTGGGCTCTTGACCCTTGACTGTCTAATATTATAACATAATGTTTCTCTGGCTGTTTTGTGTTTGTGAGACACATTTGGGAAGGAACACAAAGTCAAGAGAAAATATCAACAAGTGATGTTGTTTAATCATTGACAATGATAACATCATCATGTGTTGGCAGAATCCCTGATCTAATGCAGAGTCTAATGAAATATTAATACACATTTCCATGAGATTCTTTACTCTTGTGGTAATTGAACAATTATTATTATTATTATTCATTTTTTTTGTGCACAAAATGTTTAAATCTACGGCATCACTACGGTGAGACATGCACAGACATCAAGAATCCGTGTATGAATCTCTACAATAGTGACAATTATTTTTATTTCTTTTTTAAATCCGATTTACAGATCAACTCTGAACATAAAACAAGCTACAAAAACATCAGAACAAAAGAGCAAAATTAAAAGCAAATAGTAAGAATCAAAGAAAATGTGTCACAATTCAGATGTATAATTTATTCATGCTGCAATGCATGCTGAAGTTTTGATTGGTTGTACCCAGCATGGTATACTGAACTTCTGGTGTACCCAGTTTGGTGAACTTAAAAATTTAAGTACAGTGAACGTGAGCAACAAGTTAAGTGAACTTAAATATACACGTTTTGGGAGACTCCATTACGCAATTGAATTGAGGGAACGAGTTAACTCAAATAATTTGAGTTCAATCAACTTATTAGGGTTTTCAGTATACAATGAACAAATCATTCAGAATCAACTGATTCATTGAAAAGATCAAACTAGCCGAACTCTCGGGAACTAGCCAAGTAGTGGTCTTTTTCTCTCTGAAGTATGGCTATTGTTTGGAAGCGTGGCAAATATTGTATGACTCCAGAAGACTTGTGCATCTTTTTGTTTTATCATAATAAAATTTAAAAAAATCTCCTTGAAAGTAAGTCATACAGGTTTTGCTACGACGTGAATGAGTAAACCGTTTTAATTTCTGGGCAAACTATCCCTTTAAGGCAGGATTTAAAAAAAGAGTTTGAAATACCATACACGTAGCAATACTTAAGAGTCCTGGATAATCGACGCAAGAGCAGCATCAGTGATCATTTTTAAGATTAAAGTTCCCGAGCCTCAAGAGACAGCTCTTTTGGGCCGCAGGTTGTACGCAAGAGGCATACATCTCAAGGTTGGGTGTCAGCATCAAGATGGATGCTGTGTATAATCGAACCAAACTTCTCATTTACTTCTTCTCTCTCTCTACCTTTGTCTTCTTGTGCCTGTGATGTGCGTTTTATTAGCATGCTCTGGGCTAGAGACAAATGCTGCAGTTGGATGCCTGACACTGGGCTGCACTCAGGCATCCATCACAAGTGAAGGGGGCGCTAGGGGTCACTTGGCTTATGCTCTATGTAATTACAGATGGATACCCACGAGATGAAATGATTTACAAGTGGAGGAAGAACTCGGTGCAGGCGGCTGATCAGAAGTCATGGAGACTTTACCAGTTTGACTTCATGGGCCTGAGGAACACCACAGATATAATTAAGACAACAGCTGGTAATTTTCTACACTATTGTTTGAATCTAATGAGAGTATGATTATTTATTGGCTATTGATTCAAACTTGTGGAAGGCTGATATACAATACCATTCAAAAGTTTGGGGTCTGTATGTTTTTTTTAAAGAAGTCTTATGTTCACCAAGGATACATTTATTTGAAAAAAATACAGTGAAACTATAATATTATGAATTATAATTACAGTTTAAAATAACTGTTTCTGAATATATTTTAAAGTTTGATTTATTCTTGTGATGGCAAAGCTGAATTTCCAGTATCATTACTCCATGCCTTCAATGACACACAATCCTTCAGAAAAAAGTGTATTATTATCAGCGTTGGAAATAGTTCTGCTGTTTAAAAGAATGAACAGGAAACACAACATAATTTTCTTTATGATTCTTTGATTAATAGGAAGTTAAATTAACAGCATTTCTTTAAAATAAAAATGTGTTGTAAAAGTATTTTCTGTCACTTTTGATCCATTTATCACTGCTGAATACGGATTTTAAGTTATAAGTATTAATTTATAAAAAATAAATGCTGACCCCAAACTTCTGAATGGTGATATAAATATCATAATGTATGTTTTAGAGCTAGAACTTTGGTTCAAAGCAACCATTTCTAACCCAGGGATTCTCATCCAACGTATGAATAAAAATGCTCAGTATAATATCTCCTTTTAATTTACATTATTAAATTATGCAAAACTAGTGTTGGCCTATTTTCTCAAGCAACTACCTTTACATCCTGGATTCATCCCACCATTGTATTTCCTGCTAGACCGACCTTTGCATTTGTTAAATGCTGGTTTTATGCATTTATTAAATGCTGTCTTATATATAGAAGCGACTAGTTCCATCAAAGATAAAATATGAGGTTGTTTCAGTTGACAGTATGTATAGAAATGTTATATCTAGTACGTGTACCGCCTGCAGTAATAGACCCCCATTAAGATATCTGGGTCCAGAAGATTGTAAGCAGTTGAAATGTCACTTCAGTTAAAGCACTGCTGTACATGCACTATTGGATGACATTTTCTCAGGGCTTAGTTAATCTTAGTGTGAACATGGTCAAATGTTATATCCTCGTATTCATATACCAAATCTGTTATACAAGGATGATGCAGTATGGCATTTTTGATGTAAATTGAAGTTACATTGAAGTTATATTAGAACAATGTTATACAATAATGTTTCATGTTTTCAGAGAAATTACATCGATTCATTTTCATTTAAGAATTAATATTGCATACAGTACAGTAGCGTTCCCATCAATTTTATTAATCATCAATACGAGAGGTCTGTATGTGAGAACTGCTGCACAGCATGAATAAAAAATATTAAGAAAAAAAGTATTTTGATTGAACTAGGTATTTTAATATTTTTTGCATATTGCTAATTATTTTGACCGGTAAAACAAAATGATTTGCAATATGTGGAAAAGATCAAAAGACATTGTACAGTTGAAATGTTTTCCCCCTAACATTTCACACACTGTGTACATTCTGCCAGTGAAAATGGATAGAAAATGCTCATCACGGCATGAAGGAAAAAAAATCTGTAGCTTTCAATGCTGAAGGTTACAATGAAAAGTGAAAAGGTTTTGTTTAGGCCTCTAGACAAACCCATAGTAATGACTGAAAGACAACGTTCAAAAGTTCACAATATCAGGAAGAAAGATGCTTTCAAACATTTCAAAACTTCAGATTAGGTGTAGACCTGTAAATATTCTGTATATTATGCTACCATCGCTAATAACACAGCTCAAGAATCTGCTCAATTGAGAATTTCTGCATATTAGATTTGTATTTCAAATGAACACTTAATAAATAGCCTTGAAACATAGATATAAAAATGTCAATAAAGAAAGCAGAAAAATTCTGAAACATTGCAATTAAATCAGAGATAAAATATTTTCAAGGTTGGACAGTCTCTTACAAAAATAAAAGACTCAAAACTGGCAGAAGGGCTTTATAAATGAAAATATAAAAGCAATATGACCTTCACATTGCAGAAGTTTTAGACTTGGTTTGTCAATGCACGTATGTTTAGTCATTGAAGTACAACAATGTATTTGAGAAACCATTGGTTTCTACTTTGTAGAGATGTTTCATTGGTATCTCAGCATCTTTTTTCTCCTTCTCTTTCTAGGTGACTATGTGGTGATGACTGTATATTTTGACCTAAGCAGAAGAATGGGATACTTCACAATTCAGACCTATATCCCCTGCATACTTACTGTGGTTCTCTCTTGGGTCTCCTTTTGGATCAAAAAAGATGCAACCCCAGCCAGAACAGCACTAGGTACATACAGTAAATGCACCTGATCCCTGTGTGAATCATTCATGTGTGACTTAATGTTTCTGTTTCTTTAAAGAAAAAAAGGCAGTATTAAAGAGATAGTTCACCCAAAAATTAAAATGACCCCATGATTCACACACCCTCAAGCCATCCTAGGTGTATATAACTTTCTTCTTTCAGACGAATGCAATCAGAGTTTTATTAAAAAAATGCCCTGGCTCTTCCAGTCCACCGGAAGCTAGATAATTTACTTTATAACATGTTAAATGTAGATTTATATATTTTTTTACACAAATCCATCCATTCACTTCAGAAGGCCTTTATTAACCCTCTGAAGCCATGTGGATTACTTTTTTAATGGATGGATGTACTTTTTTGGGCTTCAAATTTTGGGCTGCCATCCACTGCCATTATAAAGCTTAGATTAGCGAGGATATTTATTTTTAATATATATAACTGATTGGCGTCATTTACAAATGTCATATACACCTAGGATGGCTTACGGCTGAGGGAAATTATGGGATCATTTTCATTTTTGGGTGAACTATATCTTTAAAGACACTTTGAAAAGTGCATTTATGGTTGTTACATTATGGTTGTTACTTTGGACATGTACACACTGCAAAGTTTTGGAAGTGATTTAAAGTGCCCCTATTATGCTATTTTAAAGGTTTCTAGTTTTGCTTTAGAGGTCTCCTACAATAGATTGACATGCATTCATACACTTTAAATTGATACAAACAATAACAGTGGCATCAGTTTTACTGTATCAATTCCAGCATCCTCCTTTAGAAGTGCAAAGTTGATTTGCTTTTGCAGCACAGAATACAGCGTCTTCTTGACTTGACAACATGAACAACACAAACCCTACTTTTGCAGGCCTCAGGTGCAACTGCTGTGTTTAAGGGTGGGTCAAAGTAGTTGTTTTTTTGTGGGAAGCCAATAAAGACCAGGCTGGCATTATGCAAATTTGTTACAAACCTACATAGGCTCATGCAGGTAGTAAGACTGGAATTTCCAATTACTTATTTTAGGCAGTTCTGAACTGGTGCTGTTTTTTGGGAGACAATAGCTGTTTTTCTACCATCAGACCAAACTATTTTCATAACTTAACTGTTAAATTCCATTCCGATCCATCCCTGCTGGTACAGACACGGTTACATTTTCCACTGTGGGGCTGATAACGGAGCTATTTGGAATGTAAGACAAATGCATGCCTTAATGACAGATGGTATGAGATGTTAATAGTGATCACGTTATGGAGGATGATTAGATATCTTTTCATTTTATTATTAACTTGTGTTTTTACTTCGCTCAAAAAAATGCACTTGGCCAGCTACAGAAAACTGGTAGCCAGGAAACAGACCAATCCTGATTGCCGACGTCACGACACACATTCTACCAGCACGGTTTAGCAAGGTTCATCAAACGCACTAAGAATTCTAGGCCGAGAATGGTTATAACTGGAAACCGTGCCTTATCGTTCTAATAACCGTTCGGCTCAACAGTGAAAAAACATCTTATATTTTATCTCCATTTATTGTGCACTTTATTGTGTCTTTTACATTCATAAACAGCTATATTACACACTACATAAAATGAAACATCTAAAAACGTGTAATATGGGCACTTTAATGCTATAGTGAATTCCCTGAATTATCATACGGAATACAGAAGTCATTCACGAAATTGTGATAGTTAATAAAATATTTTGTTTTAATCATCCAAGTTGACATATTATAAGAATGAAAGGCATTATAAACAAATGTTTTATAAAAAAAGAACATCTATGTGTGTTTTTTTTATTTATTTTTTGTCTGTTTACATTTATTCTTGTTTCATTACAGCGCTTCATCTGTTTTTTTGTTGGCTTTACTCATTTCTTTATAGTTTCCTGCTTTGTCCATGTCCTGTCCTGGTAAATGTCACTTTTGTCAAGGTAATTTTTCTTTTTTCTTTTTGTTATTTATCAAATAATTAGACCTTGGTATTTTTTTAAATGTATCCCCATGTTCTTCAATGAGAGATCTGCATGTATCTTGCGATTTAGAAAGGCTTTTAATCTGTCTCGCGACGTAGTTTGATTAGCTTTCCACTCTTAGGCTGTCTTGTTAACTTACTTCGCCCACAACAGGTAAATGGCCTAAGATGGTGTTCCCACGGAGTATTCTCAAGCTAACAAGCAGGATCAGTGACGGTCATAAAAAAGGAATCATAGATTGACATAAATTGGGTATCTAGACTGATCCTATAGCTAACTGCTAAGAAAACTGGATGAAAAGGCCCTGCACAATCCTTGTTTGGAAGAAAAGAAATAAACTGGCAACATACTCTTAGAAGAAAAAGAAGGATGAATGCAATTAATCTGTCTGACAAAAGAAGTCATTATACCTTCAGTGGAAAGAAAGGGAGTAGGAGAAAAAGTAGAGATTTGCTTTACAGGCATCCGGTTGATCGATGAAGTCCAGAGAGAAAGGCAGCCGAGATAAAATGTGGGAGAGAGAGCGAGCTTGGGCTCACAGCCGTGGAAATGTCAGGTTAGAAAGGAATGTGACCAAGACAGAACCCAGAAAAAATTGTGAGGGGCCAAGTATAGGGTGGACAGTCAGCCTTTGAAGACATGAGCAACTTCATCTGAAAATGTAATTTGTGTGGTAACATCTAAATTAACTGCTTTTGTACATAGCCAGAATGTATGGGGACACACAGATAGCACACCCATATGTGCTTTTTAATTTGAAAACCATTTGGTCGTCACTTTTCTGCTATAACAACTGTCTCTCTGCTGGGAAGACTTTGCACTTGTTGGAACATGGCTGCTGGGATTTGCTCCAAGTCAGACACAAGAGCGTCAGTGAGGTCAGGCATGGATGGCATTGTTAAGATTTATCCCAGAAGTCTTACGTGGTGTTCAGGTCTGGGCAATCAATTTCTTACATGTTCCCCACTTTAGGCAAAGTGGCATGCCCATTCAACAAAAAATAACAAGAAAAAGTATAAATCTACCTGACTAAAGTTAGTTATACAAAAGAAAGTAATTTTAAAGGTCAGTCCAGGTAGAAATAGCTCCTTTCAAGGCTTTCAACACCCATATGAAAGTTGCTGGGTGAACCACCTCTTTAAGTCCTGGCAAAGCCAGAAAGGCCTTAATGTGGGGAGTTTACCCGTTCTCCCTGTTAGTTTTCTTTGGGTGGTCCTGTTTCCCCCACAATCCAAAACAACACGTTCCCTTTCAGTCAGTCACTATGATTTACGTCAGTGACTGACATAATGGGGGACTGACATTCTTTCGCTTAGAAGCCAATCACCTTCCAGTTCTACAATATGAGCCAATGGCAAAACTATTTTCATGGCGAACTCTGCCTCCCAGCGTGTGTACATACACTGTCATCTAGATTCTCTTCACGAGGACCTTCTTTGGCTGATGGCCAGGGTGATCTGAAGGTTGGGAGTTGGGGGACACCCCGATGTGTATTCCTCGTGGCCACACCCCTTTCTACATCGCAAGCTGTGGAGCTTCCGATTGAGATGGCTGGTCCCTCACACCCGGTGTTTAATTCAAGGCTTTGGCTGATGGTATGATGTCGATCGCCGCATCAAAAGCCTGAGTCTTCTGGAGATAAGGGTTCGGCTGCGCTGCCTCCTCCTGGAGTGCCAGCATTGCCCAAGTCTGATCCAGAGCTGAAGGTCATGCTTTCCCAGGCAACCGTGAACATTGGGCTGGACTGGAATACTCCACCTCAGCCCAAACGTTCAATCCTGGATGATGGGTTCCTGGGCACCTGCTACTGTCCCCCCATTCCATTCGGTGGTGTGGTCGAGGACTTTACCCAGCAGTTCTCGGCCGCCCAGGAGAAGTCTGAGGTGTTTAAACACGTGCTGACAAGGCGCTGCTGCACCTACACCACTGCAAGCTCAATCACCCCTGCCTCGAAGGTGATAGGCTTCTAAGCGAAACCACCATTCCGTCAATCACTGACTTAATGTGTCTCCATTCCTTCTTTCAGGGAACGAGGGTTACATACGCAACTGAGACACTCTCACACCCAACTAATCACAAATTGATGCTTGATCAGAACCCTTTGACATCACTTTTTAATGCACATTGTACCCCTTTAGCATAATTTCAAATACTTATATCACTGACAACAGTAGTCCGGCCAGGATATTGTCATTTAAAAGTTGTTGTTGCAGCCCTCAACTGATGTTGATGTTGACAGGTTGTGTTTTGGCCTGAAGCCCCACCCTCCACCTTTCTACCAATCACAAAGTCAGTAGTGTTTCGGCATCTGGGTTGCCAGCTCTGTTCTACTTACCACAGCTGCAGCTACAACCGTTCCTGCTGGATCCTGCAGCCTATCTGGCAACCTCGAGGGGAGGGGAAGGGGATAGTGATTGCAGTACCAGGGGGGATTTGAAGGCTGCATGCGTCATCAAAGATGTCTTAACAAAAGTCACCTTAATAAAATTGACTGTTATTCATCATGAGGTGCTTTCTTAAATGAGACCACCTCGATGGCACGTGTAAATGCGACCTCAGGAGGATGCAGCCTTCGAAATGAGACGCATCAATATGACTGACTGTGTGTGCGTGTGTGTGTGTGTGTGTGTGTGTGTGTGTGTGTGTGTGTGTGTGTGTGTGTGTGTGTGTGTGTGTGTGTGTGTGTGTGTGTGTGTGTGTGTGTGTGTGCGCACCTGATAATCCTGCGCGCGCGCAGGATTATCAGGTGTTGGGGACCTGGCAACCTACCCCGGAAAAAACATTGCCAAGAAATCACCAAAATCATCCAAAGAAAAAAAAAGGAAAAAAAAAAATACACTACAATTCAAAAGACTGAAGTCATGAAGATGTTTAATCCTTTTATTCAGCAATGATTTATTAAATTGATTTAAGAAATGACACAAAGACATTTCTAATGATACAACATTTGTTGCTATTTTAAATAAATGCTGTTCTTTTTAATGATCTATGGAAATTAATTAATTCATTATACAGTATATGATGTGAACATTACATAAATATATTAATCAAAGAATCCGGTAACACTTTACAATAAGGTTGTATTAGTTAACATTAGTTAATGCATTAGTTAACATGAACTAACCATGAACAAAACCTCTATCTGTTCAGCATTAGTTCATCTTTGTTAAGGTTAGTTAATAAAAACTACAGCTGTTCATGGCTTGTTCATGTTAGTTCAAAGTACATTAACTAATGTTAACAAGATTTTAATAATGCATCAGTAAATGTTAAAAATTAACATTAACAATGATAAATTGTGCAGTTTATCATAAGTTCATGTTAACGACTGCAGTTAACTAATGTTAACTAATGGAACTTATTGTATTATCAAGAAGTATTACCAAGAATCATTAAAAAAAAAGATCAGTTTCCACAAAAAATATTAAGCATGCAACATAATAAAAGAACATGTTTCTTGAGCATCAAATCAACTTTTTAAAGTGATTTCTGATCATGTGACACTCATTGAAGAGATGTCTGCTTCAGCTTTGCCTTCTCTTAAACATATGTTAATAAACATTAAAACAGAAAACTGTGATTTTACTGTACAACCATTTTACAATATTGCTATTTTTAATCAAATAAATGCAGCCTTGGTGAGCATATGAAACTTAAAAAAACAAACAAAAAAAAAACTGAAATTTACCAACCCCAAAAGTAGAAAAGTACTGAACACACCTAACAGCCGGTGTACATCATTGCTAACATTACTAACTCTTTCAACCCACAAACCAGCAGACTGGGTCCCATCACTGAAAAGTACAGGATGTACAGAATTACAGTAATTTGAACATCCAGCCAGTTATTATGTCATTCTTATCCATCGCAAAAACAGATGAGAGAACTAATGAGGCTAAAATGGAGCTAAGCAGTTCAGGAAAGAGTGCCATTTTGGAATGCATATTTCATTCACAGGATTTTTTGACGCAGGCAGGCAGTCATTTAACTAAGTGCCACTGTAACAGGGGAAGTCAGTCTAACAGGTGAAGGTAATCACCGTGGCCAGCAACAGCAGAGGAAAAAAGGAATGGGGTGCCAAATTCTCTGTGAAATAGATGAAGCTTGCTTGTTTCCATAGAAACCCTTACAAAATAGGGGCACAGTCACTGGTTCTCTGAGGCAACTCTAAATGTCCATGCAAGAGTGGAGCTAAAAATGTCTACACGCTTCTAAGATTCTAGGTGTTTGTGTGGGTGGATTTTTTTTTTTAATTTGCAGGTGTCGCTTTTCCTATCATATGCAAGAAAAGGACTTCAGCATCTGGACAGGTGTCAAATTGAAGGCACATAATAGTGTTGTTATTGGGTTTTTTTTGTTTTTTGTTTTTCCTATTTAAAAAAAGAATAATAATTTGCTGTGGTGGTGAATTATGGTGGTGGTTAAAATATTGCATTTACTGATCTATATAGAGATCTGGATTGCTCATGACATCATAAAAAGTCAAGCCACTGCGCCGCGATATTGATATTCCCTTATAAGCTCACGTGTTTTATTGAATGAATAGGAAATTGTATGATTTTTACTAAGAAAACTGCCTAACATGATACTGTTTGATCTGAAGTCTCCCTCTTATAAATATACAGGGTGTTAAACACTATACAATAATAAAAGTGGTAACAGGATTACAGATAACATTTGAAGTAATTTACATACATATATCGTAAAACTAGTCCTGTGATTTTAGGTCAGTAGGGAACAGTAAAATGGCCGCTCTGCTAGGTGGCAGTTTAGAACGCAATGAGCAATCCAGTCATTATGCAGATCAGTGATTTCATTACTCTTTTTTTTCTTTCATTTTGCCTGTATTAAAATCCTGCCTATGTAGAGCATTTCAAGTCAATCACTTATGAGGTTCCATTTTAGATAGGCGGCCTAGTGAGGCAGCTCACTAGATTTTGGAACAGAGCAATTTCTTTTAATACCCATACAACAACAACAACCAGAGCAATGGAGTTTTAGATGGAACTTAATCAGGTCTGCTCAGTGAAAAAGCATCACATAATTAGCTTAGAGACAAAAAATAAGGTTTGTTTTGTATTCAGCAGAGATATCAAACTACATTTTACTCATGCTAACCATGTCAGCGTACGGTTTAGATGATTTAGCTCATATTTTTCATTAGCAGGCATTTCCCTCGTTACCGGCATTTCCATCTAATATTCTCTTTTGATTATGCAGGAATAACAACAGTATTAACCATGACAACGCTCAGCACGGTGGCACGGACATCACTACCCAGGGTCTCGTACGTCACAGCAATGGACCTTTTCGTCACTGTATGTTTCCTGTTTGTTTTTGCGGCTCTCATGGAGTATGCCACACTCAATTATTACTCCTACAATGCTCGCAAACCAACCTGCAACAAGACAAAAAGATCGGTGAGTACCATGTTCTGCACAAATCAAGATTGTTTGATGATGATAAACTTTATTTTATATAGCAAAAGGTACAAAGTATACAAATGCTTAGATTCTGTGCATCTCTAATATGAGAAGGGAGGGATGAGAAAGCCCTGTCCCCTACAGATCGCAAACGTGTCTGTGGGACAGTCAGTTAACCAGCTTAAGAGGGGCACAAATGATGCCTAGGAATATATAAAGTTAAAAGCACAGACAGATACTGAGGGGCCAGACCATGTAGTGCCTTATATGTGAGCATAAGGATTTTTAAAATCAACGTGGAACCTGACCGGTAGCCAGTGCAAAGACTTCAATATTAGAGTTATGTTCATTTCTCCTCACACCAGTCAGGATTGTAGCAGCAGAATTTTGCACACATTGCAATTTGTTGAGTGTGGTTTTAGGAACAGTATATTGCACATGTTGGTCAAAAGTAAAACTCTAATCAAATATAACAAAATATATATAAAACATTTTTTTTAATTAGTTTGGAACTCCAAAACAGAGCCATCTACATTTAACATCTGTGAACCAGCTTTACAAAGCTGATGAGGAGAGCCAATAAGCAAAACCTCTGTCTTATCACTATTGAGACACAAAAGGTTTTGGGTCACCAATATATTTATCTCAGAAAAACAATGTAAATGAAAATAAAGATCCACATTTCGACCTGGCTTGAAGTGAATATAAATCTGAATGTCATCTGCATAGAAATGATAAGTAAGCCTGAGTGATCTTAAGAGCAATCCAAGAAAATATATAAATGCTAAAAAGTAAGGGGCCTAAAATTGAACCTTGAGGATCAGAGCCAATCTCATGTGCTCAAAAAGATTATTAACAGTAAGGCGATTGTGTAGCTACATAGCCGCAGTGCGTTCTAAAGTTTTTGCCAGACAGGATATGGCTTGGTAAGACTAGGGTAAATGTTTGGTATGGGGCGATAATTATGAATAATAATGATTATATTAATATAATTATAATATAATTATTAATTAAAGATTGTATGCTGCAGTTTATGCTGTTCTTCTTTTAGGAGAATGCTATGCATCCTGTTCACACAATATATGTAAGTTTTTTTTTTTCTTGCTCTAGCCATCTATCAAAGTTTCATGTCCACCATGTATATTAAAATGAATACCGAAATCTTCCAGGGCCATTTTTAACAACAACAAAAAAAATGTATACAGTTTAATACAGGCTAATTTTAGCATCATTGTGCTTTGGTTTGAAACAAAAGTGGTTTAAGAGATACGGAAGGAGCAATTGTAGGGTTTAGCAGTAACTATTAAATGTTTATAAATGTATATCACAAATGTTTGTAGAAGCAGTCTGCATGCATAGGTGCTTGATTTTATACACCTAGGGCAATGGAAGTGATTGGAACACCTGAATTCATTGATTTGGATATTTTTATATATACTTTTAGCAATATAGTGTATATTAAGTGTACTCAAGTGTATTAGCAGGTCAGGTAAGTCATTAAATCGTTATTTTTACCCTTTCAAATACATGAAATACTCGTCCAATTCAGTAGAGTCTATTATTGTTATACCGTCAGAACATAGGGATGTACTATTGCTATCAAATAAGCAGACAGAAGTCCCTTTTTGCATATTTGTGTTTGTTATAGGCGATCTCTCAAGATGGTATGGTATGGAAATATGATTTCATTAGGCTGATGTTGTTAGTCTTTGTCTATGTGTGTAATGTGATGCTAAATTATGGTTGAGCAAGCACGTCTTACTTTTTATTCATTGTGTTTCTCCGGTGGCAGTCTCCGCAGGTGAAATTTTCCCACTCTCTCGCCGATCACTCATTTTGATTAGATCTTATCTCTGCTGAGAAGCACAGATAATTACCATAGCAATTTTACACGAAACAAATATTACCCTATAGGTGATCTCACATAGATTATCTTTCAGTTCTGTAATTACCATGCTTTGTTATGTCACCATAATGAGACGAATAACTGGGAATAAGTGGCAGAATACTACTGGAGAGGTTTCGTTGTGTGGTCTAAAAGGGTTTAGAGAAAGGATTTAGACAACCGTGCTCAGATTTTAAGGTCATTCTACCTGCCCGGGAAAGATTGATGCTGCACTTGACTTGCCCACCGGAGAGAACACTGTTAGTTCAAGTGAGTGGGAATCTCTTTTAGAAGCCACCATGATCTTATGCTTTGATTGACAGGCCACTCTGAATGACTTGTTTTGCTCGTGGCATAGATTAGATGTACAAGCATGCACTTCAACTACAGATTTGTTGTTCGATTGGATGAAATATTGTGTACAGTACATGCAAAACGCATCCAAATTTACGACTCCATAGCTTTTGTGGATGCATGTTGCAAACGAGAGCCCTTCAGATTCTAAAAGGATGTTTGTTTTTGTCCAACAGAACTACTCAGTACTGGATGTGGGTCCACCTCCCACAGTTATCACACTCAACAACTCCATGTACTGGCAGGAGTTTGATGATACCTGTGTTTATGAGTGCCTGGATGGAAAAGACTGCCAGAGTTTCTTCTGCTGCTATGAAGAGTGCAAAGATGGAGCGTGGCGAAAGGGCCGTGTGCATATAGACATTTTGGAACTCGATGCATACTCTCGTGTCTTCTTTCCCACCTCTTTCCTATTGTTCAATATTGTCTACTGGGTAGGCTACTTATATCTTTAGCGGTCCCACACACCTCACGACGCAAAGGACCTGACTTTTGGTTCTGTCAGAGCCGAAACCAAGAATAGACTGAACCAGGACTTTCAAGGTACTGTAAAAAAAAAAAAGAGCGGACACTGGTTATCAGAGTTGAGCTTTGGTGATACAAGGACTTCTCCAGTAGAAGAAAATGAAAAATGAGACTACAGAAACCGAAAACTACAGCAGATACGTCAAAACCCTTAAAACCAGGTTTTATATGGTCAGGAAGGATATTGTCACAAGCTCTTTAAGTGGTTGCAATTCTCTGGCAGAGACCTTGCCTTTTGTTCTTCAGGTACCAGGGGGGAAAAAAAGATTCACGACGTTCCTCTCACACAGTCTCGTCTTTTTATGGGTGAAAGAGCAACTGTAAGAAGTCAAGGTGTGAAAAATCCTTAGGCCAAGACAGAGTGAGAAAAAAAATGCCTTGCATAGCATGTGACCCTCTGACTTTTGGTGTCTCTTACAATCCTGGTAGATCGTTCACATGAATGGAAACCTGTCATCTAGCCATCAGTCAAAACCAGACCGGCTTTCATGTAAGCAGAGCTTTCAGAGCCATCTATAGTGCCTTCCACTGGAGGAGAAGCCATCAGGCAGAGAAATCTTAGAAATGATGGCAGGAGCATCATCTGGTCTTGACTGACCGCTGATGGTTTTCTTTTGGAGTTTATTTGACCTTTAGTTATAGTCACCCATTATTTTAATGCATTCAACATGTCTAAACCCATTGTCACTGCATGTTATAGTACCCTGAATCAGCACAAGAATGGCAAGAGAGTAGAACCATTTTGGAAGATTTGGAATATTAATTAGTATGTAGATTGCAAATGTTTGCCTATATTTCTAGATTTTTATAGCATCATTTTTTCCACACAAAAGAAAGGTTAATTAAAGATTAAATCAATATATTATACATTAGACAATATTTTATTTTGAAATGCCTAACGTCTATTAGCATCAGCTTATTACTTAAAAAGTGCATGCATAGAATGGATCATAAGTTCCATAGACTCTCACCCTTCAGTATAGTCCAGCTGGCAAAATAGTTGCTATCCATGTCTATGCCAAGTACAGCAAAATCAACACCGCCCTAAGAAAATCAAGGGAAGTGAGTGTCTCTGGATCTTCATGGACACATTTGCATTATTTGCAGATTTTATTATTCTGTCTAGGACTTGCATCTACAGCCCCATCCTATGATATGGCAATACGTTTTATATTTGCGGGTTCATTTGAAAAGTACAATTCTGTCATCCTTTATTTAAATTACATTCTCCACTCAGAATACAAAAGGAGTTATCTAGCAGAATGTCAAGGCTGCATGTTTCCAAACAATAACATTTGGTTGTGCTCTTTGGAAAAAAACTAAAAACAATTTGGTTACACTTTATGTTAAAGGGATAGTTGAAAATGAAACCAAAAATGAACATTACCCCCATGATTTACTTACCCTCAAGTCATCCTAGTTGTATGACATTCTTGTTTCAGACAATACAGTTGGCGTTATATAAAAAAATGCCCTGGTTAATCCAAGCTTTATAATGGGAGTGAATGGGAGCCCAAGATTTGGAGCCCAAAAAAGTTATTTTATAATGGATTCCATCCATTATAAAAGAAATCCACACGGTCCCTGGGGTTAATAAAGGCCTTCTGAAAAGAAGCTATGGGTTTTTGTTAGAAAAATATTCATACGTATTTAAACCTTTATAAAAAATATCTGGCTTCCGCCAGACCGTCTTCTACGGAGCCCCACACATGACGTGCAAGGAATAAAAAGTTAATCATGCACACAATTGACTAATTCGTCCCCTCAGTTTATAAATCGTGCACAATTTACCATTTAGTTCTCTTGACTTGCTAAACCGTCCATATGATTTACTAATTCGCTCCCTTGATTTATAAATCGTGAGCAAGATTTAGCAAATCGAGGTAACAAATTAATACATTGAATGTCATAGCTTGAGGGGAAGTAAATAATATGGAATTAATTTCCATTTTTAGGTAAACTATCCCTTTAAGGTGACCATGTTTCCGTGTAATTATACATTTAAATAGTAAGTGATAATAAATAACTACATGTTCTTACTATAGGGTTAGGATTGGAGTTTGATTAGGGTTAGTGCATTTATATTTCATTTATAGTTTTTCACTATAGTAACAACATGTAAGGGCACTATAAAATAAAGTGTTAGCGAAAAATCATACAGGTTTGGAACGATATGAGGGTACACTCTTAGAAGAAAAGGTTCTATTAAGAACCTTAAAAGCGCTACGTATTTGGAACCCCTAAAAGGTTCTTCACCTTTTTAAGTGGCAAAAGGGGTCTTTCTTGTCATTATAGAACCTTTTCAGCATAAAAGGTTCTTCGGAGTTGAGTAAAGAACCCTATGGTTCTATATAGAACCCAAAATGAACCTAATGAAGTGTACTCAACTCCAAAGAAGCTTTTATGCTGAAAAGGTTCTATAATGACAAGAAAGACCCCTTTTGTCACTTAAAAAGGGTTCTATATAGAACCTTACATGGGTTGTAAATACGCAGCGCCGATTGATCCTTTTAAGGTTCTATATAGAAACTTTTCTTTTAAGAGTGTAAGTAGATTTTTGAGTGAGTAGTTTTTGAGTGAGCTATCCATTTAATAATAAGATGGAGTGTCAGCATAATACCCATAATTAAAACAATAACAGTAACACCTTACACAAATGTTTGAAATGGCTGCATCATTGAAGTAACAATGAACAACATTTTTACAGCCTTTATTAATCTAGGTTAATGCTAGTTTATATATATATACTGATGTTCATTGTTAATTCACGTTCATTCATCATTAACTTTTGCTAATTTATACAACTTGAAATGTTAAAAATGAATTTGCTTATGTATAAATTAACATGAACCTTGGTTAATAAATGCTGTTAGGTGTATTGTTCATTGCTAGTTCATGATACCTAATGTGTTAGCAAATTGAAATATGTTGTAAAGTGTTACCAACCAACCTTTAGCACACTGCAGTAAGAACCCTACATAATCACTGTGCTCATTACCAAACTGTAATTCACAATAAGAGTTGCTACTGTGTTGCCTTAGGGTCACCTGCACAGAGATACTGTGAGATGATCCATTAGGAGCGATCGAATGGATTAATATAAAGTATCTACTTCAAATTAAAGTCATTACCAAAGGATTCACACTAGCTGATAACATTCTGAGGCAATCGCAAGGTCTTTGTCTTTTTTTCTTGATTTATTGTTTTGTAGACATGATCTTTATTATCATTATTGTCTCACAGGTAAAATGTTAATGTGTGATGCACACCAGAGGCAATATTTTTGTTATTTTCTTCCTCAATGATTGTAGCATTTTTCCCCGTCTGATACCACCGAGGTGGGCTGTGGATTCTACCAGCTTCAGCTCTAATACATCAAACCTACAGAAGGTATCAACAAATAATCAATCAAATCTTTTCCACTCGCTCTTTGGAGTCGCGTTTTTCTTTGATTTCATCTTTGACACTTGCTCGTTTTAGTTTGTGCCAAGCGTCTTTGTAAGGTAATCTTTAAGGATTGTTTCGCAGTCTGTTAACAATGTTCTGAATATCCAGAAATGTGCTGTGATTTGCTGCCAAGCCGATTCTCCTCTTGCATTTCATGACGCTTTAGTATAGGTTTTTCTGTTGTGGCTTCTTGAAGGTGTCAATCCACTATTGACCTGTTTTGCGATTCTGTTTGATGATAATCTGTGAGTGCTTCAACATGTTGTTATTGCGGCTGTTAACTCAGTTTGACGTATAATAATTATTAGCTGTTCATTTATAGTGGTGCTAGAGCTTCAAACCATCATTTCGAGTTCATCCATCGTTCGAGAGCAGCGGTTTTTGCTCTTCACACCCAAGGAGGCAGACAAATCTAACTTTGCCAAAAGTTCATGTTAGTTACCTAAAGCCATATGCTGGAATTAAATCCAATTATACTGCTTTTTATAGTGGCCTAATAATGACATTAATTCCAATGACGAAGTACTCCGAGGAAGGAAATAGAAAATCTTGAGCATTAGCCCTTGATGTATTTCAAGCTTATTTGGTCACGTTCTGTCATTGGATGTAGACTACTGGATATCATTCTTCACCATTCAAGACAGGGGATCTTTTCAACACAACAAATATACAGTTTAGTTCATTTGATTCATTGTTTTTGTTTTTTTTTACTAGGAGAAAAAAAGATTAACACATTCAAGTGACCTTCAAGAGGGTGGATATGCTATCCTTAATAATATATTACGTGCATTCACTGAACACTCAGTACTCTGGTGAGCGTGTTTCACCGGGTATGTTCCTGGATCAACATTCTAATCAGCCAATCAGATTACAGGGACAATGTTACAGTTTAAATCAAGTTTAGGCTTACAGCCCGGGTTAGGCAACACGATCTCATGGTAATGCGTATCAATAGTACGAGTGTGAAATCTCGTGGAATGGATATGCCGAAATGAGTTTTGCCGTGCATATGCTACGCAGTTTTTCGCGTGCATATGATACACACTTTATGGAGTGCATATGACACAATCTTGGGTACACTGTAAAAATGATATGTTCAATAAGTTATGACAACATATGATTTTACATTGTTTTGAAATGTTAAACTTGTTTTTATTAGTTATAGAAGATGTAACTCATTTTTTAAAGTCAGTTTAACAATTTAAGTTGAAAAAACTTAAACATCCAAGTCGATTGTGCTGCAAAAGTTCAAAATTTGCCTTTTTTTTACAGTGTAGGATTAGTGTGGTGGGGTGGGGGGTTCATACACTGTAAAAAAAGTTGGTTGGTTTTTGTTGGTTTAACTTAAAAAAGTAAGTAACCTGGTTGCCTTAAAATTTTGAGTTTATTGAAATTAAAAATTTGAGTTGATACAATGAAGGAAATTTGTTTAATAAATAGAAACTCAAAATATTTTTGTATCTGAACCACATAAAAAATTTGATAAATCATGAAAATAGCACTATTTGGCATGTTTCACTGCGCCATCACAAATAAAACACACACAATTACCCAATATGCTTACAAAATATTTTAATAATATTTTAATAAAGGTTGTCGAATCTCAAAAATGTTTATTGTATTAACTCAAAATTTCAATTTCAATGAACTCAAAATTTTAAGGCAACCAGGTAACTTTTTTTCTAAATAATTTTTTACAGTGTACGTATACTCATATAGCCTATACATTCCACGAGCTTGCAAAATTGTACTATTTATAAGCATTTTCGTGAGATCGGGCTTGGGTTAGGTGCATCCACATCAGTGTTATTCACCTCCCTCAAAGAATTTCCCTCTAATTTTATGGTTGGATATTGTTAGGACTACATATTTGGTGAAGAATGTTGATATGTTGATCCAGAATCATATCATATATAGGCCTACTTGGCAACATCACGGTGACCCATACTTTTTCCCACAGTCCAGCCACAAAACAGACCAGATAAATCTGGTTTTAAAAGCCGTCATTGCTACTTTCTTTCTTTCTCCTTCCCTAAGGGGACATGGTGGTGGAAGAGAAATATGAGATGGGAGGAAAAATAATAAGCCAAAGATTTTGCTTTCTCTCACAAATGTTTTGCGTTCCCTCAAGAAACGTTTTGTTCACTAGCAAAATGTATGCGTTCCCCCGATAAATGTTAATACAGCATCTGTTTATACAAGAATAAAGTTCAACATAACATAAGCTTATACTATTTAAATACTTCTGTAACGGAATCTACGTTTTTTATCAGTTTTTTTTTTGATAGACGCAAACTTCTTTTTTTAATATAACAATAACGTTTTACTGTTATAAAAATACAGATTTGTGAGCATTAGTGGAACTGAAGGCATTGAAGTAACACAAAACGCATGTGATCGTTGCCATGCAGTGAACCGGCCAATCATGAAACAGCTGTGTTGTCATCAGAGCTCGTGCAACCGCTCTTGAGAAGCTGTGCCGGCCGCTCTCCAATGGCACTTTTATGCCATATGTCACAGTAACATGGCGCCTGGGCTGTCTTAAGTTAGACAAAATTTCACACCGGTATGCACTGCTTCAAGTCAACCGCAGATAGGTCTGTGCAGCGCTGCATAAAGTCGAAAGTTTTTTGGGGAACACACATTTTGCAAGCGAACAAGGTTTTTAAGGGGAAAGGAAAACATTTGGGAGAGGACGCAAAAGCATTGCCCAAAAATTGATCTCATCTCTCTCTCTTTTTTCTTCACCATGCCCCTTTATGGGCTCCGTAGAAATGTACAGGTAATTAATAAAACCTTCAAAGTGCAGGTTACCCATTAAAGGCTGAATGCCAAAGAGATCGCGTTCACTGATCTGCTATGAAGATGGCTCCCCCCCTTCATGTTGCTCAATAATATCGTTGGGATTTGTTTGTTCACTACAGTATGGTAAACTACAGCATAATTCCTCACCTTTGAAAGATAGCAATCAATGCAATCAATGTCAGTGGCCTGTACTGTTTTTGGGAATAGTCTTAAAATATAACTGCTGTCCTGATAGCGATAATAATAATCATAATAATAAGAACTCTTTTTCTCTATTACCCCGTTCACACAGACACACTTTGTGCACCTCTTTTTCGCATTAACACACAATCTTTCATTGTAGATTATTGCTTTGTGTTTACAATGACAATTTGGTGTGTATTTCTCATGTTTCTATGGTTTGTGAGTGCTCACAATGTGCAGTGTTGTCAGTGGGGTTGTCATTTGGATTTGATAATAGAGGGTTTATGTGAGTTTTGGCCTGTCTATAAACTCATTTCTATTTCTTGTGCTATTTTCATAAATGTAGTTCTTTTTATAATTGAAATGTAAAGTGCAGAGGTGAATCAGAAGATGTGAAATAAAACTTTGTTTTCTTTTTTCCCATTTCTGTATATCACTGCAATCTTACCTGCACTTTATAAGTGACTTAGTTCAATGTATTTACAACAAATTAAAGGTATTTTGTAAGTAGGAGCAAGTTTCTTTTGCTAGCTGGAAGACATTCACTCATCTGTTTTTATCATCTCATTTAACACTGTAATTAATGGTACATGGTCCGATAAGACTGATGTATGAGAATGTTCGAGTCGATTCCACATTGATTTCTGCCCCAGCGGCTGTCAATAACCGCCTCAGTGCCTATGCATTAAAATTGTTCATATTTAGTGTTATCTGCCCTCTTAAAGGGATGGTACACCTAAAATTGAATATTTAGTCATCATTTACTAACCCTCACTTTATGACTTACTTACTTACTTTCATGGAACACAAATTTTGAGTTTTCAATGAATCTGTTGATTCAATATAGCCTGACAAGCCAGACCCACAGCAAGATGTTTGGTCTGGAAACTCACCATTGACAGGGCTCAATCCGAGGGGCGGGATAAACGGTTGTCTTTCAAACTCCTTCTGCACGCGATAGGATAGCGCTACAACCAACCAGAGCAACGAAGGTGAAACAGAGCTTGTTGATAGATTAAACATTCGCCGTATCCGGTTGGCTAAACTCCGAACACACCTTCCCTTTTTAAGAATGACTTCAGTGCCGTTCTTTGTTCTTTTCTCAGAGAAAAGCTTAACTCCAAGTCTTCCAGAGTCATGGCCAAAGCTGATTTGAAAGACCGCCGTTTGCCCGTTTCTGTGTTTACTAGAAGCACGCAAACGCAACTCGGCCGTCGTCATTATGGCCCCGCCCACCGACTCTATACACAATGTGATTGGCCCGGCAAGAGTTTGCCGTTTACAGCTCAGAAGGGTATTGAGAGTTGCTAGACAAAACTCGCGGGCAGATTAGATTTGCTGCCGCCAGGGTGCGTCTAGATTTCTAGGCTAGATTCAATACAGTTCTGAAGGAATTATCCACATATGGATTGATTTTATGACTTTGTTTAAAGCTTAAAGGCTGAATTGACATGATAAGTAAGAACAGAATTTTCACTTGTGGGTGAACTATTCCTTTAAAAACACTCGTGTGTTCTCGATTCAATGCAGCTTACTCAGCAATAGTTGACAGTTAAAACTGCACGTCGCCTAAAAGCAAATCACAAATAAAAATGAAAAATTCCTATTTTCTGAGAGGAAGTAAACAATGAAACCATCATAAGCAGTAAGCAAAACTGGGGATCTAAAAGTAGGTTAATGCTGTTAGTGCTCCATATGCATCCACAAAGGCCCTGCGCTCTCAAAATAATTAACTGAGCATTACCAACCTTGAGAACGCAGAATCTGTGAAATGCACAGGGATGATTATGATCAAGATGGATGATTATATTTGATCATGTCACAGGTCAGATTCCCTGGGCAAACGGATGGATGATACATGACGTCAAAATAAGAGATAATGATGTATCTGACATTTCATCTAAAAGACTGTCCCACTAAAGTTCACTAACCCGGGAGAGCCATGTTATTACACACTTTAAATCACACTTTTTTTTTTCTTTTTCTTTTTTTGAGGGGAGAGGCAATATCAAATGGCATTTGTAATATGACAAACGATGGAGGGTTCACTAACACTAGCCCTTAAAAGTGCTTCAGTGAAAATGCTGATCTTGAGTTCCACACTTATTATTAGATGTATCTCTTTAGAATTTATTCGAACAAATACTCTTTATAAATTTAAGCTGGTTGCAATCCAGGTAGAAATGAATAATGAAGCAAAGAAATTAGGAATGAAAATGAATTTAAACATGTGCAATTGGCTTTGTTTGAAATGTTCTTCCTGCCTCTATTCTGATGAGGCCTGAATCTCTCTACCACTAAACTTGGAATGGTTGCTATGGGAACATTGTTCGTTCTGTGTGTAATGAAGCCAAAGATGAGAGATGACTGATTTGGAACTGGAGTGTCTGACCTACTTTTTAAAGACATTTTAACTTCTTGTGTAACGTACATGCTGTTTGACATAATCACTCAACTCTTACCAACGATGAATTTATCACACCGGGCCATCGCACATTTCCCCACCAACTTTCCTGAATGAATCAGTGCAAGATTTGTATTTAATACAATATTTCACAATTCACAGAGTTAAAATATATTGAGCAGAGGTTTTTCTTTATTTTAGTTTATCACTTATCTAAAGTGTCATGATGAATGTGAAAGTTTGTTATGCGTTAATTTTATAATCCACAACCTGAATGCTAAAGGTGATCATCTGTGTTAAAATATTTCTATCCTATTTCAATATAAAAATAACCGTATGGAAGCTTGTTTCCAACTCTCAATAAAAAAATTACAAGGTAAACTTTTTAAAATTTGCATATCACAATTCAAACTTTTTTTCCTCTAAGAATTGTCTGACTATTTGTCTCAACATTGAGATACAAACTCACAATTCTGACTATTTTTCTCACAATAATGAGATACAAACTCACAATTCTGACAATTTTTCTCAGAATTATGAATTAATTATGAGAGACAAACTCACAATTCTGACTATGTTTCTCAGAATTATGAATTAATTATGAAATACAAACTCACAATTCTGACTGTTTCTCAGAATTATGAGATACAAACTCACAATTCTGACTATTTTTGTCCGAATTATGAATTAATAATTAGATTTGCAACTCTGACTATTTTTCTCAGAATTATGAGATACAAACTGGCAAGTATGTTTTTCTCAGAATTTTGAGATGCAAACTTCGTCATTCTGACTATTTTTCTCAGAATTATGAGATGGTAACTTTGCAATTCTGACTTTTTCTCAGAATTATAAATTAAGCCCCATAATCACAGCCCAATGGAGCCGTTTCAGACTCATATTCTGACTCGAATTGAGTATGACCACATCAGGCTAGCAATTCTGACTATTTTTCTCAAAATTATGAGATACAAATTTGCAATTCTATTTTTCTCAGAATTATGAGATACAAACCCACAATTCTGAATATAAATTGTGAGATATAAATTCATAATTGCAAGAAATTTTTGCACAAAAAAAAAACACTTTTTTTGTCAGTATTAGACTTCATAACTCACAACTGCATGTTTTATTCCGTGGCAGAAACCAGTTTCCATAATTTACGAAGGAAGTATTTGGGGAAAACTTGGTTGAAAACAAAAGAAGATCCCCAATTTTCCAATTGATTAAGAATCATAAGACTTTCAGGGAATGAAGGTATGTGACTTTACCATGTAAATTTAAAGTGACATCATCATGAGGATCAAAAGCGATGCGTCATATTCATTGTAATACGAGAAAACATGTCCCCTGATGATCCTATCAGAGTCAGACTGCATTATATCATCGGAAAGTCACCAAACATTTTTGCTGCTTTTGCAATGAATTAATCATAAAAATATAAGTTATTCTGCTCATTTCAGGAGATTTATTTATCCTCAGGGTACAATATTAACAAGTCAAGCCCTTGCTATCTCAGAATAACAGCAAATCTTTGTTAACCTCATGCATACTCCAAACCTTTGATATGTGCACTCACTGTTCTGCAGGGCATTCATTTAAATGTATAAATGATTTTATCACTTTACATAAGCACTTTTTCGTGTCCATAACCTAATAACACCTAAATAAAATTTAAAACACAAATTTAAATTGCCTCAAAACCCTTTTCATCTCACAGTTTCAGTAGGCTAGAGTTATGAATTATTAACTCTCCATTTGGCTTTCACTTTATGAAGTTATGTCTTCGGTGTCCCTGAACACAGTGCAGTGTTTATCTGGGGACGGTGAATTTTTACCTTTTGTCATTCACTTACAGACTTAGTGCGGAACATTTTTTTTTCTCTAAAAACCTACATGCATTTTTTATTGAAGTATGCACTCAATATGAATCATTTATATGTCCTTCAAACACATGTACAGAAAATTTGTATGGTTAACGTCTCAGCATACTTTTTATTTGTATTTATTTTTACTATATTATTTTGTGCTTTTGTTTTTTTATATATAAAATGGCAGTCTCTAAGAACAACTTTCAGACAAATGAAAAATCTGGGGCTCTATATCGCGCAGAGAAGGGCACATGACAGCAGGACATCTTGTTTTGCAAATGTTGACCAACATGAGCATTTCGAGTGTTTGCAGGACGAGCGACTCCAACTGAATCAATACATACATTGTTCAGAGGACATGCACAAACAGAAGATAAATAAGGAGTGTAATGACAAATGACCTGATTGTGCTGACAGTGCTAAATTGTATCTCTGTCATTTGATTCAGCCAATTGTGTTCTGGAGAAAGTTCATTCTAATGAAATGGATTTTAAAAATAAGAAATGCACTAGACTTGATCTTCAGGCATAAACACACGTCCATGAAAATCTAACAATTCTGTGGTACATTTTTGGAAAAACACTTTCATCTTAATTGGGAAGTTAGCTGTGACATAATCTTTGTTTGTTTGTTCACAATAGTCATGTGTTATTCAAAAATACATAAATACAATTATTAAAAATGCATACAGATCAAAAATGAAAATTAGCCCATGATATACTCACCCTCAAGTCATCCTAGATATTCTCTTTCAGTCGAATACAATCGGAGTTATGTAAAAAAAAAAAAAAAAACATTTTTTAAATGTCCTGTCTCTTCCAAGGTTTAAAATGGCAGTGAAAGGGAAGTTCAGTTTTAAAGTCCATAAAAGTGCATGTATCCATCATAAAAGTGCTCCACGCGGCCTAGGGGGTTAATAAAAGCCTTTTTGTCCAAAGTGATGCGTTTGTGTAGGACAAATATACATATATAAAACTTTATAGACAAAAATAACTAACTACACCTTGATTTAAGGCGAGAGAACCTTTGACCCTTGACGAAGGCATATTGACGAACGCAGAAGCGCAGAGGATAGAAACAAAACACCGGTCATGAGTTAGAAGTCTAAAAAGATCATTTTAAAGAGAAATGTTGGATTTCGATATAAGAGAAGAGGGGCTTGAGTTTGTTTCCCAGCCCTGTCCACAAGAGGTGTCAAAGCTTACCATACTCCTATACATCGCTGTTCTAATCGGATTAAAAAGGAGAACTATAATGTATGGAGGAATAGCACTTCTGAGAGTACTTCAACTCGGCGCAGTAAAAAGTCCCGGCTGAAACATTCTCCCTCACATCTTCCCCTCCCCCCTATTGACAGACATGAGAGAGGGAGGGGGAGATGTGAGGGAGAATGTTTCAGCCGTGACTTTTTCGTCGAGTCGAAGTACTCTCAGAAGTGTTATTCCGCCATACATTATAGTTCTCCTTTTTAACCCGCTTAGAAAAGCTCCACGTTTTATTTTATGTCATCATACTTGATCGTTCAACTATCCGTGTAACTGTATTTAAATAGGGAAAACGTGGAGATGTTTGGTCGCTTCTAACTTGATCTCTGTTTGGTACTATAGTGAATGAACTGGGCTTAGTGGGCTAAGCTAAATGCTATCAGAATGTCACCGCACGTCAGAGAGATTAAGAGCACACACTGTGACAAGAGAGGTATGTATCAACTTGTTTTAGTTAAGGGAATAACAGTTTAATATGAAAAAGCGGTGAAGTATCCCTTTAAATTGATTTAATATGATAAACAGAGCTGCGTTACCTCATACTCATGACTGGAAATGCAGAAATGTCTCCGGCAACTGTGTCCCGTCATAATAAAAGGCCCGCTGCTCGCAAGCCATGTGTTGCATAACAATCACTTCAATCCTGCTCTGCTTCATAACGTTAATAACCGCATCCGTGAACATGTTTCCTATCCTGATTCTTTTCCACCGGCTGTAAGTTGAAGACTACATGTCCCGAGATTCTGAGCTCCAACTTGCCGTCATCAAGC
This sequence comes from Pseudorasbora parva, assembly GCF_024679245.1. Taxonomy (NCBI): domain Eukaryota; kingdom Metazoa; phylum Chordata; class Actinopteri; order Cypriniformes; family Gobionidae; genus Pseudorasbora; species Pseudorasbora parva. The sequence goes on along the minus strand of NC_090183.1, from coordinate 34,357,097 downwards.
TATGCCTTTGTTTTGAATAGGCGACCTCTAGCGGACGGAAAAGTTACATAGTGCAACTTTAATTATTATGTATAAAATTATTATTATTTTTTAAGTTGAAAAAGATGTATTTTTATTTTTAAATGTGTACACTTGAATACACTTAATAATTACACTGATTGAGTCATTACTGTATATTATTATTTATTAATTTTTTAATGGCATGTTTTTCTGTTGTTGTTGTTGTTTGAAAAATGTGAGCCTAATATGAATACAAATATTATATTTCTAAGAACTTGCCACTTACATTTTAATTGTACTTTTACAATATTTCTCCTGCTCATCCTCTCAGATATCCTAATTTGTCACTGAACCAGTCATTTATAAATACCATCATTTACATTAAGAATAACAGACATCCAATCATTCTGTCATTTTCACTGCTGTCACTTCCAGACTTCTAAGACGTGCTGCTGTTTATGTTTCTGAAGGGGTGATGGATGTTTGTGAATATAGCAGGACAGTATGGCACGGTCTGTCTCTCATCTTTCCCATAACCAAGCATTCTGCCTCTATAGAAAAGCCTGATGAAAGTCCATCAGCAGCAACAAACCTCTACATGAAAGATGGAGCGGTATTGTATATGGTTTAGAGCTGAGCTAGGCTTCTCCTCTTTTAAGGTTATACCGCACCTCCTTCTATCCCTTGAAAGCTTTCACAGTTCAGTTGTTTAGCTTCCCAGCACTAAGAGCCTTCGTACGAGTCCCTCTCCCGTCACATCTATTAGAGGGCGAAAACATGATGTTTGTCTATCCAGAGAAAAATTTGCTTTAACAGTGACCAGTGTCACTCAGGATGATTCAAAATAAATCTGACACACACAAAAAGTTTCAAATGGATTCAGTCGTTCTGTACTCCACTGAACTCGATATTATTAACACATTTTTAAAGCTTCAACACTTGGCACAATATCTCAGAATTGCAAATTTTCTAGGAGCAATCAATATCTACCCCTTTCGATTTAATGAAGTCTCTAGCTATTGTTACTAAGGCAACAGGGAAGACAATGAGCAAATTGAATAAAGTGATGTCATGAAAAGTCAGAACTGGCACGTCAATTTCCTGAGAGAGAGATTTTCATTGAGAAAGGCTTGAGCAGAATTGTTGCTGACCGATTTGAATCCCAGGCTTTATGCTTTATTGAAAATGTGATTTGATGAGAATAACCTTTTGTTTGACGGGAATATTTTATTAGATGAAATATTTCCATTCGCATTCCATTTTCTGAAAAAGACTGACTATGCTGAATTATGACCAATGATTAGTGTGGCAATAGCAGGTTGGAGGTGGAAGTGGAAGTTCATTGTCTAAGCAATGTCATTATTGAAGCCATAAAAATATAAATTATTACAGTCATACTTTGAAATATTATCCACTTCATAGACCACTTCATAATTACATTTTAATCAAGAGCGGGTCTTTAGAAGTTCCTTTCTGGGTCTGTAGTGATAACAAAAATAACATATTTTCAGTCCCTGCTTTTCTTTATTCCTCATACTTTATATTTGTTCCCTGCAGAATTTTGTTCTATTTGCAGATGGTGTAAATCCAGTTCAAAAAAAAAAAAAAAAAAAAGAAAGAAAGGGAGATCTGTTTTTCTGCATTATCAGCTGTTTGCTTCAGCTCAGGACTCCAGAAGTTTTTCCTCTGTCGATGCTGATGCCAACGGCTTGACCTTCCCAACAACAAATGTATATTATTTCATGTACAGCTCTGTGGTAACTGCTGGTAAGTGAAATCAGTAATGGCTGAACCTTTTGATACTTAAGCAATTTGCTCAAGTGTTGATCTTAATTGGTTATACTTTGAATTGTAATGGTTCAATGGGAATTGTGAGCAATGATGAACCACCCAGCTTACTGACTCTATCTTTGTCTAATTTTCTCTTTCGGCTGTTGTTTGTTCAGTTCAGGGCAATTGATCATTCTGCGTTACAAGGTAAAGAGGTAGCAATTTGGATGTTCAGTAAAATGTCTCATGGTGTGTTCAACTGGAACCTTCATGTGCCTCATAAGGTACAGTCATAGAGAATACAATTTAAATGAGAATGCTCAAAGCTGACACAGCATGGTTTCAAAAATATAGGTGTGTGTGTGTGTGTGTGTGTGTGTGTGTGTGTGTGTGTATATATATATATATATATATATATATATATATATATATATATATATATATATATATATAATACTGTATGTGTGTATATATATATATAGGTAAGTTACTTTGAAAAGAAATGCATTACAATATGGAGTTACTCACTTAAAAAGTAAGTAATTACATTTCTTAGTTAATTTTTAAGAAAAGTAATGTGTTACATTACGTTTGCGTTACTTTTTTTCACCTGGGCGGGGCTTGTTTTTTTAAAATATATATAACAAAAAAGTTTCACACCAAAATAATAAGCCTCAGGTAACATTTACTTATACCCAATAAAAACAAAAAAGTATTTTTTTTTTTTTTTGCATATGGTTTTACTGAACTGAATGTTAATTAAAGGGTTACTTCAGCGATTAGCATATGGCTTTGTATCAGTAGAAACCCTGGAGAATATTCAAATTATTGTGCTTTCCCCCCTCATATCCCCCTGAGACAAGAGATTTATGCATTTTATTTCTGGAAAAATTCCTCCTATGATGCAAAATGACGATTTTTGCATCATAGGAGGAATGTTTGCCCAGAGGCTAAAGACTACAGCCAGCAGAGGGAGCTATTTCCGCATGTTTTGAATCTGCGCATGGGGGATGGGAGATTACACTCAGCTGGCAGGGAGAGCTCAGCTTGCAGACAGGATAATTTAAACGGAGCTATCGTGAGCAATGTAAGTCTTTTAACTTCTCAAATTCATTTCTATGAAAGTTAAGCTTGCAAAGGCATGAACTGAAACGCGTGCCAGACTGAACTCCTGTGTGAATGTATGCCGCGAATGTAGTCGCGATTACCTCAGCTCTCATCACTCGTGCAGTTAGTGCTCAGGGCTGTGACACTCATTATATTGAACAGACACGTTCAGTTTTTAATTGTAGTGTCTTCTCTAACTCAGTCACAGTAATAAAGTTGGTGGTGTTGGGAATGGCCTCACAGGGCAGCGAAGCATTCTGGGAATTGTAGTCTTTCATCCCCTTGGGACAAAAATACATTTTCTGTCTTTTCTCAGTCTAGAAGACACCAAATTCAAAAATAATTTCACATTTCTACTGCATTGATGACCCAGTTTAAATACAGATTCATCTTCCCAGCGCTGAAGTACCCCTTTAAATAAACATATTTAATTATTGGATATTTGCCTAGCATTCGGATTTTGCATTTCACAGATTTTATTATTTTTGAGGAATACTGAATTATGTTTTTTGTGCAAATGAGATTAGTAAATTTAGCTCACATTTAGCCTAGGACTAAAATCACCATCATGTTTAAACACAACGACTCCACACTAACGATTTATCTCAACATGTGGACAAGAGAGCGGTCAGTCAATAAATGGGAAAACAAAATAACTTTCGTTACTTATTTTAAAAGGTAACTCAATATAACAATATTTTGTTGTCAATTTGAAAAGTAATGCATTACTTTAGTTACTTGAAATAGTAATCTGATTACATAACTCAAGTTACTTGGGATGAGAGTTACCCCAACACTGCTGTTAATTATTTAAGTCAAATATATTTGGTGTATTTATTTATTTGTATGTAGGCCTAAAGACATAGATTTTATGAAAATAAATTATTTTTATTTTATTTTTAATATAACTCAATTTTCCTTAAACCAAGCTGACCCATTTTTTAAGCCCCAGGGTTTGAAATCCACTGATTTACACTGTCCGCGCACAAACAACTTGACCAGCCCTCAAAACTGTCTATTAATGCAGATTGTCTGTTGTTCTTACTACTTTGAGTAAATATAAAGGATGGAGGAAGATTGACGTTCATGTTAAATGAATTAAAATAAAATAAAAACTTCATTCAAATTAGTGTTTGCAGTCAAGTAAATAACTCATTTGATTTTCAATAACTCAAAATACAAAAAGTTATCCAAATATTTTGTGTTAATTGCTATCAAAATGTATAGAGTTAGCTAATGCAGTACTGAGTACATCCATGAATACTACAAACTCAAAAAATAATAAAACAAAAAAAATGTGCTTTATTATTTTGTATCTAATGTTCTGAAATTCAGATGTAACTTCATATTCTATTTTTAGCCCCTACATTTCATCAATAGTTAATATCAAATAAAACATTACATAATACGGAGTGATGAATTTCTTTGAGCAAATCTCGATATATTCTCATGTCATGCTACAGTTCACACATAGTGGTTGATTCAGAAGGTTAACTAAAAGTTCAAACTGTACATAATACCAAAGTCAACAATAGTGCATTGTTTCTTTGTATACCTGATTTTCTGATAAGAAATCCAATTAGGTTCAGGCAGAACCAGTCTCATTTCCCTTCCCTGCAATTACTTGATACATGTTTATAAATGATAAGCCTTTGTGATTGAAATATGTTTTAGTCATAGATATGCAAATAACTCATTATAGCAGTCGAGAGCAAGAGAGTCCTCTATCAGCTCTGATCAAAAGAGGCATCACTTTGGTACTTGCCTTCTAAAACCTGTATTCTTCTCATCAAAGTATGTTTAGAGAAATTGTGGGGTGCCATACTGTCAGGCTTCAGATATGGTTTACAGTCACACTACACTTCCAGCATTTTCATGGGTAAGGATTTACTGCCATTAGCCTTTGTCCAATTTCTTTGCTCATGTGTGTCCTAAGTGACTTTCTGAACACTTCATTTAATCACAGTGTCACATCTTACAAAAGTGCACATGCAATTGTCATAAAACACTAATTTTAAAATGGATCATTCAGATTCTTACAAAAAAGCAAACCTGTGAATGCACATTTTATATTAATGTGCCAAACTGCTGCGTCGCTTGGCAACCGCCTAACAGCCTAATGTTAGTATAATGAACTCTTGGAAGAAGAATTGTTTATTTGATAATTAGGCATAATACATGTAACTCTTCATTTCATCATTGTTGATGCAATTTTACAAAAGCAAAAAGCTGCAAGTCTGGATGTACTGTAACAGGGATTTTTACTTCTGAGTGCTCTAAAAGTGCTTGTATTTGCACCATCTCAAGTTTTATTGCTTTAATATTTCTTAGACTGTCAGTTAGTCTTTGTGTTAGTCTCTCTCTCTCTCTCTCTCTCTCTCTCTCTCTCTCTCTCTCTCTCTCTCTCTCTCTCTCTCTCTCTCTCTCTCTCTCTCTCTCTCTCTCTCTCTCTCTCTCTCTCTCTCTCTCTCTCTCATATACAGACTTTTGACTGTATATTTGAGCATAATAAAAGGGTATACAGCAGACAACCAACTGAAATATGATGCTTTGCACACAAATCTCAGCACTTGTCATGGTTGTAGAAGTTATAATTTCCAATGCATATACTGTAGCAACCTACATGGCAAAAATTTGGGTCCTGCAAACCATTGTATAAATGACTGATGGTCATATCAGCCAGCAGGCGGTGATAAAGATAATTAAAGATTGATCTGTCCCCAAAAAACAAATAACTTAAATGTCCCCGTCTTCAATCTTAAGGCAACCATTTAAGTATATCCCAGAGGACTGTCGCTACATTTATTGAACTTCAAGTCACTATGGATAAAGGTCATATAGCAAATAACAAAGCTAACCAGGAATGCTCTGTTTTGACAGTTCATCAGATTCCAATAGTGCATTCAACATATGTGGTTACTGGAGGGAGTTAAAGATGAAAGATGGAGTGCTGCTAAATGTAGAGGGTTTATACAACATGACAGGGCACAACATCCAACTCAGTTCCCTGAGATATGGGCCTTTGATTTTAAAATGGAGGTGAATTAATTTTTTATTCAGAAAAGTGTTTGTCTATCATGAAGACTTTGGACATCCTTCCCATCCCATCATTCAGTAGGTAAGGAGCAACCTAAATGGAATCTGTCCATCTGAAATGCAGGCTCCTCTTGTCCTCTTTTCAGGCTTTATACATCAGTACACTGTGGGCTCTCCAGAAAGCTCTAAAATGGCTTTCTTTAGCCTCCATTAGCTTTTCATCTTTTATAAGATGTATGGCTTCTTCACAGAGGAAGCAAACTCTAATAACCTCATACACATGTAAAGAAAACAGAATTAGATTTAGATAGGTTTTAGTCTGTTTACTTGTTTACAGTGCTTTCAAAAAATGAAACCATTATATATGACTTCCTTTCATCCGTAGAACAAAATTAATTAAAAAAAAAGTTAATTAAAAAAAAGATATAGAAAAGGCATCAATAATGTATTGAAGTCATCTGGAGTTTTATGATAGCTTTGTGATGAACAGACCAAACTGCAGCCAGATTTAGTCAGTGCACTGAACTGCAATTTATGAATGAATCAGTTCGATTCATGAATGAAAGGTTCAGATTTGTGAACCATATCAGAAAAACTATTCATTCAGTGATTCAATTTTCAGATTTTACTCATCGATTGAGTCAGTGAGTTGAGAACTGGATTAGTTAATGAATCATTCTTTTGATTCAACCACAGTGGTTCAGCTCACTGGATAATCACTGGGGCATAATAATTCAAGTTTTTTTTTAAAAAAAACTCATTAATGTAGCACCCCATATTGACAGAAAAACACAGAATTGTGGACATTTTTGCAGATTTATTAAAAAATGAAAAAATGAAATATCCCATGGTCCTAAGTATTCAGACACTTTGCTCAGTATTTAGTAGAAGCACCCGTTTGATCTAATACAGCCATGAGTCTTTTTGGGAAAGATGCAACAAGTATTTAACACCTGGATTTGGGGATACTCTGCCATTCATCCTTGCAGACCCTCTCCAGTTCTTTCAGGTTGGGTGGTAAACGTTGGTGGACAGCCATTTTCAGGTCTCTCCAGAGATGCTCTATTGGGTTTAAGTCAGGGCTCTGGCTGGGCCATTCAAGAACAGTCCCAGAGTTGTTGTGAAGCCTCTCCTTCATTATTTTAGCTGTGTGCTTAGGGTCATTGTCTTGTTGGAAGGGGAACCTTCGGCCCAGTCTGAGGTCTTGAGCACTCTGGAGAAGGTTTTCGTCCAGGATATCCCTGTACTTGGCCGCAATCATCTTTCCCTCGATTGCAACCAGTCGTCTTGTCCCTGCAGCTGACAAACACCCCCACAGCATGATGCTGCCACCACCATGCTTCACTGTTGGGACTGTATTGGACAGGTGATATTTTTCTCCACACACACCGCTTTGAATTAAGGCCAAAAAGTTGTATCTTGGTCTCATCAGACCAGAGAATCTTATTTCTCACCATCTTCGAGTCCTTCAGGTGTTTTTTTCGCAAAATTTCATGTGTCTTGAACTAAGGAGAGACTTCAATCGGGCCACTCTGCCATAAAGCCACGACTGGTGGAGGGCTGCAGTGATGGCTGACTTTCTACTTTCTCCCCATCTTTGGGTTCTTCTTTACCTCTCTCACCAAGACTCTTCTCCCCCGATAGCTCAGTTTGGCTGGACAGCCAGCTTTAGGAAGGATTCTGGTCATCCCAAACATCTTCCATTTAAGGATTATGGAGGCCACTGTGCTCTTAGGAACCTTAAGTGCAGCAGAATTTTTTTTTGTAACCTTGGCCAGATCTGTGTCTTGCCACAAATCTTTCTCTGAGCTCTTCAGGCAGTTCTTTGACCTCATGATTCTCATTTGTTCTGTCATGCACTGTGAGCTGTAAGGTCTTATATAGACAGGTGTGTGGCTTTCCTAATCAAGACCTATCAGTATAATCAAACACAGCTGGACTCGAAGGTGTAGAACCATTTCAAGGATGATCAGAAGAAATGGACAGAGCTTGAGTTAAATGTATGAGTCACAGCAAAGGGTCTGAATACTTAGGACCATGTGATATTTCAGTTTTTCTTTTTTAATAAATCAGCAAAATGTCAACAGTTCTGTGTTTTCTGTCAATATAGGGTGCTGTGTGTACATTAATGAGAAAAAAGGAACTTGATTGATTTTAGCAAATGGCTTGCAATATAAAAAAGAGTGAAATATTTAAGGGGGTCTGAATACTTTCCGCGCCCATATATATATATATATATATATATATATATATATATATATATATATGGGCGCGGAAAGTATTCAGACCCCCTTAAATATTTCACTCTTTGTAAATAGGCTGTATTTATATAGCGCTACTAAAAGCCATGCAATCATGTCAGCCATGCAAGGACCACGGATCAATGGAAGAAGGTATTTAATCATGAGCCTGAACTAAACCTTTAACGGCTGACATTTGACTGATCACTGATGCTACACTGGATACTGTGTACAGAAGTGCATTCAGTTTATATACTACACACACTTGAGTCTGTCGACAATAGGACAAATGGAAGAGTGAAAGAACGTTGGCTTGGATGTGTTCAACTCCATGTGCCTCTATACAAACTTCAGAAGCATCCCAGTGCCAGAAACAACTTTGGATGAATTTTTGGATGTTTTTAGCAATAAGACCTACACTATTAATAGTTTTATAAATTGCAATACTACCCATGTTGTTTATCGTTTAGAGTGTACTTGCGGCTGTTTTTACATAGGCCTAACTAAAAGGAGACTAAGAGACAGGGTATCTGAACATAGATATCCCATTCGGACTGGAAATATGAACTATCCAATGGCCAAACATTATATAGATGCAAAACATGGGAGTGATTCGACCCTAAAAGTAGTGGGCATTGAGGCTATTCGCCTTGATGCCAGGGGTGGGGATATTATCAAACGCCTTAAACAAAGGGAGACATATTGGATCTATTCTTTGAGGGCCACCAGTCATCCAGGTCTCAATGAAGAGTTTGACCTCTCACCTTTTTTGTAGCCTTTTTTGTAATGGTTGTGTCTCTATAGGGGCGGTGTATTGTTGTCCGTGAATGTTTACTATTCTTCTAATGTACTGTAATGCCCATAACATTTTTCTTTTGTTGTTTTAGAACTATCTTGACAATTGAATTCAGAAGTAAGATGGGTAACTAGCCTATTCACATTTATTGACTTTGGGGACATAACTGTATAGAGTACACAAGATGTTTACATTGGTGTCACTCCTATTTTTACCACTTGGAGATCTCTTATTTTTCCTTGTATTTGTATGGTTTAACTTTTGACATTAGCCAGTATCCGAACTATTGCCTCTAGTGGCAAAAAGTTGTGTTGCAAGTGCCAGAGTAGCACACCTGAAACCAATGCAACTTTAAGTAGTGCTTGATCCTGTCTGTTTGTTACCAACACCCTGATGAAGGCCTATGGGCCGATACGCGTTGGTGTTTTAATGTTTTAGCCCTACCATTAAAGGCTTTTTTACTTTTTGCATCCTATTGAGTGCCTGGACTTGGATTTTTTCCAAATTTGTTTTCAACATTTAACCCTTCCAAGAGCACCATAGGGTGAAAGGGATTCCAGCAGCGCTCCAGTTCTCTTTTGTCTAACTGGATGGTTTATTTGAATGGCGTCCCTGATAGCGTCAGAGAATTATGTTTGTTCGGGGCATTTTATTTAGTAATTGAGGCACAGTGTAATGGAGAATTTGCCATGAAACTTTTGTTTAAAGATTAAGCAGACAGCTGTATTGGATCTGACAGCAGCTGCATCACAAACCATAAGTAAATTATAGTCAATGAGTTCTTTGTCTGCAAGTGATGGTTTTACATGGATAATGTTTTCAAAACTATTACTCATGTGCAATAGCTACTGGGTGATGATGCTGTTTCCTATTCAATGACATTAGCCAATCATACAATTTGCCATTTACTGACTAGCCTTAAAGAAGCCACCCTATTCAGACAAAAAGTCAGAATTTATAAAAAATAAAAATACTGACCTTTAATACTTAACATTCTCTATTGGAATTATATTCTATTGGAAAAAACTGTTTTGTGATGACACTAATAATCAGTGAACCAAGCACACCTGCAACTTTTATACTGAAATGGTAGGAGCAGTCAAACTGCTTTCAATTGTTGCAGCATAATGTTTGTCTGTGTAACCTGAAGATGTTTAATCTTTCTAAACACCTTCTCTCACTAGGACAGCAGATGCCTTCTGGTATGAAGGGGCATTTCAGTCTCAATTATTAGATTTTGTGTTCCTTCTTCTCCTATCCAGAGATGCACTGACAGCCCTACCCTGAGGTTGGATTTCTGCTTTGCGCACCCTAATAGATCTGATTTCTCCTCAGCCTGATGGGATCGGTAGATTGATTGCTTCAGTCTGGCACCACACAGTGGTGTGGGAGCAAGATAGAAAGTGTTCCCATGGAGACATGCCCAGATGTGTCTTACACCAGGAAGCAGACGTCCAATATACAAAATCTAGGAGACAAAACAACTGTCAGGACAGTACACGTACAAAAAAAAATGTTTAATAAAAAAATAAAAGCATTTATATGTCTGTCAAGCATTTCACAGGAGTGAGAAAAAGACGGTAGAAAGGTTATAACTTCTGGGGAAAAGGAATAACTTGTCACACAAGGTATGTACAGTCAAATGTACAGTCTACTATATAGGCTTTCTGTAGCAGGATCACCTCAGGCTGCTTGGTAGAAAATCACTAGCCTATAAACAGAGCATGAATGTTCCCCACCCTCCATTACTCTTATTATGTCTGCAGGGATATCTCACATCCAGAACCTCTGTCAAATGCATCCTCTCATCTCTTGCCTTCCATCGGCAAGCCTGGGTAATGGATGCAGAGATCCAGTACTAATGAGCTTTGACACATTTTCAAATCCTGTTCTATATGTCCCACACCGCTTTTCTGGGATTTACAGGTGAATAAAAGAAACAATGAAGACAGCAGTGCCGAATAAAAAGGAAGGTAAAAGTGAAATAATGTACATTCTGTATATGGGCAGTTAACATGACATGCCGTTCTTAAATTGTGTAAGTAACGTGGACTTTGTCCTTCTGTGTGTCTGGCCTAATCAAAAACTATAAATAGGCTTTATTTAACCCCTTACAACTTACCCTCCATGCTTATCAATAGTACAAGTGTCCAACAAAAACTGCATACCATATGCAAGCCAAAATTTATTTTGGCGTATACAGGACATTGCACACATCACAGTACCACGTTTGAATTTATTTATTTCACAAATGTTTGAAGCAGTCTGCATGCCTAGGTGCTTGATTTCATATACCTGTGGCCATAGAAGTGAGTTCACCTGATTTCAATGATTTGTAGGAGTGTCCCAATACTTTTGGCAATATAGTGTAAATAAAAACAAACAAACTTACAAACAAAATAAATAAATAAATGCCACAATTAAATAAATGAGTGCAGTGAGGTTCATTCTCTTGTGTTTCGCAGCACGTTTGAGCATCCGCAAGAACTAGTGAGGTTTGTTCTCGCGTGTCAAGCAAGTATGGTTGAGCTTCTGTTGGACCTTTTATTGTCTATCGACTTTTAATATAGTATATTCTACATGCTGATCCCTTCTCAAGCTCCCGCAGTACGAGCTGTGTTTGTGATATTTGAACGCGGCGCACAGAATTTTTTTCAATTCCGCTAAAGTTAGGTGTGTTATGGCGTCCTGTCATCTTCGTCAAGACGTGTTTCCTTCTTAAATGTGTCGTAAATGGCAGTTCAGCCATGTTTTAATAACAAAAAGAGACGCTGCTAGTTGAAATTGAACATTCCTACTGGCGTGATCAAATAGACAAATTAGCATATTTGTATTAATATTAGAATAGACTTCTAATGCATGATACAATACGTCACATTTAAAATAATTATTAATAAATTGTTAGACATTAGAAAATAGTGTTATCTAAAAAATATATATTTCCCTGGATCTGACAGGGTGGGCAAGCTGTCAATCTGGGTGGGCACAAGCCCACCCGTAGCTACTAGATTGTGATGTACATGTAAATCGTTGTCAAGATCATTTTACCGACATGCTTCAGGAATTTTTTTAAGTGTGCTTAGAAGGTAAAACACATACAAGAGAAAAAAAAGAGAGCTTTTTAACAATAAAACAGTTGATCCTGTAGATTAAAACATGATTTCCCTGGAGATAGAGCTGGCTGTGTATGCGGCCTTGGAAAATGAATTAAATTGAGGACACAAAGCTGCTTAGATAACTATATCCATGATATCTTATTATCATAGTTGAGAGATGACTGTTGAGATTCACTCACTCCTCTACAAACAAGAGAGATAAAATTCCTCTTCTCAACCACAAGCCATCCATAGAAGGGACAAACATTTACTTTGCATACACATTTTTAGGCTACCCTGATAAGATTTGAAATGCAGTAAACAACTCCTTGTTTTAGAGGGGTGTTTAGCAATGAGATAAATCCCTTGTGCATCCAAGACACGGTTCAGAATACAAAATAGGTCAGGATGTCTACAAATAAAAGCATTATTCAAATACTTCTGTATTAGCCTTTATGAATTATGATCCATAATGCAAGTATCGAAGTTTGTTACAAGCTAAGTTCTTGTTATTAATGTCACAAATGTTTGTTTACAAGTTATTTGCCAATTTTACTTTCATATTTCTAAAGGGATCTTCCAGTGAGGATGAATGTTGAACTGCGAGACCTTTGAGAGAAAAAAACTGGAAAGAAAATAAACAGCTCACAGCTGCCTGCAAATGTTTAGATGACAAACTGACATGAGAAGAGTTGGTTACATTCACTGCTTTTCAAATTAACCTTTAAGTGAAAGGATGACATTTTGATCCTAGTGGGCCTGTATCTGATTAATATTGATCAAAGATTTTGATGTTGAGCTGTTCTTGAGTCTATTAGATTTCTATATCACAATATAAACCTTGCAAAAAGGTTGTGGCAGGTATTGTTATTATCATTAGTGGTGTGCATTAAAATAGATAGGATTGTCACTGGAGATAATCAAACTTCAATTAAGATTACTATTTTATCTGAAGAGACAAAAAAATAGAGCAGATACAGTATTAAAGACATAATTACTCTGCAGGAAAGTATTGGTGTGAATACATTAAGTCTTGCTCCCTGCAGGTCTTCTCATTCCAAACTTAGTATCTTACACAAAAAAAGCTCACTATTATTAAAACTGAGGTGTAATTCTCAGCCTAAATGGTTATCGATAGAGATATTGTAAAACTTCTCCCAAAAAAAAGTCAATGCAAAGGTGCAAAACTGATGTAAAGAAAAGGAAAAGAGAATAAAGATGGTGACTAGCGGGGGATTACACGCCACACCGGCTATGACACAGTTTGAAGGTCATTCTGTCCAAATGTGATGTCCTGAAAATCTGGATCTCATGGGACATGGCTCACACATAAACTGAAGACTATGTGTATCAGAGACACTTTCACAAGGCCTTTCTTGCTAAAGAGACCTATCGATGTGACAGATGGTGTGTTGCTGACGGAGCAGAAAAGATGTTCTTTGCTGTTAAGATGTGTCACTGATAGGGTGAGCGGACACTGGGTCACCTCCTCTCACTGAGGGTGCAGCTAACAATGCAAAAGTTGGCATGTCAAAGAAGGACAGACTGACTCCACCATCCAAACTTCATCCTTGTGTATTTTGTGACTTGCTATGTTCAGAAAGAACCTTGCATATGGCTATACCTGAGCAATGCACACATACACTCTATTGCCAAAAGTATTAGGACACCCCTCCAAATCATTGAATTAAAGTGTTCCAATCACTTCCATGGCTACAGGTGTATAAAATCAAGCACTACACTCTTAAAAATAAAGGTTCTTAAAAGGTTCTTTGACAGGGTGTATGGTTCCATGAAGAACCTTTAATATCCAAAGAACCTTCCCATTGCACAAAAGGTTCTTTGTAGTGCAAAACGGTTCTTTAGACTATAAAATGGTAAGGAAAAATGGTTGTTTAAAGAATCTTTCAGAAAATGCTTCTTTGGGGAACCAAAAATGGTTCTTCTATGGCATCACTGTGAAACCCAGTGTTTGGTTCTTCCTAGCACCTTTATTTTTAAGGCTGTAGGCATGCAGACTGCTTCTACGAACATTTGTAAAAGAACGGGTCGCTCTCAGGAGCTCAGTGAATTCAGGTCATGGTACTGTGAAAGGTTGCCACCTGCACATTAAGTCCATTCGTGAAATTTCCTCACTACTAAATATTTCACGGTCAACTGTTAGTGGAATTATAACAAAGTGGAACATCAGATAGGCCATGTAAAATCACAGAGCAGGGTCAGCACATATTGAGGCGCACAGTACGCAGAAGTCACCAACTTTCTGAAGAGTCAATAGCTACAGACCTCTAAAGTTCATGTGGCCTTCAGATCAGCTCAAGATCTGCATAGAGAGCTTCATGGAATGGGTTTTCATGGCTGAGCAGCTGTAGCCAAGCCTTACACCACCAAGTCGAATGCAAAGCATCAGGCACAGGTGGTGTAAAGCATGCTGCCGCTGGATTCTAGAGCAGTGGAGACGTGTTCTCTGGAGTGATCGTGCTTCGCTGTCTGGCAATCAGATTGGAAAGTCTGGGTTTGGTGGGTGCCAGGAGAACGGTACTTGCCTGACTGCATTGTGCCAAGTGCAATGTTTGGTGGAGGAATTCAGGCTTAGGTCCCTTCCATGGTCCATTCAGGTTTTCAGGTCCATTCAGTTCCAGTGAAAGGCACTTTTAATGTTTAATCATACCAAGAAATTTCGGACAATTTCATGCTCCGAACACTGTAGGAACAGTTTGGGGATGGCCCCTTCCTGTTTCAACATGACTGTGCAACCGTGCGCAAAGCAAGGACCATAAAGATAAGGATAAGCGTGTTTGGTGTGGAGGAACTTGACTGGCCTGGAGTCTGGATCCCACGAATTAGAGTGGAGACTGTGAGCCAGGCCTTCTTGTCTAACATCAGTGCCTGACCTCACAAATGCACTTCTAGAAGAATGGTCAAAAATTCCCATAAACACACTAAACCATATGGAAAGCCTTGTTCTGAAAAAAATGTAATAAAAAATTCCCTAGATATTGAAATTGTGTATACTACTGTTAAAAAGTTTGAGGTCAGTATTTTTTTTAAGGAGGGACACATTAAATTATTCAAAAGCGATGGTAATTACATTTATAATGTTACAAAAGATTGCCATGAATTTTGTTTTTGTGGTTGCAAATAAAGATGGTTTCTTTGTAAATATAGTCACAGCGGTCATTAAAAGTAAGATAGTAAGATATCTAGTGGATAATTATACATCATTCAAAATATAATTTCAAATAAATCATCGAATTACACCAAACTGTTTATTTTAATTCTATTTATATATTTTTTATTTAATGTGCATCAATTTAGTAACTTGAAATATATATAGATATCCCTCCGTGTCCTACACAAGTACAGAAATGGATTCTGCATTGTCATCGCATCACCGGAGCTATAGAAGTAAATCTATTTCTGTCCCAGTAATATATATATATTACTGAGAGAGAGAGAGAGAGAGAGAGAGAGAGAGAGAGAGAGAGAGAGAGAGAGAGAGAGAGAGAGAGAGAGAGAGAGAGAGAGAGAGAGAGAGAGAGAGAGAGAGAGAGAGAGAGAGAGAGAGAGAGAGAGAGAGAGAGAGAGAGAGAGAGAGAGAGAGAGAGAGAGAGAGAGAGAGAGAGACTGATCATTAAATGAAGAAGATTCTTTAAAATTCTTGAGAGAATTGCGCAGATCTTCTAAGAAGGGAAGATTAGTCACTATGTCTCACATAACTAATATGTAATTTTTTGATAGCTAAATTCAGGCCAGCTAACCTGAGAATGAGGTCATGAGCAATCTTGCCCACAGTTTTTTTAAATCTTTATTTGTGCTGAGTAAAGACAATTGTTACATTTGCAGAGATCATGGGCATTTGTGACCATCCTCTTTCTCTATAGAGTAAAAACGTCCAGTTGCCCCAGGTCTCATTCTCATCATCTTTAAAACACATCTGGGTTCAAGAGTTTAATATGATAGTACTGTAAGCTCTATTTATTCATGAGATCACTTAGGTTTTCTGAGCAAGACCTACTGATTTAGGTCTACTTGCAGATGTGATATGATGAAGAAAATATTTTGAGTGCAATGTTTTTATTTTATTTTACTGTGTACACTCCAAGCTATCAAAGCTGAAACACCTATCAGAGAAAATCCCTCTGTTTTGTGTTGAACAGAGCTGAGTGCTGTTAGAGTGCAGCAATCACTGTTCTCATATTTATTATCCTTTAAAATATAAATGCATCCATGCATTAAGTTAGTATCACTGTGTGTTTCCCTGACATATTACAGTACTTCATGTCCTCCATCACCTCCAGATCTAGCTCAGCGGATGGACACACAGATGATGCCTCCAGGTGTTTCATGCACTCCCAACATAAAAAAACTTTCCCCAAAAGGTCCTCCTATAGATATTCCTTCTCATACAGTGGAGAAGCAATTTCTCTCCGAAAAAATATATATCTGATATGGTGGGCATAAGGACTAAACAGTTGGATTATTTTACAGATGGACGGACGGACGGACGGACGGACGGACGGACGGACGGACGGCCAGACAGACAGCCAGATGATACATAGATAGATAGATAGATAGATAGATAGATAGATAGATAGATAGATAGATAGATAGATAGATAGATAGATAGATAGATAGATAGATAGATAGATAGATAGATAGATAGATAGATAGATAGATAGATAGATAGATAGATAGATAGATAGATAGATAGATAGATAGATAGATAGATAGATAGATAGATAGATAGATAGACTTGCCCCTTTTCATGTACAACATACAGTATTTGTTCACATTTTTGCACATCAGTATAGTCCAATATAATGCAGGACTCAGCAATGCTAATGAACTATAAAAAAGAGAGGGGCTAACCTTGAAAACAAGATGCAGAACCCAGCCAGTAAATAAATAAATAAATGTATCTGTTTGACAGTAGAAAGCTTTTGGCAATCGCTGGCCGCCTCCATGCAGCAGCTGATGGTAAGACTAATGAGAGGGTCATCAATATGAATGTCACAGTGACTAGACTGCTTTCACTGGCTCTGACATGACTTGTGTGCCTGTGTCTGTGTAGCTGGCTTTTTCTAAAGCCCCCAAAAACACCCTTTCACAACAGCAGGAAAACATACGGCATGCCATTGCTGTATCCATGGATACAAGAAGAGCCTCAATATTAGATAGGGATTTGAAGAAAACTCTTTCAAAACTGTCAGTCAACAACTTTTGAAGTCACAGCTTGTTACAGGTGATATATATATAATTATACGAGACATATTTTATATACTAGAGGGCTGTTGAATGCTTGAATTTAATTAGAATGGTTGATGAACATTCTAAGTTGTGCATTTATTTCCAGGGAAAGGCACGGGTAAAATAGTTCCAGGCAGGTCAGTTTAGCTATAAGTAGAGACACTGCTGCCGAACACAGCTGATCCCCCCCCCCCCCCCCCCCGAACACAGCTGATATACCCCCCACTCCCCTTCTCTCTCTGATAATTGATAGTCTGCTATCAATGGTTCGAGCCTACATTACTAGCTTTAAAACTACATTTTGTAATTAAAATGGCGTTTTGGGCAGGTGGGATGAATCCGTAAAGAATTTCGTCCTGCACACAGTGTTTAAAGGGCAAAAACCGGACTGTCTTGAACATCAGAACAGTGTCTTGAGGTGTGGTAACTGTAGAAAATATGGAATAATTGACTGCAGTCTATTGAATTATTAGGAAAATATTAATGCCCACCCCAGGTGTAACAGCCTCTGCTTCTCGTTGGTGCTGTATTACCACCTCAGGTGTGCATTATTTTTTTAGTTATTCAACGGATCATTGTCAATTACATAACCTTGAGTGTGTAGTCTGTATTCTCTTGTAAGAACGTAAGCCTGGTCTGTTTTGCGATTGTTTGGTTTAGAATGAGCTCTGGAAACATATGCTGTTTTTGGAATGAATATCAAAGGCCATCCCTGGAAACACACAGAGGTTGCTGACTGACAGCGCCAACACTGATCTCATCTTGTGTCTTATTACTTTGCACTTCTACGGGCCAAGGTTCGATTATTCAGAAACCTTCCACTGAGTCTCCCCTAAGCTCTAAACCCAACTTCTTAATTACAGTCGACATAACCCATTTAATCCCATTCTAATTAATATGGGACTCGGCATGCAGTAGTATTGGGGAGAGAAGGGCAATGGAAATTAGACACAGACTACAATCAGGGAGAGAGCAAACTCGGTCAGAGAGCTGAAAGGACAATTACAGTATCTGTCTTGGTAGAACAAAAGAATAACAGTTTAATTCACATTGTAAAACCGCCATGTCAGGCGAAGCCTCCTACACAGCTTACCGGGTATTTTTCTTATTCAACATCATGCATAAAGGAGATTACAGATTAGTCAAATGCTATATTGATATGCAAATGATGATACTGTTGTTTATGAATTCTTCTATATGCTTCTAAACAGCATCATACATTACCCAGCATGTTCTCTTTAGCCTTTGTGATTTGGCGATGGGTAAATATAGACCAAGATCGATTCAGCAGAGAGTTTTAAAATGCATGATGCATTTAGATGTAGTCTCTGGTTCAGGTCTATCAAAATAAGTCATGTTATTTTGACAAAGTAAAAAGTTTTGGTAAGCAACATTTAAAACAGCTGTGCCACCTGATTAATATATTTGTGAAAAGCATGATACAATTTTCCCAAGAATCTTTGATGAATAGAAAGTACAGAAAAGAACTGCATTTATTATAACTAAATTATAATGATATGATGTGTTTGAAAGCACACTAAAAAAAAAGACTTAAAATGACTTTTTAATTCAAAAAAGATGTGTCAAGTGGTTGCACACAACTATATTGAGCAGTTTTTACAGATAACAATTTAGTTATATGAACAAAAGAAATTCAAGTAAAGCTGACAAAATTTCTTTGAGTAAATGCAAACCATTTGAATTTGTCACTGTTACATAATATTTATATGTGCAGTTTACTTAATAATGTTATGTTACATTTATAAAAGTTTATTATGTAAGGTGAACACATTTATCAATTTAATTTACCTTTAAAACTTTTAAATAACAAGTATATAATTTTAGAAATAAAATGCAAAAATAACTCAATAGACCAACCCAAATTTAATTGAGAGCAGGAATTCCACCCAATGAATTTGTGTATGCCCACAGCATAAACACAGGCACTGGTTATAATGGTAACCACAAAATTACAGAAACTCCTCAATGTCCAACATAACATTAAACACTAACATAAACTAGCAACATCTTTCCCTTTACTGAAAAACACATAAAATATCAATTTAATCCTTAAATGTACTCTCCTAAAGCAGTCCCTTGCAAAGCATGCTAGGAACTACAGATCCACTGCCCAGTTAGTTATGTCCTACCTAAGCATTGTTGTAGACCATGTACACCCTTTCATGGAAACAGTATTCCCTGATGGCTGTGGCCTCTTTCAGCAGAATAATGCGCCCTGCCACAAAGCAAAAATGGTTCAGGAATGGTTTGAGGAGCACAACAAATTTGAAGTGTTGACTTTGCCTTCAAATTCCCCAGACTCAATCCAACACAATATTAGGAAGGTGGACATAATGTTATGCCTGATCGGTGTATATAAACACATTTTCTTTCTATCTGACCCAAAACATTTGAATGGTAGTGCATATATTGCTTTTTTCCCCTTTGTATTATAGACTGCCTTTCATAAGGATAGTTATTTGTGAATTGCTTGGGACTTTATCAGTTAATCAGTCATCATTTTCCTTCAGTGATGCCACACTGCCTTTAGGGCTCAGGTGACTGGTTCCAAAAGTTCTGTCTTGCACAAAGTTCTCAAATTGTATACTTGCATGCGTTCCTAGACTAGCCAGAATGAACTGCCAGAATAACACTTGGCCCTCATTTTATGTTCTGAAAACTCTGGACCCATAAGTACAGTACATCTACTATACAAGCTTCTCTGCCTATCAGTGAGTAAGGAGAGTATCTATTCCACGCATATAGTAGATCTCAGAGGGTTTTATATACTTCAGCAACGAATGACATTTGACAAGCTCAGGCAATACTTTCAGTAATGTTCTCACACACAAGACTTTAGAGTGATTCACAGACTAGAACTAAAACTATAGGAATATGGACTGCATTTATGGAAATGGACTGCATTTATATAGCGCTTTTATCCAAAGCGCTTTACATTTTTGCCTCACATTCACCCATTCATACACCGACGGCGATGTCAGCCATGTAAGGCGCCATCCAGCTCGTCGGGAGCAGCTGGGGTTAGGTGTCTTGCTCATGGACACTTCGACACTTGGTCAGGTGGAACCGGGGATCGAACCACCAACCTTCTGGTTTGTAGACAACCTACATGAACCACTGAGCCACTGCCGCCCCGGTTCCAAGCCCAATATGGGCTTGGAAAATATCCAAAAGCTTCCCTCCCTTAGGGATCAGCCCTCAAACAAGCGTAAAGCACGTAGATTAGATAGTGGGTGATGTAGCTCCACAATAATGACTCATTCAGTGCTAACTAACGTTAATCACTGCTGGCAGCTGGGGTGCAGATCCAGCTCTTTAAAAGGCATTTACATTGCATATTAAACCTTGAAAGGCTAACCTGGAAGAAAGAAACTCAGAGGGGGCACACTGAAACGAAGGACAAAATTGCATCAGTTTAGCTATAATGAAATTGTATCTTCACGTGCTTTGTTGCCACCACCCAAAAGCCTGTTTAAGCCTTCGATAATACGATTTTCTGCCAACCTCGCAGCCTCGGAGAGATGCGATTTTCACTTGAAACAAGAAAGAAACAATGCAATTTTTCTGTGAAATAAAACAGAAAACACAATACTTTTAGAACACCGCACAGGTTGTGAGACTCCCAAAGGACTGACATGGCAATACTACAAAACAATTCAAATGCAGGCCTTTACTGGCTTTACTCGGAAACAAAGCACTGCAAAAGTTCACTTTTTGTTTTCCATACTGATGAAAACATTTGAGACATAGAGGAAAAAAGGGGCGCAATTCAACAAGACCTTCGCATAATCAGAACTAAAGAGTTTATAAATTGACTTAGTAATCACAGAAATACAATAGCTAGATAGAATTACATAATAATATGATTAATTTTTGTACAGAAACAGATATATAATATACAAAAACTATTTATTAAAAAAGTATAAAAATATAGTAATTTGCACATAATTGTAGCAAAGAGGCTGTATAATACTTTGACAAGGCACTAATGCCAATGGCATTTATTTGACCAGCACAGTGCTTTATGGACTTGCCATCTTTGCTCACAGAATGTTTTGAGTCATAAATGCCATGTAAATATATTCACTCTGCAACTGGATGCAAATGACATCCACAAGAACGAATCCAGAGACCCTAGCCCTCCATTAGTAGCAATCCTGAGTTGTGACGTGAAAGAAAGCAGACAGGAAAAACTATATCTCTGCCCATTTCACGCTTTTAAGAGCCCACCAAAAAGAAGTAGGCACTGGAGAAACCACTCTACTGCACTATATTTAACCAATAATCCTGGTAACAATCTTGACCCTCCACTGTAGCTTATTTTTTTGTCTAATTTGCCAGACAAAATAAACTGAATATTCAGGGCAGATGTGATCGCTAAGTAGCACTGAACTGATTGAATTTCCTCAGCTGGTAAAGCAAGTGCAATTTGCAAAAACAAATTTGATAACATTGCAATATTTGGCACAGCAGTCAGTTTCCATACATTTTCTAAAGGTTATATCACAAAGGGCATTATTATTAGAGCTTAAAGGGGGGGTGAAATGCTGTTTCATGCATACTGATCTTTTTACACTGTTAAAGACTTGGAATCCCATACTAAACATAGACAAAGTTTCAAAAGTTAAGGTGGACGTTTGATGGGAGTATTTCTTTGTCAAAAATACTACTTCCGGTTAGTCATAAGTTTCGGCAAGTTTTTTGAGATCATGTGTTGGCGCTGCCATCTCAGTTAGAGCTTGGTAACCGGTACATGATGAAGGAATAAAAGACTTGCAACTCAGACATTATCTGACGTTTACCACCTGCACACTGCGCAAGAGAGCAGCGGCCATTTTTATTAATGATTGCACACCTGTGTATATTACTCCACCCACTTCATGAAAACAGATCACCGTCAATTAGAGAACATATACAATTACATAAGTCAACACCCCCACTTGTTCTTAAATTGACAGAATATAACACAGTGCATCACATACATGCATTTCTTCACACTCCAAATAAAAAACACATAAATTTATCCATCCTAACTTTAGACACAGATTTTGTTAATATGTCTGCCACCATATCAGCTGTAGGACAATAATGAAGAATTATCTTGCCATCATTCAGTACAGATCTAACAAAATGATACCTTATATCGATATGCTTACACCTTTGTCGACACACTGGATTCTTTGAAAGTGCAATAGCACCCTGGTTGTCCTCAAAAATAGTCACTGGTGCATATTCAAGTACATTGTCCATTCCATTGATTAGATTGGTCAGATACACACTTTCTTGTGCAGTAGCTGATAAAGCCATATATTCGGCTTCACATGAGGATAAAGCAACAGTTTGTTGTTTCTTAGATTTCCAAGAAATAACAGGTCCATTCCCAGACAAACTGAAACAGTAGCCTGTAATACTATGCCTGTCATTCAAGTCTGCTGCCCAGTCTGCATCGCTATAAGCTACAAGTTTCAGATCTACATCAGTTCTCTTATAACATAATTCCAGATCTGCTGTACCTTTCAAATACCTTAACACATGTTTAGCAGCCACCCAATGTTGTTCTTTTGGTGCCCTTAGATATTGTGCTAACTTACTCACAATGAAGCTCAAATCTGAGCGAGTACTTGTCATCATATAGATTAAACTGCCAATCACTTCGCGATACCTCTTTGGGTCAACAGATTCACCATCATTGTCAAATTTTACTTTGATTTCACATGGGGTTGACCTTGATTTGCAGTGAGTCATATCAAATCTCTCCAAAATTTTTAAAATGTATCTTTCCTGATTCATTTTTACTTTACCATGTTCTTGCGTAAAGTCAATGCCCAAGAAATGTCGAAGTTTTCCCAGATCTTTAACTTTGAATTTAATCCCCAACATTTCCTTCACATCTCTGAGTATTTGATCATTACTCGCTGCAATGATGAGATCATCAACCCAAATAATCAATATGACTCTTTCTTTGTCAGTTTGTTTACTATAAACACAATAATCTACTGTGTTTTGGACAAAATCATTTTCAATTAAGAAATCATGCAACATCTTGTTCCAATTTCGTCCTGATTGTTTCAGACCATACAGTGATTTATTGAGCTTACCTACCAATTCTTCTCCTGTTTTTGACTCGACTTCAAATCCTTCAGGTTGCTTCATATAAATTTCACAATCTATAGGAGCATGCAAATATGCAGTTTTAACATCCATCTGATGTAACTTCAAATCATATTGTGCTGCAAGCCGCATTAAAACACGTATTGAAGTTATATCGGCAGTAGGTGAAAATGTCTCATTATAATCAATACCTGCCACTTGACTATAACCCTTTGCCACATACCTGGCTTTATATACTCTCCCATCAGGATTTTCCTTTATAGCATAAACCCATCTCCCCCCTACTATCCGTTTACCTTCTGGTAGTGTTGTTACTGTGAAAGTATTATTCTCTTTCAGAGAATTCATCTCATCTTCCATAGCTTCAACCCACTGCTCTGATTTTAAAGAGCCCAATGCTTCCTTCAGCGTCTGGGGAACATCACATGCAACACGATAGCAATAATCAATAGTCAATGGCTGATCTGCATCATCTTTAACCTCATAATCATAATCTGCAAAGTACTGGGGGGGTCTTCTTTCTCTTTTTGGATATCTAGTTCCTAGATCACTTTCTTTTCCACCCTTTGTACCGACTTCACCCTCAACTTTCTTTTCTTGTGGAATTACTTTAGGCCTGTCCAGTTTTGGTACTAAGGTTTCAACCTCCTTCCTGAATTCCAAAAAATCATCCTCATAGTCCACTGTCTGAGTATCCCTTTCATTTGTACTTTTTGTAACAAACTTCACCAGTCTACTCTTGAGTACGCTCCCTGTGTCTGGATAGTAAACAAGATAAGCAGGGCTATTTTTATCATAACCCACAAATATACCCTTTTTACATCGCTCATCCAACTTTTTCTTGTCATACTTGTATGCATAACACTCTAACCCAAACACTCTCATTTTGGATAAGTCAGGCTTTTTTCCAGTTATCAGATAGTATGGAGTTTGTCCCAGACGTCTATTAAAACATCTATTTCTAACTATGGCAGCGGTCTGTACCGCATACGTCCACAACTCCTTGGGTAATTCACTCTCAATTAGCATACACCTTGCCATTTCAAACAAAGTCCTCCAAGCTCTTTCAGCTGTCCCATTTTGATGGGGTGAGTAAGGAGCTGAGGTTTCATGTCTAATAGCATTTTTGCTGAGCAATGACTGAAATACAGAAGATGTAAATTCTGTTCCATTATCTGATCTCATACATTTGATTTTACCATATGGTGCAACATCAGCAAAGAATTTCTCGGTGGCTACAGCAGTGTCACTTTTGTTCTTCAAAAAATAGGTAAATACAGCTCCTGAATAGTCATCTGTGAATGCTAAGGCAAATCTAAAACCATCTTTCCCTGCTGGTTCTATAGGACCAGCCAGATCTGCATGAACAAGTGCAAACACATCTTTTGCTTTCTCATCTAGATCTCTATTTCTGTTCTGAGCAAATTTGCCTTTTACACACACTTCACATTTCAAATTGGATCTGTCAATTTTACCTCTAATTTTCATCCCATCTGTAACATTCTCCAATTTTAACACATCATCATAATTACAATGACCCAGTATTTCATGCCATGTCTGAATATCATAGCACACGTTACACTCATCAATCTCATTAAGAACAGTACTCAAATAAAACAGTCTGTCATACATATGAATATCAAAAATTGTACCATTTTTGTGAATGAGTCGGTTCTGTCCCTCTTTGAAGATTACTGTCGCTCCGTGCGAAATTGCCGCTTTGACGGAAAAGATGTTTTGAGAAAATGATGGCACATAAAGTGCCTCCGTCAACATCATGTCCACTATGCGGCCGTTGCTATTTCTCAAACGCAATTTTGCGGTACCTTTCTTCAGCGCGATACCACTGGCCCGTTCTCCATCAGCCAGCTCCAGAATGTGACTCTGAGGTTTGAAACTTAGGTCGAAATCCACGAACTTCTCAATGTCCGTAACTATGTGTTTAGTAGCCCAGAATCCACCATAAGGCCTTTCATTTCCACTCCATCAATCGGGACTTTATTCACCTGCTCCACCATAAACGCAAATGTGTGATCCTCCTCTTCATCCACCGTTTGCTTCACTTTATCCCGCTTTCTCCGACGACAGTGCACGTCTTTATGTGAGGCGCTTTTACAGAACCTACACCATTGTCTCCGTTCCCCGCGCTCACCAGCAACCACCGTGCACTCCGCGGCTTTATGGCCTTTCTGGCCACAGTCGTAACAGGTAAGTCTCGTGCTCCAATTGTCCCTTCCTCTAACTTTCATTACGCTGTCCTCTCCCGAACCAGCAATGGCAAACTTCTCTGTGCTTTCATAGCTCCTCAATTTTGCTTTAAAATCGGCAAATGTTAATTTTTCATCACTTTGCGTAATAAAAATAGAGAATGGTTTGAAGGTATCAGGCAAACCCTTTAGAATCATGGCAGTCAACAAATCATCGCTCAAAGTCTCTCCCGCATTTCGCAATGCTGTGATGGCAGTCTCGGCACGAATGATGTAATCTGTAACGGTTTCATTTACACCTTTCTGAAGAGATGTCAACTCCGTATACAAACTTATCACACGTGGTTTCCCCTTACCAGCGTAATGATCTCTCAAAATCTGCAGCGCCTTTCTGCCATCATCCGCAGCCTCTCTCATCACAAGCGACATACTCTTGTCGTCTAATAATTGGATCAGAACTGCATATGCCTCTTCATTTTTACCATCGTCTTCCACCTCCTCACCATCATTGTCATCCAATATGGTGGATTTCAAACCCAGAAGACGCAAATGTGCCAGGAACTTTGTTTCCCACAACTCGTAATTCTTTTCCTCTCCGTCAAAACATAAACGATTCCATCGGCTCCCAAACTCTTTACTGGGCCCATAACCTGTTGGCGCTGCCATCTCAGTTAGAGCTTGGTAACCGGTACATGATGAAGGAATAAAAGACTTGCAACTCAGACATTATCTGACGTTTACCACCTGCACACTGCGCAAGAGAGCAGCGGCCATTTTTATTAATGATTGCACACCTGTGTATATTACTCCATCCACTTCATGAAAACAGATCACCGTCAATTAGAGAACATATACAATTACATAAGTCAACATCATGCGTCCCCTTTGACGTTAACGGGGGCGGAATTTCCTTGTATGGGCCTTACGGACAATTCTACCGGAAGCGCGTGAGAGAGAGCGAGGGAGAGAGCGAAAGCAACAGGCTACGCCCATCAAAGCGCTGGCTCGTAGGCTGCGCTGCACAGGTGATGTGCACAATTAACAATGACATCAAAAAGTGCGTTTTTGGTTGCCAGACCAAGACAGTCCTGCACAGATTCCCCCAAACCCCGTGTTAAGGCAACAGTGGATGTAATTTGCTTTTCCGGATCAGCAACTGAGTTGCGCGAATGTTTATATCTGTTCGCTGCATTTCGGTGCCGACTGTTTCATAAACAAGGCCCAGCTCGACACAGGATTTTCCCGATCGCCTAATGCTGAATGATGGAGCAGTCCCAACGTTAGAAGGGTGAGTGAGACTGCTTCAAATGTCTGTGTCTTTGCCTATGCTCATCAAGTAGCCCAAACATGATCACGTATAGTTAATTGATCAATGGAGCATGCGATGTGTAGTGCGTGTACATTTGTTTAGCTGGCCACTATATGTGTAACTTTATGTATTGTAAAAGCACTCCAAACAACAATACACAAAGAGGGGGGAAATATGTTGAACTAAATAAGCACGCTTCTTCATTCAAATGCGCTACTATTCCGTGTCTTTCTATGTAAACACTAACTTAACCTGCTGTGCAAAACCGGTCCGCTTACTGTCTACACAAACCACGCGTAAACACACAAACACACGTGCACAACTGCACTTCCCACGTGTACACCTTCAAAGACAAAAATACGACGATATAATTCAAGTATAAATATGTAAATAACACAAGCCGCTAAGCATATTATATAGTTAGTGTATAACTTGTACCACATAGAGACGTCCTGCTCTAGTCGTTTTTGCTGCTGCTCCTGTTCAACTGCAGCCTCTGGGTCTGATTCCGGATCATAGATGTATTGCTGTATCTGATTAAAAGCCATATTTTTATTTTGAATAAAGTTTTTTTCCCGCTGTTAGGGATGACGCACTCGACTCAACACAATAGCAGCGCGCTGCTGCACACGTCATTATTTAGCTCCGCTCACACGACACGCCCCCACCCGCTTTTTTCGGAAAGACTCGGAACAGCGCATCTTTCTTATATAATTATAAAAAAAATAAAGACTTTTCGGAGATATGCAGGATGCAATGCTACTCTATAGGTACTCAAGATTGACATGACACTGACTGAAACTGAGTGTTTCACCCCCCCTTTAATAAAATGGGTGGGGGTGTCTGGTAGACTTTCAAAAATGCACAGAAATAGTGCAATAATACAGAAACAAATACACAACAGTTTCTGTATCTGTAGTGCTAAAAGTTAAATCTGATTCTGTCAGGAAATTCCTTTTCCATCAAATTCTGCAATACAACATTTAACACATTTCTAATCAATCAATCAACTTTATTTATATAACGCTTTTACAATGACAATTGTTTCAAAGCAGCTTCACAGTGTTAAACAGGATAATATTGCAACAAAATTTGATTTGGCTAGTTGGATTTGGATAGTTTATAGACCTAATTAATTAATTTAATTTGTATATTTAGTTGAATAACTTGGATCACAATTTTAGTGTCCCCAACTGAGCAAGCCAAGCCAAAGGCCACAGTGGCAAGGAAACAAAACTCCACCAGGACATGATGGAGAAAAATAAACCTTGGGAGAAACCAGACTCAGTCGGGGTGCCAGTTCTCCTCTGGCCTATTATTAAACAGTGTATAATTATTATTCTGCCAACACTGCAAGTCATAAATAATCAGACCCTGCAGACCATGGAACATGTCAGGATAGTAATGCCTCATGTTAAAAGCTATTCTCTGCAGCCATTACCCTATAAATCTCCTTATTTGATAGAAAGTCGAGGAAACAATAAGCTGGAAATGTCTAGTTACATCGTGTATTAAGGCTGATGGAAAATTAAAAGTTGTGATTTTCTAGACCGATATGGCTAGGATCTATACTATCATTCCTTCGTAATAATCAAGGTCAAGGTCAAGGTATCATTTATTGTCTCCCTTAGGAGAAATTTGTTTTGGATGAGAGAACTGTTGCATATCCCCATACACAGACATACATCCCATACGTACATCAATTCATGAAACCCTACTCTCCAAACATGATAATTCTTATAAAAATACCTATTAAATATACACATAATTATATAATATACAAATGATCAAAGAACTAATCAAAGAACTTTGCTGCCACACCATGTGTGCGGCGCAATGATATTACACAATGCCTGAAAATAGTCCCCAGCACAAGAATTTCCAGCATCCTGGATTATTACGCAGGAAATAGTGTAGATCCTAGCCCAGGGGCCTCAAACTCAATTTACATTGGGGCCACTAGAGGTAGACTCTGGGTCAGACTGGGCCGCATCAAGTATTCCACACAAAAAAAGGAGTTTTTTTCAATACTGATCCAATCTTCTCAATTTTTATTATTAACAGTTCTTCAACATGAACGTTTCTTCTGAACATGAACTGTTCTGAATTTGAACCTTCCTTTGCATTAATGGTTCATATAGTCTTCTCTTGCCTACTCAGTTTTTATTTTATTATTATTTTTATATAGCCTATAGAAATTAAACATTATGTAATACTGAAATAGTAAATGTGTTTATTTTAATGGCCTCACTTTATATTAGGTGGCCTTAAGCACTATGAACTTACATCAAGAAATAAGTACAATGTAGTTACTGTGTTCAAAATGTATTGCAAAACACCTTTGCTGATATTGAGGTGGGATACGGGTAGAGTTAGGGACAGGTGTGGTGGGATGGGTAAGTTTAAGGGTCGGGTTAGGTGTAAGGGGAAGTGCCAACTGTGTAATTACAGAAATTAATTACAGATGTAATTACATGCAGGTATTTCTTAAAATGTAAGTACAATGTAAAAACATGTATGTACACAATAAGTGCATTGTATCAAATGATTAGTTAAAATGTTAGTACATAGTTAAGGCCACCTAATATAAAGTGGGTCCATTTTAATTGTTAAATGTTTTCTATTTTAAAATAAACGACTAATTCAAAGCAATACCATAACTAGGTCAAACAGAACAGTGAACAAAATTCTAGGTCTAATTCTAGTTGAGAAATAATCTATTTGGGACTATTTGCAAACAATATTTGCATTGATTTCCATCAAATGTCCTGAGATTCTACGCATGAGTGATAAATACGTAGCCTACATCTGCTGCTTATATTTAAGTTCCTCAGTGGTCTAATAGTAGACTTTTAGTAAATAATCTCAAATGTTCAGAGTTCTAATACGCTCTCATATAGTTTTCTTTTTCATTCAAATGTTCATCAAAAATTGTATATTAAGAGGATGGACATGTTGCATTTTGTGTGCTTTTGTGTG